>NC_056725.1:1147753313-1148070813 GCF_019279795.1 Protopterus annectens | reverse complement strand
AGAATTCATCTTGGTAGCTTTTGTACCAATATTCCTCATAGGCATAGAACTTAAATGTTCTATCCAGTTCTCTCACTAGGTATTGGTCACTACCATCCTCATGATCATTTAAATATTATAAACTTCTTCTGATCTGTTTCATTGGCCACGTGCCCCTCCAAAAGGAAGTCACTTTGCTTGTAGTGATTTCTCTGACTCAGCTAACAACATCAGCATAGCCCTTGAATTATTCGGTGCTGTTCTTCTCCAGTTAGGAATCTCTCTACATACTATTAAAATGCTGACTCAGGAGCACCACTTGTCCCTGATTCTACCCCCATCTTAAAAAAATTCAAAGAAAGGGATACTTCCTGGGAATCCTGGATGTACATGCACAGTCTCACCCAAATGATTTATTGACCTATGCAGTATTTCTGGATATTAAATAAAAGGCAAAATTAACTACCGCATCTCTTTACAAGGACATTTTCAAGCCGATCTTAGATGATAGTGCTCAGAGATAGTCTCTTACTTACCATATCACCACTTATACTTTAACAATCATCCCTTCCAGCCTACCTCTTCTGAATCCAAGACAGCTCTGCCTAACACTTCTAATGATCTTAAAAATGTCTACACTGCCAAACTACCATGCCCTCCCTCCTTTTACATTTATTTTCCCACAACTTCTTCCTGTCTAAACCCTGTTTAATGTACTTACCTATCTCCTACTTCAGAAGGAACCAAAATCTAAAAATTCCTAAAACAAAAGCTGTAAAAATATGCTTTTGACATCTCTGAAACCATTGTTCATACGTATAACCTTAAATTAACCACTTGCTCTATTCCTTCTTCCTGGAAATCACCTATGATTATCATCTGCCCCAAAATATCTAAAACACTCTTCTGGACCATGTTAGACACTACAAAAATCCTCCCTCAGACAGAACTTCAGAAAAGCTTACATACCAAAACATCTTCTCATTTGTGAATGACTGCAGTAAAGTAAGCATCTATCATCATGTTTTCAGGCAAAGACCAAACACCACATGAGACCCATTCATTGCCATATATCATATATTCATAAAAACGGACAAAGGCCATCTTATAGGTAGGTGCCCTATTTGTTGACCTTATGAGGGCCTTTAAGTAAAGTATTCTATCTTCCAACAAAATCTTTACTTTTTATCCTTCTCTGGTGGGACCATAAACTGGGTCATAAGCAAATCATCTAATACTTCCATTCAAGTGCTGCTTCCAATTCTCATTAATCACCACCACCATTGGTATACATCAAGGCTTAATCCTGGACTCCATTTGTTCACATTTATGCAAAAAAATATCCCTTTTCTTTCATCTCACTTAATGTTACCTTGTGCACCAAAGATACCCTTATAGTTTGCAGTGGCCCTGACATCAAGTCTGTCTAGGACCATCTTCAAAATAAATTAGACATTATTTTTAACTGATTCCATAATTTTGATCTTCATGGCAAAACCTCAGAAATGTATTCCATGAGATATGACACTTTTCCAAACTTGCCTCAGTACCTCCACTACCAACCAGTGACTCCTGGGAGAACCCTGTAACCCAAGTATTTATCTGCAAATATGTTGGTGTTGCTCAAGATAAAGAACTACTTTATTGCAATCATGGTTCTGTTCTAACATCCAAAGTATTAGTCCAACTCAAAAAAAAAAAAAATAGAAGCACATGCTTATTCCAAACCTAAAACACGTCTTACTTTTAAGTGTACTTCATAACCCTAAATATAGTCTTAATGCATCAAAAACCCTTCTGTAAGTCTGTAATTTCCTAACTCCGGCACACCATTTGCATGCTATTGTATTCTGCTAAACTCCATTAACACTCTACATATAGGCACTAGTACCTCCTTTCTTCTGTCCACTGCTCTTTGTGAGATGCTTTTTAATAATCTCACCCCTCAGCTTCCCTTTCTTACTCTCTGTGATTCAAGGCTCAGAGTAACTGCAATAATCTCTAACTCACGTCATTCCTTTCCCATCATCGTTAAATCCCTGCTACTACATATCTCCAACCTAATTCCCCTCCTTTCCATTCATCTCTCACTACTTTCACACTGCTTTCAACTTACCAGTCATTTAATTCACAGCCTTATTAGCACTTCCTCTCCCTCTGCCACACTGTAATGTCCCATTGTGGGGTCTATATCAGACTCACGAAAGACTGAAACCATGAATACAAATACGTCGAGACAAAGAGCGATCTACCATAACAGCGAACCATGTACTGAGCGAAAACCAAAACACCGAACAGATTTCCCTAACCAACAGCGCCATGGTGGTATACCTAAACTAACTACATAAAAGTTACATAACACACTTTTGCAGGGGTGCTGCACCCCCCACACACCCCCCTACTTAAATATACTAACTCCGAGATTGCACTACAGTGGGAAAAAGGGTATATTCCCTTATCCCCAGGATTGCGCTACTGGCCAAACAAATCCATTCAGTGTTTTGCTTTTTGTTCAATATGTGGTTTGCTTGTATGGTAGATCACTCTTTATGTGTCAATGTACTGGTATTTGAGGTTTCCGTCTTTTGTGCTTCTAATATAGACCCCCCCCCATTATGAACTCCTATTCCTTTACTGCTGTTTACTTTATCTCCTCTTTACAACTTTACAACTTTCCTTTCTTCTCTTACTCTATTGTCATTCTCCTCATCCAAATTTCTCCCATTAATACTCCACCAAATTTGTGCATCACCCCTATTTTCATAATATGCCATTACTCTCCAAATTTTAATGTAATCCCTATATGAAAGTGCAGTTTTATTTTCCTTAAAATTGTGTTATTACTGATGCTCAACATACAGTTGTAATTGCTCGCTCAACTGTTCTGTGTACAGCTTTCATTTCAGCACTCCCTACCCTAGATGTATGTCTCTTACAACAGTAATGCTTCACCTGGCCAATCCTCAGTACCATCACTGTCCCTCCAATTTGTGTTACAAAATGCAAATTATTCACTTCTTTTGTAAGAGTCTATCTACAGTACCACAATATTGTTACATCGTTTTCCTTCTGACCATGGTCATTTACTCCGGGACAAAGGCAAAATTAAAAATGAAATTAAACTAGACATGCCACCTGAATTTAGGAAAATAATTACTGAATTTAGTAAATGGATAAAGGTCTGCTGTCTATACCATGCAATTCAGTGTGTAGTCCACTGCCAAGAGCTGTCTGAATGTTAGTAGCAGGTATGACGCTTTACGTGAAGATAGGGAAAACAAGAGTAATACAGAGATACACACAAAATTCAGAGCAGTAATTAGTGCAAAATATGACTATTCAGAGAATTTGAATTATCTACTACATTTTCACAGATGATACCTGGAAAAGTAGTCAGATAGTAATAAAAGAGTAAATATGGTAAGAAAGAAACCTTCATGCTGTAGTCATGATATCAGAAGTTATATGCTGGAGAGAGCAGCTGGAATAGAGTGCTTATGAGTATATCTGACTTATTCGTTTGTAATACTTAACATTGTTTTCTCTTTGTTTTGGTCATGTTTTACTACAATGTTATTCTAAGTTATAGTTTTGTTTCTTGGAGTTTTAAAAGTTATAGGTTAAATCAGAAAATTAGCCTTGTGTTCCCTTTGTCAATGGCAGGAGGATTAATTAACTGTGAATTCTGGGAGGAGCTGAAATGTAGTCTTTTTATTTAAGATTAGTAAAACAAGTTTAAGGTAGTCTTCAGAGATCTGACAGAAATCTGCTGCATATCTGAGTTTCCTCACCTCATATACTTTATTCTTTATTGTTAAACCAGGGGACTCTAGATTTGTCTGCCCATCCCACTCCTGCCTCATTTACCACTATCACTAATTGCTACAAGATCATGTTGTGAAAGCCTTTCCTTTACATTAATTAAAATTGCATTGGTTCCATTCACCCACCCACTAGTAGTACACTCTCATATCCACAGCGTTAAACATTTTCCTGCTCACTTTTGAAACCCAGTAAGAAGTACTGGCTCACAAAATAGTTGTAGACAGATAAATTAGAAAACATAAATGTGTTCAAAATGAAATATTTTTACAAAAGTTAACACTTTATTTTTTTTCTATGAATTATTGCATATGAGCAATCTTATTTTGATATGGAAGAAATACACTGCATGTGCTAACTTTCAAAAACTTAATAAATGACAGTTATTTCAACGGTGGAAGAACTGCCTGTTTCTCACAGACAATATATTTCCTTTGACATAACCTTAAATGTCTGTGGGTGGTGTAAGTGTGTCTAGAATATCAAGAGCAAACTCTCAGCAACAGCCTCAGTGTTATTATTTATTTATTTGTCTTTGTTTATCGGGAAAGTCCAAATGGGTAATACTCATTTTCAGTGGAGGCCTGGGGAGAAAAGCTCCATTTGCTTACATTGCATTATACTAAGTTCCATCAAACACAGAGCAGTTACATTTCTATATACATTTAGACATAAACTGAAGTTACATTTAGACTTTCTAAGATTTTAAAGAGGTGGAAGTTACTAAAGACAAAGCCCACGTGCAACTTAGTGAATTATAGGCAGCAGTTATGTATAAAAATTGTTTTGTCATTTCAGTGAGAGGTTGAGTGTATTCTGTTTAAGGAGAGTAGTTAGTTGTGAATATGTTAGGTAGTTATGTAGTTCAAGACAGTTTAATTGCTTTAAGCTATGATAATGACAAGTCCTATTAGGGGTGATTGGTGGCAAATGTAACTATTTTATTGTAGCAGGAGGCACTTTTTTTTTCTTTGAGTATCATTTAAGTTTGTTAGGATAGGAGCGGTATATAAGACAGTTTATAATAAGAATGTAGTGGCTAGAGTTTTTCTTGCGGTATCTGTAAGGAATCCCTTGCCCATATAAAGGGATTCTAGTTACTGGTGTGTATATTTACTGGTATGCAGTATATGGTGGTCATATTTGAGATTGTCATCTATATAACACCTAGAAGTTTACTGGGAGTTACATTTTTAATGACAGTATTACTTACTGACTTTTTGGTCTTTTTGGACTTTTGATTTTGGCGACATTTTGAGGTAAAAAGCATCAACTTAGTTTTCTTGGGGTTGAGTAGCAGGTTTGATTCTTTGAGCCAGGTTTCTACAGAGGAGAAAAATTTGTGGGTAGTCTTGGAGCTTATTTATTGTTGAGGCCGCACATAATGTTGAATCGTCTCCACACTGAACTGAACTAGCATGGTGAATGGAGGTATTGATGTCATTACTAAATATATTGAATAGGAGAGGACCCAGGATAAAGCCCTAAGGGATACCTGTAGTAACTGGTTGAAAGGATGAGTAGGTTTGTTGCCATTTAATGGATTGTTGCCTTCCATATAGGTAACTAAGAAACCACAACAAGGAGTATTGTGAAAGTCCTATTGAGGAGAGTTGAATGAGAAGTTGCTGGTACGAGACCATATTAAATGCCTTTGACAAGTCTAAGCACATAGAGGACACAAACAGACTATCGTTTCTATGTCAGTTTATTATATTAGTAAAATGTAGAAGAGCAGTAGTGGTGCTGGCCTGTTTTTGAGAGTTATTTGAAGTTAGGTATTGCATCAGTTGCATATGGATGCATTTCTCTAATATTTTGGAGAGGGGGACAGAATCACTTTTAATCTGCAGTTTGTAGATGTGCTGCCTTTGTGCAGTGGTATGATTTGGGATTTTTTTTCCACAGTGATGGGATGTATCTTTCTGCTATGGACCCATTAATTAGTAAGGACACAGGGAAGGCTCTGACTTCTCCAGCCATTTTAGGTAATCTGATGACAGCTGGTCAACACCTATGGAAGTTATTCTTAGTTTAAGGATCAACTTCCTTCCGAGTGAGGTAGGTATAGGTGGTTTTGACTGGACAGGGATGGAGTGAGGGGCAGATGTTTTAGTGTCTAAGAGAGATAATATTGATTGTATAAAGTAGGAATTAAACTGTGTGAGGATAGAATCTGTCATATCGTCTGTATTTGGAGAGGGAATGGTGGTCTTGCTGGGGTAGACTAGTTTATTTAGTGATGACCCAAAAATTTGGGGTTTCTTTTTATGTTTGTCTTGTATGTTGATATAGTATATTTGCTCATACAGTTTTTCATGGAAATTTGCAAGATTTCTAAGATGTCTAAATTGGTGGAAGGCATTTTGAGTTCTATTTTTATCTTCCATGCTTTAGCCCTTTTTGTCATGATTTTTTTGTTTGTTTCTTTTGTCAGCCATGTAGTAGGGTTCTTTTATTATTTAATGGTGCTAGATTATTTAAGGTCTGTAAGAATATGATATTAAAATGTTCTACAGCAGTATCTGGTGACATTGTTGTAAGTCTGTTCCAGTTATATTGTTTTAGTGCTTCACTGAAAATATCTTTGCTGAAATTGGTTGGATTTTGAATTTGGTGTAGATAATATGTTTATCTAGGTTATGGTAAGTTCTAAGAGCATATGTTGATATATGGTCAGTTACATAAAGAGACAGCCTACTTTTTTCAGTTTGTCTTGTTAGTTAGTTTGTAATAATCCAGTCTAATGTTGAGTGTCTCCCTAAAGTTTTATTGATTCTAGTAGGTGTGGTTAATAATTGTCGGAAGTTGAACAAGTTTATGGATTCAGTGGGATAGTGAAATTTATGAGCTGCCAGTATATGTTTACATCTCTAAGTATTATAGTTTCATGTTTAATTTGTTGGGCTACCCAATACAGGATACTTTCGGCAGTATTAATATTATTCCCTGGTTGTATATATTTGAAGATATTTATAAATAAATAAATCAGATATGGTTTGCTTGTAGAGACAGGTAGGCTGGGTAGATGTTGATATTCTTTGTGAGGAATGGTTGAAGTTCGATGTAGTTGAAGGAGTTAGAGCTGATGATTACTGATGAAGGCCAGTAGAGTGAGAAGGAATACTAAAATAATCTGAATTAGGAGTATCTTATTTAACTTGGGTTTTATATTTGTTATAAATCACTGGTTTAGTTTTTTACAGAACATTTAGCTTTTTTTGATGGTATAGTGTTGCAGCTGTTACTTTTGCTGCCATGGAGTGTTTGGTTCTCCATTTCATTTCTTGACTGAGGTGCCTTCTGTGTAGAATCTGCACATCCTCCCTATGGCTGTGTATGTTCTTGCTGGATGCACTGGCTTCCTCCCACATCCTAAAGAAATACTGTAGGGGAATTGCTAATCCTACAAATTACTTGTAGGTATGAGTGTCATGTGTGAATGAGTGCATGTGCACATCATATAACGGGATGCTATCCCATTTAGGATTACTGTCACTGTCTTCTGCCCACAGAACATCTAGGGTGACTAAAGTTGCCTAACAGCCCCAAAATGGATTAAGAAGGCTTTCACAGAATGAATAAATTTTCTTCTCAAATGACCTTGGCAAGATGCCAATAGGACTTGTATAATATTAGGACTCAAGATATTACATCATTGATTCCTACTGATGATATATTTGCCTCTTTTTACAGAACTAAATATAATGCCAGAATGTGAACCAAACTCTGTGACATAGAGGGTTAAAACCATGACTATGATTCAGATGACCCAAGCTCACTAGCATCACTGATGCAAGACGACAATAGAAGAGAAAGGTGGGAGTCAGAGGCTGAAGCTGCCTTGCCAGTCCTGGGGAGAGAGATTTATTTATTTAACATTTGTTTACCGGGAGAGTCTGACTTGGAATGAAGCCAATTTTCAGTGGATGCCTGGGGAGAAATACTACATGAAAGTCCCAAGACCAGAGCCTGCATGATGTCTAAAAGAGGCCAGAATTTTATTATGCTTCATTCTTCTGATGTACTTGTCATCTAGTCAGAAGTTACAAGTCAGTACAAACCTGCTGTGCACATAAGCAGACACACAGCAATAACACTTAAGGGTTCTTTTCTCCATACACATTAAGTTTCTGTAACCATCAGTCTGGAGATGTAACACCATAGCTGACTTCTTCATTTCATGGAGAAATCCAGTTTCCTGTTGGTCTTTTCTTTATCTAAGGCACATAAAAATAAATATGAGGCACAAATTATTTTGAGATTTGGAAAAATGTCAGTGAAAATTTTAAACAAATAAATATTTTGGTAGTATTTGATATAAGTGTCTTGTGTAATTGATATGCTTAAATGTACTTCCCTTAATTGTAATTCATCTCTGTCATGGATTTATACTTTAACTGTTAATGATTAATTTATATAAGTATTTAAGGTATATGTTTTGTGAATTAAGTATGTGTGTAAGAGGGAGGTAGGAGCATGTGTAAGGGAGAGGTGTGAAGGTTCATACCTCACAATTGTCCAGATTTTGACATATTTTTGGTTTGCTTCTCATAAAATTATGTTTTTCTGGCAAATCATTGAAGACTGAAGTCAAAACATAATGACTGACATTTGAGATTTAGACTTCATATCGTTCAGAAAATACATAGTAATGCAAAACTTGTTCTATCAATTTTCTAAGGAAGTAGAGGGATGTTAAGTATGTGATCATACCTCTCAACTGCACAGATTTTCACAGAATGTCCAGATTTTTGCCTTATATTTTTGGTATCTTCCTCAAAAAAAATTCTTCTTTTTTTTTCTTTTTTTTGACAAATCACTGGGATGAGCTAAGGATTAAAGTTACTACATAATGACATGCATTTGAGTTTCAGTCTTCAGATCCTTCATAAAATGAATTCGAACACAAATCCTGTTATTCTAGCAACTTTCTAAATTTATAACAGCAATATTGAAAATGTGTCCCTAGTTTTGGGGATTGTAATGCCAGAAGTTTGAGTTGCCTTTTATGGTTGAAATGTTTTGAATTGGACAGCTTTGTCATTAGTGGTTGATATGTTTTGTTTCATTGCTTACTGGAAAAATGTTCAAAACTATAAATGTTCTAACAAGTGGTGCTGTATTATATAAGGAATATAATTTAATTATTATATGTTATAATTTAATACAATCAGGAAGGTGAATCAAAGAACTTTTGCATGGTCCTAAAATGTGTGCAAGAGGCCTATGATTTGAAAACAGCCCATAGATAAACTTAACCCTCCAATGGCCAGATGCATTTGCTGTTTTAGTGAATATGAGTTTCAAAGGCAGAAAAGTTTTAATACTAAGTCTATTTTCACTGTAAGAGATTGCTTTGTTTAACAAATGTCTATCAGTATTTGTGCTACAAAATTTGAAATAAAAGTTGCAAATTAAATCCAAATATCTGTAATCATTGTAGAAGTAAAGCATAAAACAGTATGTACACTGAGAGTTTTGAACAGTGATTATGGCAACTGGGGAGAAATAGCCAAGTAATGGGACACTGGAATGGCTGCATGGGGGGGGGGGGAGTGGGGGGCTCTGGGTTTGCACCCCCCTGCAAAAAATCTTGTGGGCTCCTCTGTTGCCATGATACATTTGTTTTAATACTCTTAACCATCCAAGATCTTCTACAATGCATTCATATTGAGATGCAGTTTTCCCAGATATTAGCACACATGTAATTATTTGAAATGTCAGAACCCACTTCAGAGAGTCCCATAATAGAGAGACTAAATGACCAATAAATGGATACACATTGTTTTATACAAATATGGCCTTTTCAGGCTTTTCTCCAAGTTATGGTAATCTTGGAGTTGGTATATTTAAGTTCAGGGGCCTTATCCCCCCCCCCCCCACACACACACACACACACACATTGAGGGGGAAGAGCAATGTTCAATATTTGATTTGCTCTTCTATTTCATTTTTGGTCTGTTTTATCCAGAGTGTCAGCACTCAACATTACAAGTGCTGACATTTTACTAGGGAGCCAATTAACTACTTACACACATTAAGTCGAAAATGTAAAAAAAACAAAACTGGACATCAGTCAAACAATAAAAGAAAGTAAGAACTGCAAAACACCCTCTTCTTGAAGCAACTCTTTTGATAAGCCATGTGACAAATAATAATGCCACATATCCCCTCTTGCCTCTAACAAGTCACTGTGTTGAGTAGACTCTCAGTCAGGCCCACCTAACATGAGCCACACAGCCACCCATGTCTGACCAGCTTGTTTATTCTGTTACACTGAATGCATGTTTTTCTGTAAGTGGGTACTTTCTGGAAAGCCAGGTGCCCAAAAATAAAGATAGTTATGAGTTGAACTGAACTGTAAGATGGTAAGTTTATTTTTTTAAATAGTCGAGTTCTCAGTGGAAGTCAAGTCAGAAGAACCTTTGGCTCAGACTTGTCCTGACTATAATGCAATCTTGTCTATTTGGAAAGTATTGCATAATATATCTGCCATGCTTTTTCTTTTATTGATATTTTTGGTTTTCGACTCTTTGATCTGATGCTCGTTCCCCATGAGGGGCATTCCAGGCTGTTAGACTTTCAAGCAGAACTGTAATGGACATTTCATTAATCAAGCAGTGAGGTAAGTAACCTATAAGAAACAGACTATGACAATTTCTAAAACATTTCTGAAGAAGTCAATCATTCTAGCATTATGAATTTTCTTATAAGTAATTGTACCTTAATTTGTCCTCAGGTAGCTTAATCAATGCTACAAAGTGCAGCAATATAGTGATGGGTCAGGTTAGTGAGGTGTGAAGCGGTACGATGTCTCGCTTGAAGACTAGACATTCTCTTTAGGATTGTAAAGGCTACAGAATATTCTGTTCTGACTTGCATAGATACACATTAATCACAGTGGATATTGTTTAGTATCATGCTGACCTGTGTCTTTATTAAAGACTGTGATAGTTAAATAAAATATAGTGTGCATTATGCAATGTATACCTCATTAAACACAAAGGAAGAACACATTTGTTTGACAGTCCTTTTCACCCAAGCATATTAAAATTGTCATGCTTATCACATCAGAATTGTTCAAAAACAGAAACCCAAGTAAAGTGCCTAGAATTTAAAGCTATCCACATCTACAGTAGAGGCAATCATGGTACCATAAATGCCAACATGGTAATATGTAAATTCATAACATAAGAAGGAAACCATATATATACAAACCACACATGTTGGACACAAATTTAAAATCGCTTGAACATAGAAAAAGTGTTTTATACCCTTTTTTTTTTTTGGTGGGGGAGGTGCTTCTTCATCTTATTGGCTCAGTGGTTAAGATTCATTCCTCACAGTTTCAAGGTCTAGAGTTTAATCCTGACCTCCGGTCACTGTCTGTTTAGAGATTACATGTTGTCCTTATGCCTGCATGGGTTTCCCTAAGGACTACAGTTTCTTCCCATCTCCCAAAAAGATGCTAGCTGATTTTCCTTCTTGAACTGTCCAGATATTGTTTATTTACCCTTGTCCTTATAGTTTGAGCCATGGTTAAAAATTGTCTGAGATAGAACAGTTCACTTAGTTAGTAAAGGGATAACAAAATTAAGATGAACATACCCATTTACTTATGTATGCTGTCTAGGATAACAGAATCATGGATAAAGGCCAAACACCCTGCAAGAAAAAATCAGTTCTACTATCCCATCATCAGCATGCTGCTTCAATGAACAGCAAATAAAACAGAACCCGCACTTCAAAATCATGACAGTATGCACCAAGAATAAACATCAAACTGCAAATTCACATAGTCAGAAAGAAAAACATTATTAGCCACTTTTTATTTTGTTTTTAATATTCATAATTTCTAGATTTCTGGGTTATTTTTAGTTCATGAATCTGTAGAAGTTTGATATGCCTTTTTATAAGAACCAGATAGCATATGCTTTGTTTTCTATTGCAAATAATAAGATGCTCACTCCTTAGCTATTCCATTAGCTTGGCTACATTCTTTGAAGGATAGTTTGAAAATCAGTGACAAAGAATGAGAACACCAGATAATAAGATCATCTGTTTAATATGAGGCATTCAGTTCTAGCTTCAAGATGGGTAAGAAATTAATGAAAATGGTTAATCTAAGGTGTCTGAACATTGACCTTTGATGTAACCTGCCCTGTACACTAAGAGGTGTCAAAACAATTTTGCTCACTTTGACCTCAAAAGATCGATGACTTGAGTAATCTTTGGACCTTTGTTGGTGGCTAATGGCAAAGCCAAAGCATTCTAAAGCTACTGGGAAGCTAGGCAGGTTAACAATCTCAAAATCCTTTATTAGAGCAATATAGAAACCATCTGTAAGGATCCCAAACTCTATATTAGAATAGGTAGCATCAGTTTGTAGCCAATAAACTAGGGAAATCTGTCTGCCTATCCCAAATACATGCTGACTATTAAATGGAACTCTATACAAAATCTGCCTTAAGTACAAGGCCACTACCAGCTTGGAGATGCAGAACTTTACTTTCAGCAGACCTATCTGCAATTATGTTGACATCATCCCAGAAATTTCTGAGATGGACTATATGACCGAGTTCCATATTTTTTTACAGGCCATTTGCAGTGATTGTGGAGAATGGAGAAATGTTCCTTACCTGTAATGAAGAAAAAATATTTCTAGATAAATTAAGCTAGATCTCAGAGCATGAGCTGTTTTGCACCAAATGTTATCTTTGTGTTAATAGATGGTAAGAAAAAATGCTTATCAGTTAAATGTAGCATAATGTCTAAGGAAGTATTAGTCATCAGTCAATGGATGAATAACAAAGTGACAATGAAAGACAATGATTTCATCCCTCTCTCAGATTACTGAGACAGAATTTGAGAGCGGTACCTCACTGGTGGAGCCAAGTCAGACAGGGAAGTAATCTCCATTGGCCTGTTTATATAGATACATTCTTACAGAGAATAATGACCTGAAAGTGGTTTGATATTGGTCTGCAACCAGGTAGTTAAATCATCGGTCATCCAGGTCATCTGGGGTAAGATCAATCCAAGCTTTAATTTCCCAATAATGTTAATGTAGGGGCCTTTCATTATTATGTGTTTGCTTTTTTATTTTAATTTTACTTTGTGAGGAAATGCTGCAGCCGGAAAGAGCTGAGTCATATGTTTATACAATTACATTCCACAAGGGGCATTATATTCTATTATGGGTCTGACAAGGGAGGAGAAGAGAGGGATAATAATTTCCTATAACCTAAAAAAATATGCCCCTGCTAATCAGGCTGGCTAAATAAAAACTGTCATCAAAGGATAGTTCATTTTCAGTAAAAGTGTCCAGGTCCCTAATAACTGTGTCAGTTTTTATAGAGGTGTCATCAATGTGGTAGGTGCATGGATGCCCATGTTTGCCAGATATAACTATACAATATCTCTTGCCATTTAGCAAAAAGCCATTTCCTGACACCATTTATTTGTACACATTAAACCATCCTGGAGAATCAGGGAGTCAGATTAAGAGTTTACAATAGCTCTAAGTTTGTAGTCACCTGCAAACATGATCAGTCATAGGCCCTTAACACCAATGTTGCCATCAGAGAAGTAAATACTGAAATGTAGAGCTCAAGGACTGATCCCTGAGGAACACCAGTAGAAATGACTCTTTTTGAGGAGAGTATCCTCCCTTCACTAATTGACTGGTTTCTATCAGTGAGCCAACTTGCTATGCAGTGGATTCCAAAGGTGTTTACATTTATTTTGGTTAGCTTGTTTATAATGCCAGAATGTGAGATTATGAGAAAGGCCTTCTCCAGGACAAGGTAAGCAATGTGCACTGATCTGTCTGCATTCAATACATTGAAGACTTGCTGAAAGAAGTCCTCTAAGTTTAGAAGGCAAGATCTACCTTTAAAGAACCAAAACTGGTTTGATTCAAGGAAATGTAGACTGCTGATGTCCTTTTTAATAAGTTCTGTAGTGACATTGCCTTACAACAAAGTCTGATTAGGCTTAAACATCTATAGTTACATTGGTAGTGGTGGGTTCTCTCTTGTGGAGTGGGATGACTTACAGCTGTTGTCTGATCCTATGATGTTATCTAGTCTTTCCATGTTGCATTGCTAAATTTACTAGATGATTTATCTTGCCTCTAAGCCATGCATCCCTTGAATATTTGAGTGACCAGTATGTGTATTCCTTGTAGAGAGGACAATTATCCCATGAAGAGAAACAATCCATGCTCAATGCCATTTGCAGGACATGATTTGATTCCAGTTAACATTTTCTAGATTATCTGCAAAGCTGTGTATATCATTATGTGGAAAACATATAGACTGCACAGAGTTTGGTTGTAGCTTAAATATATCAGATGATCAAGTGGGAGCAACTGAGGAGTAATCATGAATTGGTAATGGGTGTACTCCTAAAGATTGAATGTGATCCAGTATATATAGTACTAAAGATAAGATCCATCAGATAATTGTGAGTCTGGTAGGATGAATGATATGCTGGATTAAGGCAAGATCCCCAATAATACTTTTTAGACCTGGGCCAGATTCACCTTGTAAATTTATACAG
The DNA here is from genome assembly GCF_019279795.1 of Protopterus annectens. Taxonomy (NCBI): domain Eukaryota; kingdom Metazoa; phylum Chordata; order Ceratodontiformes; family Protopteridae; genus Protopterus; species Protopterus annectens. The sequence continues at coordinate 1,148,056,446 of NC_056725.1, read as the reverse complement.
AAGCCCCCCTCCATAAATAAATAAATCATTTAGCTTTAATGTTAGAGTAAAGGGGGGAGATCATCTGTAAATATACTGAATTTTGTGAATGAGTCAGAAGATCACAACTGCAGACTGCACCCGTAACTTTGATCTAGATATATCAGTTTGTCAGTAGTCAACAAGTCTGGGTATGCCATACAATAGGGGGCTTCAGTACTGATGGATGAACATGGCAGGAGTTTGTTGACCAGCAGCAGCAGACTTCCAAAAATATTTCAACTCATTCTGTCTGTATTATGATATTGAGATAGTAAATGACTTAGGGAATGGAGAGAAAATTTACTAAATGAGTTAGGGAATGGAGAGGAAATGTACTAAATGAGTTAGGGAATGGAGAGGAAATGTACTAAATGAGTTAGAGAATGGAGAGGAAATGTACTAAATGAGTTAGGGAATGGAGAGGAAATGTACTAAATGAGTTAGGGAATGGAGAGGAAATGTACTAAATGAGTTAGAGAATGGAGAGGAAATGTACTAAATGAGTTAGGGAATGGAGAGGAAATGTACTAAATGAGTTAGGGAATGGCGAGAAAGTCTGAGCAATTTATCAACTCTAACTGCAATGTCTAGGTTATTAGTCAGTAGCCAGGTGTCCAGGACTTCATATTTGCTAAACACATCCAGATGCTGCAAAGCCATATTCTGTGGCTTGAGGGTCTGCTCTTGGGAGTGATGATAGTGTTGTGCTGCCTTTCAATAAAATATCGATAAAATATAGTATTTAAAGTAATTTAGGCTAATATTTGGGAAAGAGAAATACCAGCCCTGAACAGAACATTTCATTGAGGTACAAGTGAATGTTCTTGCAAGGAAGCTAAAATTGGCAGAGGAAGTGTCCCAATCAGATTCTACTATATGGAAAAAGGAGATGCTTTTTCACTAACCAGTCCCCCCATTCCCAATCTGATAACCATAACTAACAATGAAGAAACTACAATCTCAAGAATATTACAATAATGTCCCATCTAAAAGTAAGAGCCTCCACTTCAACTCATGACTTTAACCCAATTATCTTTGGCCCATTGCAACCATTTTAGGAAACATATCTATCCACAGCTTCTTGAACTTAGTAAAACCTATGGCCCTTTGTCTGATTCCCTACATGCCTTTCATACAGGTCATAGCACCCTTATTATAGCCAATTCTTCAACACATGTAATTCTTGCTGCTGTGGAAAGAGGGAAACCGATGCGTGGACTCTTCACAGACTTTAAAAGAGCTTTCAGATTTGTAGACCACTGTCTGCTCATTCCCAAACTATACATAGTTGCATTTCGTACTAAAAAAATTCACAGGTCAGTCTGGCCACTGGATGTGTGATCTAGGTACCTATCAGGTGATCTATAAGGTTCTATGTTAGGCCTAATCCTTTTCTGTGAGAGAAATATGTATTCACATATATAGTAAAAAGTATTCATATATGTATTAGCATTATGCTTGCTGCATTAGGAGCCTAAACGGGTTAACACATTTATTCTGTTTCAGGCTTGAAAATAATTGCATGTACTTTCTGACTTTGCTTCTTGTCAGCTCAGTGAATGACCTTGTTCATACACTGAGAAACAGATGATTTTGCTAACGTTAGGAAAAGGAACAATACAGTATTCTGAAATGTTACTAGACTTAAGCAAATAACCTTGTTCATACTGCAGCTGTAAATAAGATTATAGGCTGAAATCAGAATATGCTTTATGCTCAAAGCAGGAAAGAATCATTAATTGCAACACTAAAATATGAGTGAATTGTTACAGACCGGCAGTTAGCGAGGCCACGTTGATATCTTAGGAAATTTTCACATGGGAAGTTTATACTTGCTATATCAGCAGAAAAACTTAGTAAACACCTGTCTTAAAACAATGCTAAGAGTTGTATTTTATTATGTCAGCTTAGAGGGCAATAGCTTACAAAACAGTATAATAATGAAGTATTTCCTGTATAATGTCAGACAAACTTCTGAACTGCATTTTTGTCTCCTTGTACAAGAATAAAGGAACCTTAACTGAACCTTGGCTGCATTGATGTTTGATTTTTCCTTTGACAAGTTGGTCCTTCTTTCACCGGAAGCCTCTTGGTTGACCTGGATCAGACAGGCCTAGTGGCTGAAATCCGTACGGAAGAAGTTACCAAAATGGTTCTTCTTATTTGAAAAGACCTCCGACTGAATTGTCGTATAAACAGAGGCTGGCCACTTTCTGATCTGTGGCTGACGAGCAGGTTTCAATCGGACCAGGGTGATCAATTGCTGAGGTTCAGGTAAGGGGATTCTACTTTTTTCTGTTTTAGATCAGGGACTTGATTGTATTTGTTCAGTCAGGATTTTTTATGTAAATCCAGGGACAGAAAAATTGCTATCGTCATAGATCAGGGACTTTTTTCTGTTTTAGATCAGGGACTTGATTGTATTTGTTCAGTCAGGATTTTTTTATGTAAATCCAGGCACAGAAAAATTGCTATCTTGTCATAGATCAGGGAAGCAAAATAAGTAGGCAGGTAGTCTGAAGGGACTATAAAATCTTCATGGTACCACGTTAAAAAACAGGAAGGGTTACGTAACATTCATAAGGTTAGGTCAAAATGGGTAAAAAATGTACAAAACAACCCCAAAATCCGCTGTTAACTGAAGACGCAGAATGCATGCGGTCACAACGTGCCGATAACATTTAATACTACACGAAATGGGTTAATAAATATGAATTTAATGGTAAACTAGAAAAATCCTCAGAAAAAGTTGTCAGACAAATAGTAGATCCAGATTGGCACATGATCAGTGGCAACTGGAATCCCCGTGACGCTGTGCTTAAGCCCCTCCCACATAACAGCGCAGAGTTAGACAACAGAGTAAAGGGTCTAACAGACCGAATTTCTGAAAAATGGAAACCTAGGGCAGACTGGACTTGCATTAATCAATGCATCCAACAAGAATGTGAAACTGTTGATAGGTATTATGCCAGATTAATAGACTGTTTTAATAGCCATTGTGGAATGCAGGCTCCTGAAGACCAGACACAAGATTACCCATATGAGCAGCAGTTAAAGAATGCATTTTTAAAAGGCAGTATTGCACCCATAAGTAGTTTTATTATGAAGCATATGATAGACCATCGTACAAGCAGATTACAGTCACTGCTTGAATATGCTAGGCATGTCAAAAGGCATTTTAATAACAAAAAGAAAAAGAAAGCCCAAGTATTCGCTGTAGATGACAGAGAAGTTTATTTAGTACAGTCCGGAAAGAAGGGCAAAAAAAATGACCAGGGGAAATAAACAATCTGATCAGCAATCAGAGGACTTTGCAGGGGGAAAGAAAAGGGGTGAATGTTTTAAATGCAGTAAAAAGGGACATATGGCAAAGGAGTGCAAGAAAAATAAGAAGGCAGCAATGAAGGATAAGAATAAAGAAGGTGAGGACTGACTATATGGTAGTCAAGAATCACTAGATGGGAATAACAGAGAAAGGACAAAGGAGAATGTGATAGAGAGAGCAGAGAATGTCATAGGAGAAATAGAGGAAGTGCAGGAAGCTACCGATAGTAAAGAAAATGAAATATTAGACTTAGCCTTGTTGAGCTTGGAGCTCTGTTTGGCAGACACGAAACCAGAAGTTACACTCCTGGTAGAGGGTAGGGAAGTCAAGTTTCTGTGCAATTCAGGGGCATCATGAACCCTGGTACACCCCTCCAAACTACCAGAGAAGTCAGAGTCACATGATTACATTTTGGTGAAAGCAGCTAATGGACAGCTGTATCGGGAGCCTCTCTCCCATAATATTGCAATAACAGATCCTGTTTCAGGATTAACCCAGAAAAGCAAAATTGTTGTTTCTGCAAAATGCCCAGTGAACCTTTTGGGCAAAGATCTTATGCAACTATTTGGCATAGCAGTAGTTCCAACCATGCAGGGTATGGAAGCACAACGACAAATAAACACTTTTGCAGTGCAATCGGAGGGTAAAACATTTTATTGGTATAGCCAGGACTTGGTTACGACCGGTCCTGGGGAAATAACTAAAGAGTTAGTGAATGTGGCTATCAGTAAGTTCCCCTCCCTTTGCATTGATGTACAACACCTGTTGCACTGTACTTTGTATTATTGTAATACACCAGGACCTGACAAAGAATATGAGCAAAGATTGTTTAAAAACCATGCAAACAGATTAGTATTGTGTAATCTGTACTAGGACATGAAAGGGAACAGTGTAGTTAGCTGTTCATTGCCCCAGGAGTTCTTTGCACTTTATAAATCAAATCGATTACCACATGTTAGTTTAACTAAAGACAAAGATGTAAAATGGGCAGACCTAAAAAAAAAAAGTCACAAAATGGGAAAAGCAGACAGAATTAAAACTGTCAGAACAAGGAGTACATAGACAAAAATTAAATTGGAGCACACAGACACACCCAGCTGTACACTTGCAGTCAAGTGAGGGCAGCTGAAAAACACTCTTACTAGAAGAGGAAGAAAAAGCTTTATTAGACATACCAGAAACCCTCTGGTCAATAGGGAAATCGGATGTAGGACTTATTCGTACAGCAGGACCAGTTACCATCATGCCAAAATCAGCCTTTAGACCACAGAAAAGGCAATACCCCTTAAGAAAAGATGCAAAAGCAGGTATTAAATCTATCATAGCAGCTTTACTTAAGGAAGGATTACTGGTGGAATCTCCCGATTCACCATGTAACACACCCTTATTTCCAGTTAAAAAAGCAAACGGAAAATGGCGTACAGTCCAGGATTTGTAAGCTGTAAATGATGCAGTAATATCAAGGGCACCTACAGTGCCAGATCCACATACCCTATTAAATGATTTAAAGCCTCAACACAAATATTTGCCTATGGTAGATATTAGCAATGCATTATTTGCAATACCAATGCACACTAACAGCCAGTATTGGTTTGCATTTACATTTCAGGGGAAGCGGTATACATATAAGCGACTACCACAGGGATATTGTAAAAGTCCAACAATATTCTCACAAGAGATGGCAAGTAACTTGGTGGGGTTTACCCCACTAAAAGGTGGTCAGATTTTACTTTATGTTGATAATATCCTGCTGGCAGCCCCTACCCAGCAAGACTGTAAGGAAGACACTATAACATTATTGAAATTCTTAGCCGTTAAAGGACACAAAGTAAGCAAAAACAAATTGCAGCTTTGGAAAAAACAAGTTAAATACCTTGGATATGTAATATCCAAAAAGGGTAGGACATTAGATAAAGACAGAAAAATAGCAATCTTACAAGCACCAAAACCCACAACCAAGAAGAAAATGATGTCCTTTCTTGGTACGACTAATTTTTGTCGGAGCTGGATCCCAAATTATGCTTTGGAATCTGCACTGTTAAACAACCTGATCTTTCAGAAGCCTATGGCTGCACAAAATTTGATATAATGGACACCAGAAGCAAAATTAGTTTTCTGTAAACTGAAACAATTGATAGCATCCTCATTAGTCTTAGGATTACCAAACTATCATAAACGTTTTTTCCAAACTGTAGATTGTAAGCAAGGTTATATGACGTCAGTGTTGACATAACAGCATGGGGACAAGCAACGCCCCATTGCTTACTATTCATCGCAACTGGACCCAGTGGCGCGTTTTTTGCCCCACTGTGTACAAGCAGTAGTTGCTGCCGCAATGGCAGTGCAGGCTTCGGCCTCAGTAGTATTATCTACTGGTAAACCAATTAATCATGCACAGTTTATTTTAGATTTGTTAAAATCAATTCAGTTACCTCAAAAAGTAGCTATTTGTAAATGCATAGCTCATACCAAGCAACAAGATAGGATTTCAAAAGGTAATGCTAGAGCTGACACAGCTGCAAAGTAAGCAGCCTCAGAAGCATTTCTTTTGAACGAGGAATTACAACCTTCTGAGATTTTAAACTTAAAAATGTTAAAAACAATGCAGACACGAGCTGAGAAACAAAAGTGGGAAAGGCAAAAAGCACTCCTCAAGGAAGGACTGCACATCTCCAAAAAGGAAAAACCAATATTGCCATCTAATTTATTTAAATATGCAGCTTTGTTGAGCCATGGGCAATGCCATGTCTCAACAGGGAGGATGGTACAGTTAGTCAACCAGGTATTCACTACATATGGATTTAAAAATTATACTAAAACATCTTTTTGCAGTTTTCTGTTTCAGGTAAAGAGTTGAATCAACCGTTGGAAGCGACAGTAGTCCCAGAAAACTGAATCTGGGTAAAGACTACAAAACGTAAACATTAGAGTTTGCCAAAGTGGGAGGGACCATACCATGTCCTCTTGTCGACACCCACGGCAGTCAAGATTGATGAAAAATCCTCTTGGATCCATTTGATACACTGTAAACTTTGCAAAAACTTTGAGCTAGATAAAAATCTTGCTGTTCCACAAAAAGACTAAACATGACAAAATCTAGAGCAAACAGGAATGCAGAACAACCCCAGAAGTATTGCATGGTTATCCTGTTGATTGTACTGATGACAATAATCTTTTTGCTGTGGCCTATCCATTTTTCGGCCACATCAGCTGAACTGAATAAACATGATGAGCCACCCATAGACTGGCACCCGAACTTTATCAGGCAATTACAAATGTCAGTATCTAAAACCTTGTATCAAAACACTGAAGTTGATAAATTCCTGGAAAATGAAATGCTTTCAGAAGTTTAAACTATATGACTTACCTAACCGCAAATCTCATGTGGAAGAGGTTGGGGGAAGAAATTAACTGTTTATGCTTTTAAAGAGAATAAAAGTGTTAATAGGGGGGAAATGTGAGAGAAATATGTATTCACATATATAGTAAAAAGTATTCATATATGTATTAGCATTATGCTTGCTGCATTAGGAGCCTAAACGGGTTAACACATTTATTCTGCTACAGGATTGAAAATAATTGCATGTACTTTCTGACTTTGCTTCTTGTCAGCTCAGTGAATGACCTTGTTCATACACTGAGAAACAGATGATTTTGCTAACATTAGGAAAAGGAACAATACAGTATTCTGAAATGTTACTAGACTTAAGCAAATAACCTTGTTCATACTGCAGCTGTAAATAAGATTATAGGCTGAAATCAGAATATGCTTTATGCTCAAAGCAGGAAAGAATCACTGATTGCAACACTAAAATATGAGTGAATTGTTACAGACCGGCAGTTAGCGAGGCCACGTTGATATCTTAGGAAATTTTCACATGGAAAGTTTATACTTGCTATATCAGCAGAAAAACTTAGTAAACACCTGTCTTAAAACAATGCTAAGAGTTGTATTTTATTACGTCAGCTTAGAGGGCAATAGCTTACAAAACAGTATAATAATGAAGTATTTCCTGTATAATGTCAGACAAACTTCTGAACTGCATTTTTGTCTCCTTGTACAAAAATAAAGGAACCTTAACTAAACCTTGGCTGCATTGATATTTGATTTTTCCTTTGACATTTTCTCACTTTGTATGAATGATATTACCAACAGTTTCCTATCTTCAACTATTATATTATACGCTGATGACATCTTGATTCTGAGATCTGGACCTACTATGGACAATATAAAGGAGTAGCTGCAAGAGAATGTTAGGTGCCTTTGAGATTATGTAAATAACAAATGTTCTTAAACTCACCTAAGAAGGTATATATATCTTTAACATAAAAAAAAATGAACACCATCAAATTCAGTTATAGTATATGACCATCTGTGAAACAGACTGGAAACTCCACACATTTAAAATTGTGCTTCTTTGGAAGGACCCAGACCTTACATATAGTGAGTACATAGAGCAAATTGCAGACAAAGTAGCTGCACAACTCAAACCATTTTGTATAACCATTTATGCCTAAAATCTATTAAATAAATAACTAGAACTGTACTAATACCTAAACTGAGATATAGATGTAGTGTAAAGTGAATTAGAATGACTATACAAGTAAATATATGAGTGTAAGAGTGCTGCCCCTTTAAAAAATGTATGCCATTGTCCATTTAAATAAAAGTCTGCACCATAATGGACTGTGTGTACTGAGCACTGGGCTGTTGGGTGTGAGATGTTGAAGTGCTGCCATCAGTTAAGCTGTGCTGCCATGATGTTAGTCATAAAATTACCTGTTTACTGAAACCTAAGCAGACTCCTGACATTTTTGAGATGATACTCACAAGAATCAGTCTGTATTTTACAGAACCACCTGACAACAGGCTACCAGTCACTGCACTTAACTGAAATCAAAATACCCAACTTATCTAAATTACAAGAGCAGGTACTGGACTTTAGTTCTACAAGATGAACTCCACTGTCTTACCCTAGAAGTTCAGCAAGTTCCTTGTTCCAGCTTGTACAACCTTCAATTTGTCCACAAACAGATCTACCTCAGAGTGTAAAGTATCCCATATTTGGAAAATATCACATATTACACCACTGCACAAAGGGGGCACCTCTGTAGAACTTAGTAACTATCGACCCATAGCTATACTATCCCCCCATCAAAACTTCTAGAGAATGTTGTCCACATGCAGTTTATGAAGTACCTCTTAGAAAACAAATCACTATCCACTCAGCAACATGGTTTTAGACCCTTCCATAGCACCACCATTGCACTTACATCATTCACTAATACCGTCAATAACCACAGAAACAATGGACTGCTAGTATCTGCAACTCTCTTAGACTTATCTAAAGCCTTTGACAGGGTCAACCATGAAAAACTGCTTCATACACTAACCACCCTAAATCTCAGCTTCTCTACTATTTCTTGGTTTAAGAACTACCTAAATGGTAGGCAACAAGCTGTAAAATGGCAAAATCAGCTTTCTCCCTTACTGCCTGTCTCCCTAGGGATACCCCAAGGCTCCATCCTGGGTCCTCTTCTCTTCACCCTATTTACTAATCAACTACCATCCACCATACCCAAAGCCTCAATAGTCCAATATGCAGATGATACCACCATTATCTGTGCAGCCAACTCCCTTGACTACCTCCTCTCCCTAACACAAGAATGCCTTTCCCTGGCAGAAACATGGATCACTAACCAAAACCTCATTCTAAACCCAGCCAAAACTAAATCACTCCTCTTCAGCCCTCACAGATCTCCACCCTCCTCATCTAACTTTTCAATCTCCTCTCATAACAACACCACCATTACACCCAGCAGTCACGCCAAACTGCTAGGCCTCAAAATTGACAATAGCCTTAAATTTCACATTCATATCTCCCAGACCATAAAAAGAGTCCACAGAAAAATGGGCCTACTCTATTGCAACAATCAGTTTCTCACCAGTCACTCTAAGGTTACCACAGCCAGGACACACCCCCTATCGACCCTACTTTACGCCTCCCCCGTGCTTACCACTCCCCGAAAAACTGAGCTCAACAAACTAGATAGCTGCTACAATAAAATAGCCTGACTTGGCACAGGATCACCTTCTAAAACCCACCATTGTGAAAGTCTAAAAAAACTCAAATGGCTAGAACTCCCCTGACCCTTCAAGTCAACAAATTAGCACTTGCTCACAAAGAACTACATCATCCAGGCAACACACCAGCCCTGCAGCAATTGTTCCAGCCTTACATCACTACCAGATCCCTGAGATCAAGTACTCAACACCTCCTTAAGGTAAAAAACTTTAAAAATGAGGCAGGTAGATCCATTTATAGCCACTTAATTTCTAAAATCTGGAACTCCCTTCCAGCACACATAATAAACAACTCCACCACCCAAAACACACATCCAGAATCACAGATTATGTGCCTATACTACCCCTGGATAGTAACTCATATGTCTCTGTTTCTAGCAACTAGAGTAACAGCTTATCTACTGCTTTTGTAATGTCTGCCTGGGGTAATAGTATCACTGAACACTGTAAAGAAACCTAAAGACATAGTATGTCTCTCATGTGTATAAATGAATTATAAAGTTATCTACTCTATCTTCCTGCTATACTTGCTGTTAAACACCTCTATAACTTGTATATATTAATGTAGCCTGTGAATGTAGGCAAATACTCTCTTTGGTTAACTCACTATCTTGTATGTACTATACTTCTATAAGAAGTATAAAGATTGTGTACTCTATATATTGTTTAATGAACCTTTTGGTTAACATGTCTTTCTCTTGTTAGATTTTACTGCTCTGGAACTTTTCTTCCCGAGCCTCCACTGAAAATGGACATATATCCAGTTGGACTCTCCCGGTTAACAAATGTAAAATAAATAAATAAATAGATAAAATTAACTTCTTCATAATAGATGTTACACCCCCATGAGATATACATTAAATATAAGGATTTCTCCTTATCACCTAAGAATCAGCAGAGAAATATCATTTACTCCTCAAAAGTCATACTTTGTTCTCACCACAAGAAAAAACCTTTAGAAATGTTATACTATCAGGTCTGAATCAGAGATTCAGCTTGATATGTCAAATGCAGGAATGAAGAAATGTGGTGCATGTGCATATTGCTGTTGTCAGGTACGATGTTGGCAACACTGACAACATTGTGTATTTAACTTTAAGGGCAGCGGTGTGTTTTTGTAACCTCAGCTATTATTCTAAAACCTGATTGGATGATTTGAGTAATATGTTTTATTTAAGGCGGATTTATTATTGATTCATTTATCTGATGACATTCCTGACAGAAGGGACGAAAGCTCTTATCATACATTTTAACTTGCATTGATTTTATCCTGATTTTTTTGAAGGGTGTGTTCATGCATTTTAAATTTTGGATTAAACATTTTGGCTTTCACTTTAATTCCTGTGTGTCTCCCAAGCCATATTTTTCATGCTGTCATATTCTAACAGCTAGCAGGAATCAGGTGGATAGACTAAAACTGCCACAGGCAGGAGGATGAAGTCCCTCCCACAAAGTTTTTTTGATATACTACATGCTCCAGAAAGTAGTAAAAGGACTGATGACATCTCACAATTTGAAATTCATTGAGATGTCTTGTAAACATTATCAGCATCTTAACCACAGTACTTCAAGTGAGCTTTCACAAGCAACATCAATGGGTTAGTCTTAGTAGACTCATACTCAATGGGCAAAAACTAAAGAGCTGCTACTTCAGTGTCAAAACCTTAGAGACTGCAAGGCAACTTGTCTTGCCACTCATAACCTGCAGAAGTAGCCACCAGTTGTGAATACCTTGGTTTGGTAGCTTCAAAGAACAGGATACAGCTACAAAGGAGGTAATTGTCACTTGTCTCATGCATTCAAAAGAGACAATGAAGCGATGTATGGGTTCAGGATATTTATTGTACATGAGCATGTCAGGAACTGTAATTAGAACATGTACTTAAGGTAAATGATTCACACATTACTTCAAACACACTCATTTGCATCTCCATTCATGACTGCATTCACTCTGGCTGACTGTACAAAATGGTACTGTTGTCAGTGTGCTCAGTACTTATATGCACGTGCTATCTAGCTACAGTGGCTCAATAGGAACATTACACATAATGATCTACATCCTCTTGCTCTGATTTGTTCAACATGCAAGAGGAGGTTTAAAAGATTAGAGAAAGAGATTTGTTGCATAAGCAATTTGCAAAGAAACAATCGGAGGACATACGTATGGATGCCAAGTATGCAAGAAAGTTTAGCAGGTTTAGGATTTTTTTTTTGGAAGTGTTTGCATAGGTATTTTTATACTCCAAGCTGACACCAAAGAATTTTTAGGTGGCAAATGTTGGAGGTGTGATGGAGAAGAAAGAGATAACCGGGAACATATTTTCTGGGAATGTAATGAGCTGGCATATTTTAAAAAATTCCCTACATAATACTCTGTCAGAAAATATTTTTGTGAACAAATGGGTGTAAGTAAGGAAATGATAATGGGTGTAAGTAAGGAAATGATAATGGGTGTAATTAAGGAAATGATTTTTGAGCTAAAGTACAGGATCTTAATTATCTAGACATAGTAAGGCCTTGTTAAGTTTAATTCTGGTGGCTGCCAAAAAAAAAAAAAAAAGCCGGCGATATTTTACTTGAGGGCCTCACCAGTTCGTTTCGTGCAGAAGTGGGCATGTCACGAATTGATTGACAACCCGGTCTGCATATGTAATTAGCCATCTGGTGAGGCCCTCAAGTAAAATATCGCCGGGTTTTGTTTTTTTTTAATACCAAGATGTGGCTCTTATGTGTCCAGAATCTAGTTGCCGACTGTCCATATTTATGTGTCTCTTCCTCATTTAGTTTCTAGTTTTCTAACAAATCACCAACTTTCGGAAACTTTGCAAGCTTTAGAAAATATATGTTAATGCAAACGTTGTTATTCTGCAAGAGCACTATTTAACATCTGCCCTTGACTTTTGGCATTTGTCCCCTTATTATTGTTGGCTCTGTGGGGTAAATCTAATGGTGCTTTTTCTTGTCAACTGAGTACTTTTTTCTAAGCATTTCTTAGGGATATTGTGGCTTGCTGACTCTAAAATATGTCTACAATTGTCTACCTAATACGTGACAGTTGCAAATGAAGCACATCCTTATCAAGGGAATCTTTATAAATCTGACTACAAAACTGAATTCTGTAACTAAAGTAATGCTTTGGGAAGAGATATTGGTTTGTATCCTGGGTGTACAGTCTGAGCATTATTCTTGATGACATGTTATTACTAAAGTAAACACCAGCTGAAACTACTATAAATCTTAATGTCATCTTCATAATATCATTCAGATTAAACACCTTATTCCATGTTAAGCCATCAAACAGTTGTTCATACACTGATCTCATCACATGCAGATTACTGCGGTAGCCTATATCTGGAAGTCCTAGGGCACTAACCTTGGCTACCTCCACTGTGTTTAGTAGCAAGACTTCTGGCAGGATTGTTTCATTATCATCATATTATGGCAGTGCTCTGGAGTTTGCAAAAACCTGGTTTCACGCATATCCGTGGCTCATTGTACGTTATTTTCTTATGTTATTTGTTATCATGAAAGAAATTATAATATTTTACCTGTCCATACGTTTTTACTTCGTAATTCAACAGATATTACTGTTATTTAGACGTTTGATAAGTTAAGTAGAAAATGTAATATTGTAATATTGGGAATTACTGATGTTGGTAACATTTTACTGTTTTATTTATTGTTATATTACATGTCAGTACGCTTGTTTTCTTTTTTTGACATCCGACAGTACATTCGGAGGGAATGCATATTCATGACTGACATATCACGGGGGTGGGTTTTGGGCGGAGCTTGCTACTGCGCATCTGGTGAGGCCCTCAAGTAAAATATTGCCAAAAAACAATTATAAGAAAATAGAAATCAAAGTCTAAACTAGCGTATCTGAAGTATTGAATATTGTAACAGCAATATTAAGATGTTGCAGCTACAAATGAATTTTTTTGCCACTATTAGGTAAAACATAAGAAATGTATTTTGTCTCAGGACATTTACCATTTTTTGTAGGATACAACTGCTAAAGTAAGGAACAGGTAGTAACCTGAAAAGTGAGGTGTGCAGAGACATACTGTTTTCCAGTAATGTGCCTGCTAGTTTATAAAATACCTTTCTTTTCCTAGACAGCCACTTGTTAAACTCACCACCTATGGCCTATTTGTATGCAAAATCCAAGGGCTGTAACTACTCTGGGAGTGTAAGGCTAGGCTTCTTCAGATCTGCACATATCAATAGCCGAGTAAGTACCTACATACTAAGGAATCTGTCATAAGTCCCCATCGGCCCCAAAAAAAGAGACAAAAACTTTACTTACAAATCTCCTCTTCAGAAACACCTTTTATTATACAAGATGGGTGCTGCATGGAGTTTGGAAAGTGTTGACCCAGACTGCATAGTAATAGAAAAATCTGAATTTAATTAAGCCAGTTATTTTGCCAGCTTCTGATAAGCAATTTCAAAGGATAGAACATTAATTTGATTAGAAATGCCATAATGTTTTCAGTGCCATTCTAGCTTCTGTACTATTCAACTAACTGACATGGAACGTTGCTTGTATTCAAAACAGGCAAAGCATTGTTATGCACATGAAAGCAGAAGCAACTTACTTGGTGTCATATTTCATTGCGAACTGAGTAGTTTGTACATCCATTATTTTTTTATGATGCTAGCCTGTAGTACATCAGAGTGGTCACTTACAATATCATTCCCTGCCACGATTTATATCTGGATACTGCCAGTCTAGTGTTGTATAGTTTCAGAATGATTGTAGTGAACCAACAGAAAGTTAACTGTATTTTAAAAGAAAAGTGCATAGAAAGCAAACTAACTGCACTGGAGCTGTAACAAATAAATAAAATGTGTAAATGCTTGTTTAAAACATAAAAGTGAATCAAGCTGTATTGTACTTGCCTTTTTCAGTGAGATGTAGTATGTAAAGCAAGATGTGGTATACATCTGCATTTGCTATTATAAAAATGTATTGCAAATTATCTTACCCTTCTTTTTAGACTGGACAGATGTGTGTAATATGGTAAAGTCTGTTTGGAAGTTGGTGCACTAGGCCACCTGATGATTTCCTTGTATGGACTGGCATTCAGAATCCCCAACATACAACCTTGAAAACAGGAAAGGCATTCTCTGAATTCAGATTAAAGCCATAGGAAATCCTGTTTGGGCCTGCCCGCTGATTGTGGTCATATAATAATGATTCTTAACAGAATCAAATAAATGCAGTTGCTTCAAAGGCAACATATTCTTGGCACAGAGCTACTACCTGTAAGTACTCTAAACATTCTACCTTTTTTAGCAGTAGCTTCTGTTCTAGATTCAATTAAACATTTTGCTGATAGGGATGACTGCAAGTTGGGGTACAGAGAATAGGCAAGAGGGGGCTGGAATTTACTAGAGAAAACTAAAAAAGAAAGAGAAAGTGGAACAGTAACAAAATGGGATGAGATCAAGAAGACAAAGAAAGAGAAAGTGGAACAGTAATAGAATGGGATGAGATCAAGAAGACAAAGAAAGAGAAAGTGGAACAGTAATAGAATGGGATGAGATCAAGAAGACAAAGAAAGAGAAAGTGGAACAGTAACAGAATGGGATGAGATCAAGAAGACAAAGAAAGAGAAAGTGGAACAGTAATAGAATGGGATGAGATCAAGAAGACAAAGAAAGAGAAAGTGGAACAGTAACAGAATGGGATGAGATCAAGAAGACAAAGAAAGAGAAAGTGGAACAGTAATAGAATGGGATGAGATCAAGAAGACAAAGAAAGAGAAAGTGGAACAGTAATAGAATGGGATGAGATCAAGAAGACATTTGAACTGCAGGCAGGAGACTGTCTTCCCTACCAGGGATTGATATCAAGAGTATAGGCAAAGAGAAAGGGATAGGGGAATCCTAAGTGAAAGACCTGCTCTGGTAGAGTTTTAGTTGAATCTGAAACACCTTAATATGATGTGAAACAACAGAAAAAAATTATAGTCTATAAAAGTGAGTTTTTATTTTGGCAACAAAATGAAGACCACTCATTTGCAGTGAACATAGGTATGATTTGTCCTGCAAAATTATAACCTTCCTTAAAAATGTCCCAATTTTGGGTATCTAAAGAGGTAGCAGTCCTACTCACTTTATGTGATATTATTGAAGTTTAGCTGTAAACTGTTCTTGAATTCATGCATAGCTCCTCAGGCTTTCTTAATTTCATTATTTTCTAAAGTACTTTATAATAAAGTACTATAATAAAAGCTAGTTGGGCTGAGTTGAAAGGTTTAGGTAAAAAATATTCTAAATTGAGTTACATTGCATTACATTTCCTTGATGGTAGAAGGAGACAAAAAAACTAATTTTCTGATTTTTAAGTGCATTCAGCATTGTAAGATCCTTTTTTTTCCCAAATTCTCCCAACTTTTCCTCAAACGTCCCATGTCTATGTGTGTGTGTCCCTCTCACTCTCTCATTCTCTTTCCATCACCTATTCTGGTAATCCACAGGTTCGATACATGTTGTTTTGCAGAACCAAGGAATAGTTTCTGCCTACGGTCTGCTGCATGTACCACCTTCTGTCCTCAATGCCTTTCCTCTTGAGGACAACGTCTTCAAATCTTCCTTGTATGAACTTGTGTATCATCCACATTGCTTCTGGTTTCATGTGAGAAGAGCTTTAGCTCCTCCAGTCTTCTTTCCACTCCATTGCATGTCTCCTTTTCATGGTATTCTTCCGGATGCTATCTAGCAAACTAACATCACTGCCTTTCGCAAGGATAAATCCCAGACCTGACTGCTTCCACTGACTCCTATGCTGGTCTGGTGTTACTGACCACTAGTGATCAAAACTCTTAGATCCTTATCAGGTCACATGGGGTAGAAATGTGAAGCTCTGACTATGGTTCAGGTGACCTGTGTTCTATTAGTGACATTGGTGCTGGAAGGGAACAGATAGAATGGGCTTCAGCAGCCATTGGCTTGCCCCTAGGCTTGTGGTATGGTGATGTCTACCAGTGGGTAGGCAAGATGCCAGAGAAGCTCATGCTTAGGAGGGAAGGATAGCCTGCTGAGCAGGACCTGCCAGCTACCCTTCATCACCACACCACATCACCACACTCTTGCCACTTAGTAAATAGATGGACCATTGGTACATTCCAGGCCACTTACACATCACAGGTAGGAACAAATGGGCCATCAGGCTCATACCCAGTACAGAAATGACAGGCTTTCCTCATCACTGAATGAATGAGTCAATTGTGTGCAGGTAAGGGGGACACCAGGGCTGGGTTTTACAAGGTTAGATAGGGGAGAGAAAAAACTCCTGGATCCTTTTCCTGCTCTAT
This sequence comes from Protopterus annectens, assembly GCF_019279795.1. Lineage (NCBI taxonomy): Eukaryota > Metazoa > Chordata > Ceratodontiformes > Protopteridae > Protopterus > Protopterus annectens. Next base: position 1,148,039,690 of record NC_056725.1, on the reverse strand, counting down.
TGTTAGAAGTTGTACTCTACCCAGCTAACACCACACTGGATTTATTCTGCCACAGGTGTCATATTTTGTACTTTTCTGCAATTAACTTCCACTACTACCATTCTGTCTACTTACTAAGTCTTTCTAAATCCCACTTTCGACTCTTGCCCATCCTCCATTACTGCCCTTAAATCTGTATCATCAGTTAAGAGACCGATCTTGTTTACTACCCCCTCAGATGTGTCTAAAATGAACACTGAGCAGTAGGGTATCCAGGACATGCCCCTGCAGAACTTCACTAGTCAATGTCCTTATTGCTTAGATTGTTCCTCTCACCACAATCCTCAGTACTCCATCATTTAACCATGTGGCAATCCAGTTCCATTGTTTTACTTCCACTGCCTATCCCTCCAGCTTTCTTAGTAAACTCCCGTGATGGACAGAGTTAAATGCCATGCTAAAGTCTTGTAAGGCACGTCTACTGGTACTCCCTTGTCTAGTTTTCCTGTAACCCAGTCAAAAAAACAGACCAAGTTTGTTTGACTGCATCTTCTGTGTATTAACCCATGCTGGGTGTTGTCCTGGAAATTGTTGTCCTCTAAGAAAGCCACTAGTCATTCTTTCAGTATTCGTTACATGGTTTCCCTGTAATTGGTGTCTGGCTAAAAAAGTCTGTGGCTTCCTGGATTTTTCTTACTCCCCACATATTAAAGATACCACCCTTTCAAATGTTTCCACCATGGCCAGTGATCTATTGGAAAATGTGGTCAAGGGAAGGGTAAAAATACTGACTAGAGTCTTTAGGTCCCTGGAAGCTATTAAACAAAAGGAAATAAAATGTTGTTGAATGGTTAATTATTTAAAGAAGAGGATGGAAATAAATTAGTTGCTGTGAGCAGTAGGATTGCCAGAATTTAAATACACACTACATAGATGGATTAATGACAAAGTTTAAGGTCCAATCAATATATGAAATCTCCTTGGTACAGGGAAACAGAGGTGTAGCAAGGATGGGGTGAGGGGGCAGCTGCCTCCAATACACGATGCTAGGGGACTTGATTAGCAACACTGGCATTCAGTTTTTAAGTGCTACTTGTGCAGTTGTAGTCAGATCTGAAGAACGTCAGTGTTCCCATTGTAGCATAGTACAGTGCTAGTATTCAGAAATAAATACCAATATTGTATTTGTGAGCAGGGCTGAAGCACTTAGTGTTCTGTGGGCAGTTTTTCACTGTAACAAATGGTTTGATCCAGTTTAAAGAAGAGCCTTTGTGTGTGTGTGTGTGTGTGTGTGTGTGTGTGTGTGTGTGTGTGTGTGTGTGTGTGTGTGTGTGTGTGTGTGTGTGTGTGTGTGTGTGTGTGGTCCACAGCTTACAAAGGGAACTGCACCAAGCACTAGATGAGCTAATCACAGATATGCAGGGACAATTAGATTAACCATGATTATAAAACAATGTCATGGAGATGTTTCCTTGACTTGCTTCTTCAAAGCTTCCCTAAAGTTCTTAAGGTTGTTCATCTGATATCCTACAATAAATTTGCTACAGTTTTCAAGTGCTAACTTAGAGAATGATCTTTCAGCTACTGGTAGTATCTAACTTGGTTTAACAAAGACATTAGCACACCTAAGAATGTCAGCTGAACTTTTATAGTGCAGGAATTGTTTAAGTGTAGAGCAATAATGATCCCTTGGCAGTTTGGAAGTCAGAATATTCGGAAGGAAGAATGTTTTTCCTTCAGCAAGAATCCCATTACATTTGTTTTTTTGTAATACAGTGATGGCCTTTGATGGGTTAAGATGTATAAATCTTAATATTTTATTTTCACTCCTTTGAAAGATATGTATATTATTTATGAAATGTAACGACGCAATTACTGGGATGGAGTATTCTAACCTGGACAGTAGAACACTTACTGCAATATCTTGTCTGAACATCTTTGTTAAAAAGATGGTTACTTTTTTAAGCTGCTTTCAGTTCATACCCTCAAAGACTCTGTGTTTTACATACGTATATGGGTCCCTTTCTCAAACAGACAGTCTGCAGCCCTGTGCTCTTCATCTAGCATGTTAGCAAAACTACTCCAGAATACATTCCATTAATTGAAGGTCACTACCAGAGAAACCAGGCATTCAGGATATCTTAACTTATCATACCAGGAATGGCAGAACCTATGGCTGACACCATTTATTAGACCAGCTTGGCTACTCAGGCTGTGTCCCTGAGAAAAGGCACACCTACGTAGATGTGCATAGTGGTGTCTTACCATGATACGGCATTCCTCTCATTCACAGGCACTCCACAGACATGGCCAGAATTGATTCATAAACAATTATAGCTCCCTTGCCATGACTCAAGAGCTGTGCTTCTTTACATTTTATAACTATAAAGGGATCTAATGCTTGTTCTGAAAGGTATATCCACTTTATAAATGGCATAGGGTTCTGCAATATATTTTTAACGTGTCCCACCTCATGCAATCACATATAGTGCTTATGAGTCCGAGTCGTATTGTATAATTATCAGTGGGCATCCCATGTAATTCAGTGTATGACAGGTATGTCTTTAGAGGCATTGCTTTATTCTTTCCTTCAGCAGAAAACATTACAGGGTAGCGGCCCAAAGGCATCAAAGCCCATACAGTGACAAATGATTATATAGAGTATAGATCCTCGAAAGCAGAACTTCTCCATCTCAGTACGTGGTGGTTCAATAGGAGACCCATCCTTAGTATCCCTTCACTGTCGTGTCACAGCCTTTACTGTGTCACTAATTTTTTAAATCATATCAGTGGCTCTATGTCTGACAAAAAATGTAGCCACTGCCCTGGCCACCAACTGCATTGACATCATTGACCACCTGCCCCCAGACATGATCATGGAAGGGCTTCTCAGCTGAAAGAGGATTTAGGAGCTATGCAGCATGAAGACAGAGGCCCTGGACTATGACCTCATTCTCAGCATCTGAGAATGGATGTTTCTGTGGGCTTGATCAGCCAACTTTTTTTTGGAGCCATAGTCCTGCTGTAATAGAAAAAAATTATATCAGACCAAACAACACACCAGGAGCTGAGAGGTTACATTCTGATTTTTTTCTGGGGAGCAACTGCTCATTATGCAGGCATCATTAATAATCATACCAAACAGTTCTGAATAAATCAGTGCAATCCCTGTAATATCCCTATATGCACATACCCCACAAAAGTATAAAACTTTTGCCTACAGAATTGAACAAGCTGATTTCATATACATAGAAGGACAGTGTTATACAAGTACTATGTAGTTAGAACAGCATAAACACACAATAGCTAATTAATGTAACAGTAACCTACATAAACTGTTACATGTATGAACATCCTAAGAATGCTGCTCAAAACCCATGAAATACAAGTAAAGGATGACTGCAATAATAAATGATTTGTTTGTTAATTTTAAAACACACCTTTGCAAGGTTAGCCAGCAGGCAGAGCAAATAAAAGGATTCAAATATATAAAATTTGAAAGCAGTACTTGTAAAGACCACAACATACCTTCAAATATTTCAGACAGTTCTGCTAAAAGTATCAGAAATCCAACAGTTGTATTCATACCTGTCAACTGTATAGATTTTCACAGAATGTCCAGATTTTTGACTCATATTTTTTATCTCTTTTTCTATAACATTGTGGTTTTCTGGCAAATTAGTGTCAAATTCTTAGAGACTGAAGTTAGAAAATAATGACACACATAGAGTTTCAGACTTCCTGCCCTTCAGAAAATCCACGCTAATGCAAAACCAGTTATTCTATCAACTTTCTAAGTTTGTAAGTTCAATATTTTAAAATTGTTCCTATTTTTGGTCCTTTGTCCCACTTTTATGTATGGGTTTGTCCAGATTTCTTGCTCTAAGAGGTTGAGAGGTATGGTTGTATTGTCAGCAACAGTTTTGTTTGGCAACACTTAGGAAACCAAGTAGTCTTCCCTATTATGATGAAAGTTCCATAGCCCCTAATTCCTGCTTGTTTTATGTAGATTAAAACTCTTGTGTAAACTGAATGTGTTAATTATGTCTCGTCTCATTATAATTCCTGAATAACTCCATCTGCTCAATTTGCTGGGCAGGTAAGCATAGTATTAGTACCTACATGATGACACACCTGAGCAATACAACAGCAAGTACTGGCTAGGTAATACCTTGCAAGTATCTCATTAGCAGTTCTAAATGTTCAATTACTTGTTAATCAGTCCTGCTCATGAGAAGTACACTTACAGAGGATGTGTCAGAGAGAAAAGCCTTACTGAGGAGGTTTAAGTTATATTTCCTGAGTTAAAAGAGAATCTAGATACACACTTTAGTTAACTTTTTGTAAGAAGAATAGATGCCTGTGATGACAAACATGGATGTAACTCATAGAAGATATTAACTTACACAGAAAATTAGAAAAAATGACGCTCATAGCAAAGTGTAATACATTTATGGTACAAAGGTAATACAATAAAGTAATGCACACAAACTGAAATCAGAAACTTTTCTCTTGCAGACAGTTGTTTGTAACCTCCAATTCTTTACCATCCTCACTTCTGAAACGATCACAATCACAGAAGTGTACTGTGACAGGACAAATGACAATTGTGGGCAACACAGGTATAGTGCAGAGTAAATAGAAATGTCAGAAGTACAGTGCTAAGCACATGTGCCTACTCTCTCAAATTTTGTTTGTAAATGTTCATGTGGCAAAGTATGCTCATCATGTTAATGTTTCATTCTAATGCCATTGTTGCAGTGTTTAAATCTGGTGAAGGGACCATCTCTGTAAAAGTGGGGATCCTTACTGCAACCATTTTACTTGTATAAGCCCACAAAGCTGATAAATCATCACACTGATTTATGATTACTTTTTTGGCTTCATCCTTTGCACAGTGGTTGGCATTGTGCATTGGTGCCCCTCAGTGATGCTCTTCGGTTAATGGCAGCTCTTTTCCCATGGAAAAAATGTACAATTTAATTTTGCATGCTCAAAGATTTTGTAGTCAGTTACACAAATGAGACTGTGATATTACAGCTTACTCAGTAGTTTGGACACTATTGAATGCAGAAAATACATGTTATGTAACTTTCATTGTGGCTCAATGTGTTAATGAAGTATATTCTGATTAACAGCACAATCAGTGCAGGGTTTAAATTTACATTAGGGATATTTTACCTTTATGGGCCATAATACGTGTGATCATGTTTTACTGTACTTTAAACTGAACTACACATTCAATTTAACATGTTAATACTGCTATATAATTGTGTACTATGGCTGCTAAACAAGAGAAGCATGATTTGTGTTTCTTGCATTAGTTATACCACTGATTATAGTAAAAGCACACTTCTGTATGTACGCTGTGAAAAAAGTGCCTGTGCAAAACTATGAAGTAACAACATTAGCAAGTTAATGAATTATGAAAAGCTCAGTGAAACATCTTTTAAAATATGTTTGAACATCGTCTGCATGAAAAATAATTTTAATTATCCCAAGTACACATTGTACTGATATAGGCTGTAGAGAACATCACCTCCTGTAAACTGTATGGTCCCTTGCTCAATATATGTTATACCGAAAATACATAATGATATCAAGGAAGTCAGGATTCTAAAATTGTTTCATATTTGAGCAGCAGTTACCATGCAGTACTGTTAGTATGCAGGAATGACTGTAGAGAACTGACGCTTCATGTTCTATGTCAAAAATCAACAAATAAGTATGCATGTGCTAAGATTTTTCCATTGACCGTGCAAATAAGCTTGATTACAGAATGCATCAGTTAGCGCTGAATATATTACAAAAATCAATGCACTGGAAATTTTTCCACAGAAATACATATTTGCCTAAAATTACTTTTCCAGTTAAGGAACACTTCAAAGTGCAAGTCAGAAGGATGTTACAAGTAGGTCTATATCTGGTTCCTCCAAATTGTACAACACAACTTACAAAAAAAAAACTAGTAAACCAGTAAACCACAAGCTAACAAAGTGCAAGCACGTAGCAGTCCCTTTTCACACAACTTACACCACTGCAATTTCATTTCCCCTTTAATGTTAACAGTTAATACACAAAATTCAAAAGTCTGTGTTACTTTTTTGCCATGGGTTCAGTTCCAAGGTGCTATTATTCATAGTTATTAACTTTTTACATGCCACCAAGGCATTGTGTATTACATAAAATTACATAAAGACAACACCAAATGGCAATAACATCATGGACATTTTTATGTCATATTTGATTGTGACAATGTTCTTATTATGAATGCTATCCACCATTGCAGAGTACATGCCCATAGATGGCAATATATCATTTGAAATGTAACTGAGATATCAGTATTAACCAGCAGTTGCTGGAATTACTGTGGATCATTTGTATATACACAAGACTGCACACATGGTCAAGTCTATCTGCCATGTTTGTCATCTAAAGTGGACATTGAAGAAATAATACATACATCATATTCCACTAATTTCTGTACTTTCTGTCAGGCAATTGCAGTTCTCTAGGAAGTCCATCATTCTGCACAGGTTGGTACACCAAGATCTGCATTGGGCACCAATTCCCTGTCATTCTTCCAGAGAGCTTTGAAAAGACATGGCAGGATGTGGTAAGGATAGTGCTCCATTTAGGGTACAGAGGTGCTGTGAGGAAGAGTCTAAGATTTTTGAAGAACCCCTCATTAAATGATACAGCTGAAGACTTCTGTGTGATAACTACATTGATAACTACATTAGTTCATAGAACATGGCTGAGGTTTAACATAACTTAGCCAAGGCTGCCATCAGTGCAACCGGCATCCCATGCATGTATGAACAATAATCAGAAAATAAGTATACATGTGCTAAGATTTTGCCATCAGCCATGCAAATAACCATTATAGTCACTTAAAAATCAAAAGCAGGAGCAGGACCTCCTTCTCTGATGTGAAGAATATTATCAGACTCATAACCCACCTAAACTGTATAAGTATACTGTCCCATAACCAGGCAATACAATAGCATAACTTGTCAACACAAACAGGTGTCAAGTTTTTTGTCTGTTCTGTGTTGCTTTTGCAGAGAATGAAGGAAATAGGAAGGTGCATCAGAACAGACTACACTGACTCAGAAAGGCACGGGGTAAGTATGGCTCAGGGATAACTGATTACCATTTTGCAATGGCAGTGATAAAAATAGACTATTAATTCTCTGGACATCAGTTCATAACTGTTTGATACAGTTATACCAAATACAAATTCCCCATATTTTGAGGAATAGCCCTTGTAACATTGCATTAGTCAATGTTTCAGTAAATGTACACATCTGTGGTTTCAAATCCAAGCAGCAATTACTCCATATAACATAACATTTATTATTATGCAATCAATAACTTAGAATAACATTTTACTCAGCTCTTATATACATTTAATGAATTGCACTGCATAAAGCAGCTGTCCTGTTGTCATAATGTGCAAAATATTGAAGAGATTATGCTTTACTTTCACACACACATATGGCTTCACATTCATATGTAGATGTCACAAATCTAAATATTTATGTGATAATATATGTGGACTGGGATATATTACAATTACATGGCATTTATGATATTTTTCTATGTTGTCTCTTCACCCACGCAATACCGCTTTTATTTTTTTAATTTACTTTTTTTAATTTTCACCAACATGGTGAGCTACACCAGCCACATTGCCTCAGACCACCATCCCTCCACAGGTGGTTGCAGTGGCACTACCACAGGAAGCACAGGCATCCAGCACAGCCTAGGTCATACCCTCACAGCATTATCTCCTCAGTGCCTACACTACCTGTGTCAGGCGGCTCTGCCCTTGATGCTGGTACACTCATACCATACAGAGTAGTGTCAGTGGAGCTGATGACTATTCACCTGACAAGAGCTGACAGGGCTGCTGGAGGAAATCATGGACAGGAGCTTCAGTGTCTACACTGAATGGATGAAAAGAATCTGGAGCAAATTGCCAAATTGCTGCCCCATCCAGCACTGCCTAAGATGTTTGGGGCAGGAGATGATTTTAACAGTTCAGAGGATGAGGACTAAATTCACACTGTATTCATGTTGGACATGGATGCACCTCCAAAGTCCCATACCTATACCCAATCATGATGTCCCCCTACCTCTTGTGTCTATCTCCATCCCTGTCTGTTTTGTATGTCCTGTATGTCTGCACCTGCTACCAAATGTACCATGCTTACCTAACCCTCTTATTCCTAAACTACCTTACACAACATTCCTCTCTCTGCAAAATGAAAAAGGCACCTGTCCCACAAAAAATATGCCCTATACATAGCTCCCCATTTCAAGTGCCTGTGTGTTTGTGACACACTTGATTTGGTCTAGGTGATCACACACTATTAATTTGTTGTCACACACTCTTTATGGTATGTCTATTCAAATTTCTAAAATTATTTGGCTGGTATTCATAGTCTTGGGCTTTGCATTTTCATAGGAGTGATCTGCAAAGAGTGGTACTACACTGATATGCAAATCCTGCACTTTCAACATGAGTACAGAAATGTGGAGTTGTTAAAAACATGCCCCCTATTGCAAAAGCTTAACACGCTTAACCCATAAGTGATATGGGGACAGCTAATATGTTGATAAGAGGCATTCAACATTTGCATAAGTGTAAAATTCATAGACATCAATGTATAAAGAGGTAATCAGCATACTAAGCATGTAAACAGCCATTTTTTTACCATTAAGCTGCAGTATACCAGAAAAATATGGAGATGCAAAGTGAGATCGGTTTAGTAAATGTTTCATTTTGGTGCTTGTGCATACCTGGAGATTTTACCAAAGGGGTTGTATGGGTGAATGTTTCATTTTGGTGCTTGTGACTACCTGGACATATTACTGAAGGGGTCACCTAGGTGAATGTTTCATTTGGTGCTTGTACATAACTGAATATTCTGCTGAAGAAACACTTGGCTGAATGTTTCATTTTACTGCTCCTGCAAACCTGGACTAGTCATAGGTGAGTTTATAGTCAGGCACACTGATGTCCCACTCACCAGGCTAAACAAGGAGAAGGTTACTGTCAGCCTCCTGTCGGGTGCCAGGATCCGCCACATAACCCATGCACTCAGGTCACTCCACAACAAGTACAAATATGGCACTAAATATACAGACCCAACTGATATTACCAACATCCTGGCAGATAGGTTCAGTGCTAACTTTACCCCCCTCTCACCCCCTAAAGGGCCCATCTCTATACTGGAAGAATGCAAAGTTCCTGTAATCACGGCTTCACAGGTAAAAACCACACTCTCCAAGGCCAAGAACACAGCATCCATGGGACCAGACAACATCCCAGGCTGCATTCTACATGAACTACAGAATAAAATGGCACCCCACCTAAGTACCATGTTCAATCATAACATCACCTCAGGCTTTGTGCCCGCTGAATGGTGCACAGTGACAGTTATCCCACTCCACAAGGGGGGAGACACCACGTACCCCGGGAACTACCACCCCATTAGCCTGATGAGCCCAGTCTGCAAGGCCATGGAACATATCATCATGGAACTTATAAACAAAGACATTGGTAATCTCCAAACTCTGGACACCACCCAGATCAGGTTTGTAAAAGGCAGACCATGTCTCCTAAACTTGATAGACTTCTTTGAAGCAGTCACCAAAGTCGTAGACGAGGGTAAGGTGGTTCACACAGCCTATCTAGATCTTGCCAAGGCTTTTGACACCATCCCCCACTTTGGAATTATAGATAAACTCACTAAACTAGGTATAAATCCCTATGTCACAACATGGGTTGCCAACTGGCTCACTGACAGAACCCACACTGTGAAAGTAGCAGACTCCAAATCCGACTTCAGACCAGTGACAAGTGGAGTACCACAGGGTTCAGTCCTGGGTCCTCTCCTGTTTGGTATCTACTTCTCTGAAGTACATACTAACACAGAAGGTCTTTGGCTAACGAAGTTCGCAGATGACTGCAAATTAGGAGCCATAATCGAAACTCATAACGATGTGGACATCCTACAAAAGGGCCTCACTGAGACAGATGCCTGGTGTCAAAGCCATGGCCTCAAGCTCAATGCTAAAAAGTGCACTGTCATCCCCTTTGGTAAAAACTCTGTACCCATGAACTACAACATAGGCGGTAGTATACTTAACACCAAAAGTGTGATAAGAGACCTTGGAACACAGGTGGACAGTAGTTTCTTCTTTGATAATCACATCGCCACAGTGGTCAGGAAATCCTTCTATGTGGCACACCTCATCACAAAAGGTTTCTCATCCAGAAAAAAAGAGGTAATTGTTCCCCTCTACTCATCACTCATTAGACCCATTATACAGTACAATGCCCTTTTTGGTATGTACCTCACAAGACATCTACAACAACTGGAAAGGCCACAGAAATACCTCACAATGAGGATTATCAGCCTCAAACAGATGCACTACACAGACCGTCACAAAAAACTCCAGCTTTACTCCTTCACATATCGCCTACTCAGAGGTGATCTCTGCCTAACATACAAAGCTATGTCAAACCCAGAGCTGTTGGACATGCCCCACTTAAAGAAATTCCAATCCCTCTGAGCTTCACGCTCTAGGGACCTGAACCTTGTCACCACAATAAACAGAACATGCCGGAAGGATAGATTCCTGTCCCAGAGACTTCCCATACTCTGGAATAAACTGCCTATCTATATCAAACAAAGCTCGTCATTAGCACTCTTCAAGAAAAATCTTGATGATTGGATGGGAAATAGGAAATTCACTCTGGGGATCACTTCTGTGGCTCTGCTCGACTGTGGCAAAAGCCAGGATACCTTTTTGGCTGGGCTTGTATAGACCCTAGGGCCGATAGCCTAGTACCTACCTATGAACCTATGAACCTATGGACATATTATCAAAAGGATCACTTGGGTGAATGTTTCATTTTGGTGCTTGTGTATACCTTTAAATATTACTAAAGAGTTAACTTCGATAAATACACTTCATTTTGGTGCTTGTGCGTACCTGAACATTTTATTGAAGGCAGTGCTTGCGTGAATGTTTCATTTTGCCACTTGTGCATATCTCGACATTTTACCAAAGGCATTGCTTGCGTGAATGTTTCATTTTGGTGCTTGTGCAGACCTGGACATATTACTGAAGTAGGTTGCTTAGATAATTGAGGGAGTAGTTGATGATCAGAGAACACCAACAATGTTATAGGCCATTATACTACTGTTGTAATACTCTAGCAATATTTGCAGTTCACTAACAATCCAATGGTGATGCTTCAACTGCCTTTGAGGTGTGCTGTGTATTGTGATCCAGGTATTATGATGTGTTGCACAATGCTGAATTCAGTAGACATTTTCTTTCCAACGTGTTAGTAAATATCCTAAAGAATTGTACTTTGTCATAGTGTGTTAACTCTGCATGTGTGGAAGCAGCAAGTCATACACATATAATACAATGCTTACATAGGTGCACATGCTTTCTACTAAAATCACATAGAATAATTGGAAACAGTACATGCAGCAGTTGTCCTTACATAATAATGACATCAGCCACACTTGTGCTATTGTTACTTTTCCTAGGAGGTAATTTCCATGTGTGGTCTTGCAGTAACACTTTTAATCATGCCCATAGGCATACACTGACATACATACACACACAACACTTGTAAATGAACCAAAACCAGTTGACTTGTGTCTGCCAAGATGTCCATCTTAGCAAATTTTTTCTGACATGTCCCACAGTCCCCATGTACATACATCTCATCTATTATATTTTACAAATCTGTAACAATATTTAGTGCTGCATAATTTTCCATTTATTTTCTGCTCAACATGACAGTTCTGTTTCCAAGGCATATTCTTGTGGATTGCAGTGCATAATGATTTGGATGTGTTCTCTGTCTCATTCCCTGCCCTTCACAACATGTCTGTTACTGCAAAAACTGTTATTGTATTTGCTGTCATTACTTGTATGGGCAGTATGTCCAGGTGTACCTTAATTTTCTCAGTGTATGTGCTTTTCTGTTATTCCTGTATTGGTACTTTGATACATACCATTCATTTAAACTTTTGTTATTTGCACGACTTTTTAAACAGCACATTTTTTTCTTCTGAACATTTACTGACTGTTTTGTCTTTCTTAGTGTACTTGACAATGCCAGTCAAGTTCCCATATGTCCATTACTGTACTCACTGCAATGTACAACTGAATTGACCTTCCTTGTACACTCATTTTGTTAAGCTTCTCCTTACATTTATGAATTGTAATTTGACCTACTTGTTGTTGGCATGGTGCACACTTGATTACAGAACTCGTGTTTGTGTACTCTCCTTTTTTTACATTGTGTGCTCATGTATCTCAGTGTGGCAATGAGCTTGTGTTGTGGGCGTGAGCTGGGGTTGCTTATCATGTAGAAAACCTCTTGCATATTCGATTAGCAATGCTGTCCATCATTCAAACAAGACTGACCATGTTAGTTCCAGAGTGATGTATATGCAACATTACTTAATTCCCAGGATTGTCGCTGATAACAAAACATATCTAAACATAGGGCAAAAAGTAAGAGCTAAAAGTATTTTTGTAGAGTCAAATACACTCTACTAATCAAATAGTCTTACAGGGAGCACTCTACAATCGTGTAATCAAGAAAATAGTCAGTTCCACAAAGCGGGAACATTGCAAAAAAAAGATTATAGCCATATATTTCCCAGATGATCCTGTGGAACCACTATCAGCTATTCAACAGCAGATCAAAGCTCACTAGTGGAAAGTACATTTTTAGGTGTACAGCATCTGTTTATATATATATATATATATATATATATATATATATATATATTTATTTATATGTATATATATATATATATATATATATATATATATATCCATAAAAAAACTGTGGCAAAGTGACCAAGTCTAGTGAAATGAAATAAAGTGAAATAACGGATTTAAGATTTAGTGCTTTCTTCCTAGTTTTATTAGTTATGGAAAAATCTTGGAGCATGCAAAACAAAGTAAAAAAAAAAGTATACCATTATTTTTGCAGGGGAGCAAGCCCCCCCCCCCCTAAAAAGCACCCTGCTATTGATAGATACTGGGTAATGATAAACTGTACCCTGAAGATTTCTTACAAGAATTCACCAAGTTTAATGGATAGATTTTCTAATGTTGAGGTACTGTTGAGTTCGAAAGGAACTTGTAAGGAATTTATTATCTGTAAGTATATATGTATTAGCCCCGATCATGTTCTGACTATGTGAAGGCAGTGGTGTCCTGCCTTAGATGTCCATGCGGTTTATACTACATACGTCAGACTATACAACCTGTTAGGAAACATATATAAAAGTCACAAAAAGTCCTGTTGTCATGCATTTTGAAAACGAGTGAGCCTCTAACAGTGATTTACTAAAGTTTTTATATTATTTAGGTGTAAAAATAGTTTTTACACATTAATACTTCAGAAGTTTTATTGTAGATGGAAGCTTAATTTATATGTAAATGTGAGGCCTTTTCAAAGGGACTTAATAATTAAATCCGGTACCTACGTATTATCGCAACCACATTTTCACGGTTGCAAAATTCATAATGTGTCATAGAAAACAATTTTATTGAGCTGGAAAAGGGTGTAAGCAAGTAAGTACTGCTGTGGCACACACCTTATGAGGCAGGGAGAGGAATAAATGTCAATTTTTCGACTCCTGCTTGGCATGTCTCACTTTCACGGTGAACTCCACTCCGCTGCACCACATGACACATCCTGGCTTGCTGATTACAACCAAAGCAAAGGCAGGTTAATCAGGAATATTCCCTCTGAATGTTCATGGCCAGAGCTTAAGTTTTATTGTATTCATCACTCTTCTTTTAACCGGCTATGTAACTGCTGTTTGGCCCGTATGGGAAACGTGCAAGTTTTAAACTTTTACTTTTCAGAAAGAGTAATTCCTGTTTTCTGCAGTATCGGAATAAAGAATTAGCCACCAATTTTGGTCTCATCTTTGCATTCCTTTGGTCAATCATTAACTGTTCCTGGGTGTGGGTGTGTTGGGGGGATCAACTGACACTTCACATGGTTTACTCTTCAGATTTAAATTTGGGTTAGTAAAGAAATAGTCATCGTTGTGCATATAAGGAATCACATTCTTACTATCAGCAGCAACTGTTAGGAAAGGTTTCGCTACTTGTGTTGAAATTCAAAACGTTTGTAAATATGACAAGAGGCTGCAGTAAATGTCTTTAACTGCATAAAAATAAAATTCACAGTTAAATGAGCATTATTTCATGTGTTTTTGTTAATGTATCTTTCCTAAAAGAAAAGCTTCAAAACAACTTTTGACACTATGCGAAAGTCGCTACCGCGAGAATGTGGTTGCGATAATACGTGAGTACCTTAAATCCTTATGAAGTATTTACTGTGAACCAAGATTCTTCCTTAATTCTGTTGAGGATAGCTGTTTCTGATCAAGCCTTGACTGTATATAAACTGATCTTTACTGATAACGAGCTTTAGAATTAGTAGAAGGCTGACAGCCAAGGCACTAGTGCATTTTGTTTTAATTATTAATGAAAGTTAAGTTTTAAAGCTCCGGCTAACCAAAGGCTGTGCTTAAAAAAGTTTGAGATCAAAAGTTGAGTTGTCTCAGTGGAAAGTGTTTATGAGTATTTACACTGTCAGTCCATTAAGTTGTACTAAAACAGAACAGCTGACACTTGAATGTTGAATACTTTATGTCTCAGTGTCTGTATAATTTTATTGATGAGATTGAAAAAGTGAGTCTACTTTCAAGCTTTTAACTTTTTCTTTCCTTTGGGGAAGGGGAGAGGCAATAACAATTGATATTCAGTATACAGATAACAGTGGTTTACAGACTTACCACAACAATAATATAGACAATAGTGCAATAAATCTGTGTGCATTATAACACTATAAGACCCAGTAATGTGAGGATGTTATGTGCACAGCAATTAAACAGGAATACTACAAGGGAAAGTAAGTAGGCAGTATGACACAAAAGAGTAATATAAGGCATTGACCATATAGAATAGTTTCATAGTTTCATAGTATAGTACTAGGCTATCTGCCCTGGGGCATTTGTAAGCCTAGCCATAGTGATGTGGCATTTGCCACCCCATGAAATGGTACAAAAATGTACAGAATAAATTTAGAATACTGTGTCTAGTAGTGACACAATGAAGGTCCCCTTTTACTGTGCCCCTGTCTAGCAGTGACACAGATGTGACCCCTGGGGTAAACTTATGATCTCCCATCCACTCATCAAGATTTCTCTTGAAGACAGTCAGTGAGGGGCTCTGCCTAATACGAACTGGGATCTTGTTCCAAAGCATGGGAAGCCTCTGGGTTATGAATCTATCCCTCCAGCATGTCCTATTCATACTTGTGCCGAGGTTTAAGTCTTTAGCTCTCATGGTCCTGATGGACTTGTATTATTTGAGGTGGAGCATGTCCATCAGATCCTGATTGGACATGGCCTTGTACGTCAGGCAGAGATCACCTCTGAGCAGGCGGTATGATACTGAATAGAGCTGAAGTTTCTTTAGTCTGGCAGAATAAGACATATGTTGGAGACCCTTGATCCTCTTGGTGAGGTACTTTTGTGGTCTCTCCAGCTGTTGCAAATGCCAGGTGAGGTACATACCAAATGGGGCATTGTACTCAATCATGGGTCTGATGAGGGAGGAATATAGGGGTACAATGACATCCTTGGATCTGGATGTGAATCCCTTCATGATGAGGTGTGCAAGGTAGAATGTTTTTCTAACCACTTTGGCAACGTGGGTATCAAATGAGAGGTCGCTGTCAACTTGGGTCCCTAGGTCTCTGATTACTTTTTCAGTACTCAGTGGGTTGCTGTCTATGTGATAATTTGTGGGTACTTTGTTTTTCCCAAAGGGGATGACTATACATTTTTTGGCATTTAGTTTAAGGCCGTGACTCCGTCACCAGTTGTCCGTTTCTGTGAGGCCTTTTTGTAGGCTGTGTGTGTCTGCTGGTGTATCGACTATGGCACCTAGTTTGCAGTCATCTGCGAACTTTGTCAGCCACAGCCCTCCCGTGTTTGCTTTAACATCTGAGAAATAAATGCCGAACAAGAGGGGTCCCAGGACAGATCCCTGTGGGACACCACTTGTGACTGGCTTTGAGTCTGACATTGCTCCAGTGATTTTAACTTTATGGGTTCTGTCCTTTAGCCAGTTTGCAACCCATCTAGTGACATAAGGGTTTACATTTAAGCTGTTGAGCTTATCTATGATGCCTGAGTGGGGTATTGTGTCGAAGGCCTTAGCCAAGTCCAGGTATGCTGTATGGACTGCTTTGCCCTCGTCAATGGCTCTAGTGACTGTTTCAAAAAAGTCAACCAGGTTTAAAAGGCAGGATCTGCCCTTTACAAAGCCGAACTGGGTGGGGTCAAGTGTCTGTAGGTCCCCTATGTCTCTGTTTATGAGTTCCATAATGATTCTTTCCATAGCTTTGCAGACCAGGCTGGTTAAGCTTATGGGGCGGTAGTTTCCAGGGTCTGTAGAGGCACCCCCCTTGTGGAGTGGGACCACTGTTGCTGTACGCCAGTGTTCAGGTACATATCCCGAAGTAACGCTAAGGTTAAATAGCATTTTTATGTGTGGGTTTAGCTCCTCTTGGAGTTCCCGTAACACGCAACCCGGGATACCGTCAGGTCCCACTGATGCTGTGTTTTTAGCTTTGTTGAGGGCGGTTCTCACTTGGACATCTGAGATGACAGGGAGATTACATTCAGCTGGGATAAGTATTTCTTCTTTTGGGGGTGAAGGAGGGGAGAAATTTGCACTGAACCTGTCAGCCAGGATGTTGGCAATATCTGTGGGTTCAGTGTATTTTTTATTGTTGTGAACCAACTCTGAGCATATCTGAGGGTTTCCGCCCAGGTTTCCAACATAGCTGAAGAAGGCTTTGTGGTTATCTTTAGTGTCCTTAGCGATTTTTCTCTCAAAGTTGGCCTTGGATGTTTTTATGAGAGAACGTAGTTTTCTGCTAATGTTGATCAGAGATGTCTTCCCTTCATGGGATTTTGCTCTGACGTGCAGTAGCTTCCTTCTTTGTTATACAATTTGTTTATGGCTGAGGTCCACCAGACAGGACGCTTACCTTTGGTGGAGAGGGACTTGGATTTGTTTGGGATTGCATGATCCATGCATTCTTGGAGATGTCCATAGAAAGCATTTGTGAAGGATTCGGCATTGTGGGATGTGGTATCCACTGGAACAGTGGGCTTAAAGGATACCATCTCAGTCTTAAGAAGAGTGAAGTCTGCTTTTGAGAAGTTTTTCACTGTGGTCTTTTGTGCTGGGGGTGGAGGTGGGATATGTATATCCAGGGTGATTAGTTTGTGGTCAGATCTCACTAGTGAGGGGTATACTTCCGGTGTGGAGCATTTTGTCCCCATGTTTGTGATGATCAGGTCTAGTATATTATCTCCCCTAGTTGAGAGGTGACTAATTGTTCCAGTGCATTTGAATTTATGAATTCCAGGAACCTTTGGGCTAGGGTATTAGGGCTAGAATAATGTACCCAATCTATGTTTGGGTAGTTGAAGTCTCCCAGTATGATGGTATTTTGTGATACATTCATATCCTCCAATGTCTTCAGGAAGGCTGAGTGGAGTTCTTGAGATTGGGAGGGTGGTCTGTAACATGCTACCAGTTGTATAGCAGTTTTGCCTATGGTTAGTTGCACCTGTATGGTCTCTGATGCTTCATGTGTTGCTACTAACCTGGAGGTGTGGGTGTCCTTGATGAATATGGACACTCCCCCTCCCTTTGTGGTTCGGCCCAGGTTTTGGGGCCGAAAAGCATGATACGAGGTATAGCCTGGTAACACTGGGGTGCTCTCAGGAGCCTTGAACCAGGTTTCAGTTACTGCACAGACGTCGATGTTCTCCATGCTGAGGAGTGCATCAAGTGCCTGCATCTTGAGATTTAGACTTCTGGCGTTGAGCAGCATTACCCTTAGTTTTTTTCCATTATTGTTTTCTAAGGAGGTGGGATTGTCTTTTGAGCCTTGCCTAAAAAAGGCACTATGGGGGTGGCAAGAGCCTTAGCCAATATCCGGAAGCCCAGTGGTGACAGGTGTAAGCCATCCCTTGCGAAGCAGCGTGGCTTGTCCAACATGTCATCCCAGGCAAACAGACATTGGATCCCCTTAGAATGACACCAGTACTTGAGACAATTGTTAAAGCTGATCATCTTGTCTTTGTATTGTGGTATCATTCTTGGTGAGGGCAAGATGCTGCTCAGGGTCAGGGTCATACCAGCCTGGGCTACATAATCGGAGAGCTCCTCTATGTCTCTTTTCATGTAGTCCAGGGAGGTACGTCTCAGGTCATTCACACCAGCATGGACAATGACGGAGTCATATTTGTACTTGCTTTGGAGTGACTTGAGTGTGTATGTTATGTGGCGGATCCTAGCTCCCGATAGACAGCTCACAGTCACCTTCTCCTTGTTCAGCCTGGTCAACGAGACATCAGTGTGTCTGACTATAGAGTCACCTATTACTAGTGTATCAGGCAAGGTGTTTGGCCTTAAGGGCTGTGATTGGTTGACACACTGATTTATTGAAGTATGTGTTGCATGTGTTTTGTTTTGAGGTGGTGGATTTTTGGGTGTCTGCTTTGGGAGCCTCTGTTGTTTTGGTAAGTTTTTTATTAGAGCCTCCGAGTATGTCTTTGTGTTTTTATGTGTTTGTTTTGCAGTTGTGGTAGGTCTATGTGGGACTGGGATTGTTGTGTGTGTGGTTGCCATCTCCTCCTCTCTGGTCATGCCAGCCCTGAGTTGAGAGAGTTCAGCCTCCAGTTTGGCTATATAGTTGCATCTCTCACATGTATTTGTGTTTGTTGGGAGGAGGAGAGGGTTGTCTGTGTACATGAGACAATTGTAGCATTGTCTCAAGATACCCAGATTGACCAGCTGAACTGGAGACGACGCCAGTAATCTACCACTCGACATGCTAGAACAGTATAAGGGAGTGCCGTACCTTTAAGGGAAGTGGATATTCGCAGGGGTGGTAAGTAGATGTAGTGCTTTACTTAGTACGAGAGTGCTTACTTAGTAGAGAAGTATTGAGAACAAGTGCTAGGCTTATAATATAGTATGTAGTCTGGTTATACTAAGAGTAGAGCTTCCTTAAGGGAAAATTTGAAGAGCAGACTTGGCGGAGCCAGAAAAAGTTTAACCTTCTTTAACCAGCGCTGCGCTATGCGCACAACCGTGCAAAGCCATGCAAACGTGGATTTTAAACAGTGAACTACAAAAGAGCTAGAAATGGTCCAAAACAACCAATTACTACAGCTTCTTGTGCTGAGGTCACTTCCTACAGGGACAGGTAGGCTGTTCAAGGCTCCCCACTCCCACTGGTGAGCAAAGAAACTTCCTTCTATCCAAGTAAGGTAATGGACAACACAGGAACTACACCACAGCCCAGAATACAGCAATGCCTGTAAACTGGTCTAAACTAGTCGTGGAAGGCGGGAAAACAAGGATTATTTTTTTGTTTTTTTGAGGGGCAGACATATGTAAGATATGACAGGCTCAGAGAAAGAACAGGGTAAGAGTTAAGTAATGGTAGACCCAAACATCAACTGCATTTGTAGATGTTTAATTCTGATTTGAAGACTTCATTGTTGAAGATATACCTGGGTTTATAGAGGACTTTATTTCAGAGCCTTCCAACAAAACAGCATAGCAAGCCTTGTCAAATTTGACTTTCATAGACTGTACAAGGCAATTCAGCCATGTGGCTATTTACACCTTGACTTAGCCACTATTAAACCTTACTTCCTTTCACATGGAGCAACAGTCATACCAGCTGAATACCCATCCAGTTGTCTAAATCCTTCTTAAAGAAGAGAGTGAGCCACATTGCTTGAACCGGAGAGGAAATTTGTTCCTGAGAAGAGGTAGTCACTGCATGACACATCTGTCTTTCCACCATAATTTGATGATAAAACAGGTTCAGACCTTTGGTTCTAGTGTTCACAGGACTGTTTGATTTGTGAAGAAATAAGAGATCTTGGACTACTGGATTAATAATCACCTGGAAGGCAGGGCACAGATCACCCCTAAGGAGTCTATAGGAAAATGAATACAGGGACAAGGCTTTCAGACTCTCTTGATGGCTCTCATGGCTCAGGTCCTTTAGTCCCATGATATTTTCTGTTAGGAATCTTGGTGGTTTCTCTCTAGCTGCTTGATATGTTTAGTAAGGTACATCCCAAGGGGATCATTATATTCTATGACAGGCCTGATCAGTGCAGAATACAGAGGGGTTAGGACTTCTCTGGAGTAGAGGAAATACCTTTCAGATAGACTATCCTGACCAGTGTTGCAACATGATAATCAAAGGAGAAGGAGTCATTTATCCATGTTCCAAGGTCTCTCACAACATCTTCACTTTGGAGTGGGGTGTTTTCTATATTATATGCTCGGAGGAGTGTTTGCCAAATGCAACTTCATTGCATTTTTTTATTATTTTGTTTTAGCCCATTGTCAGCTCACTGATTATTAACATATGTAATTTTATTTTGCAGCTTCTGCATATCAGAATGAAATTCAAGTATAACACCCATTTTACAATTATCAGCAAACTTGGTTAACCGAAATTCCTGATTTTTGATTTGGAGATCAGAGAAGTATATGCTAAATAACAAAGGTTTTAGCATGGATCCCAGTGGTACCTTGCTGGTTACTTTCATTGTCTCTGAGGCTGCTTCTGCTACCCTCACATTGTGGGTTCTGCTAGCTATCCTTCTAATGACATAGGGATTGATTAGGAGTGCATTTATCTTGTTAATAATGTTGGCATGTGGTATAGCACCAAATGCTTTGGTGTGGTTGAAGTACGCAGTATGAAAAGCATAACCATTAACTGTCTTTATCACAGTACTATGACCCGATGGCATTGAGTTCATGCTGAGCAATTGTCCATGTCATGACATTAGCTATTGCACAGCAATCTGAATAATATAGAAGATTATGGGTAAATTTTAGTTGTAACAGGAGTAAATAGTGATTAAATTTGAGCCAGTGAAGTTAATTTCTAGTTTATAGTTCTGGATTACTAAGAAGAATTTTAAAAAAAGTATTTTGTTTGTGTATTTTTAAATGCAATTATGTGTTCTTCAAGGTAGTTAGGCCACGGTGGTGCAGCGGTTAGCATTATTGCCTCACAGCAAGAGGTTCTCCCGTTCGATTCTCAGCTGGAGCACCTTCTGTGAGGAGTCTGCATGTCCTCCCCGTGGTCATGTGACATAAAAGACATGCAGGTAGGTGCGTGCGTGAATGGGTGTACCTTCCTTGAAGGCTGGGCATCGGGCTGACAACTCGGCACTGTAAAAATCTGCTGACAATCATTAGCGGACTGGAGTTCCGCTGTGGCGACCCCTAACTGTGAAAAGCCAAAAGACATTACTATGTGTTCTTCAAGGCCATTTTCCAGTTCCTTGGCCCTGCATGTTTTTAGGAATCACAAATCACTGATTTAATGAGTTGATTAAGTGCTGACCTATAATCCTTTGATGAAACCTCAATAAGGCTATGGCCCTTTGAAAAGATAAAGTATCATATAAGATCTTAGCCAAAAATCTGTTAGATATCATGAAGACTTGGTTCTAAGACCAGAGCAAACCATCCACATTACAAACCCAAAACAATTTTAGAAACACAGCAAATTCATTACAGGCTGATACAAAAACTCCAGTCTTAACTCACTATGGGACTTAGGGACACACATAGATAGTAATCTAGCCTTTAACCATCACACATCTATAGTAGTAAGGTAATCATTCTATGTTGCACAACTTATAAACAAAGGTATGGTGTCTAACTCTAAGAAAGTCATTCTTCCACTGTATTCAGCATTAATCAGCTGTATTCAGCATTAAGTAGTGGTTCAGGACATTGCATGTGGTAGCTATTTGCTCACTGTGTTTTTTATAATCTTTATAATATATATTTACCATCTCAAAAGTGCTTACTTCTCTCTGTACTCTTCTTTTCTAGACCTAACACCACTCTTAAGTATTCAACTGCGGTACCACCTTTAACATTCCTATAAGAAACGTGCAGTCCGGGTCTGAACTGTCTGCAAACAGCTACAGTTAACTTTGAGTATGTGTCTAACTGTTTGAGCCAATCTTCATTTTCCCCTGGAGAGCACTGTGCTTTGGCTGTAAGCAGCCCCCCACCACCACCACCACACACATCTTCCACTTTCTCTTATTCCCTTCTGTTAGCAAATAGTATCCATAACTTGATCAATACTGTGTGTTTGTTTATTTAAACTATACCACAGTAGCCTACTGATACAAGGTTATCCTGGTTTTCCACCTGAGAAATTAAGACAAGACTTACAGTTTCAGAGCAGTCCTTGGTCAATTGTGATTGTTCTTAACACATACTTGTCTTGCTTTGTGATTGTTTCCAGCCCCTCATACAAGAACCTAACAGGGTCTCTACCCGCTTCGCTCCCCACCCTGCCACCTATTCCCTCCCGCCCCCAGTGGTCCCACCTTTATAGCACTCAAACCCCTCCCATCTTTCCAATAGCCAACCACAGCGCTAACCCAACACTACCTCCTCCATATTCCCTCTACTATCACACCTCCTCAACTGACATGTACAAGCATACCTTTCCTTTGCTCACTGCATGCACTCTCCTTGCATATCTTACATCCTACCAAAGCTCCATCATTCCCCCACTCAACCACTACCACTGTACTACTACTCACACCACCACCCATGTCTCACCCATACTCATCTCCCCCCCACCAGCTCAAGAACCATCCCTATGCACCCCCACATATTCTACCAACTATATTACTCAAACGTAAAGCATCCCTACAACTTAACATAGTAACCCTCCCACCATACCTATTACCCACAGAGAACAATCATAAAATTTCCCTTATAAACAAACACATTCAAAAACTGAGAAAACTAATAATCTCATGCATATCAAAACTATCCCTAAGTGGAGACATCCACCCCAACCCTGGCCCTACCATCTCCAACCCCAATCCTCATAATCAGACTAGAAATCACAACTTCTCCCATATTACAGCCAATAGAAAGCCAAGTGACTTCCTTCTACTAAGCCTAAATATTAGAAGTATATCCAACAAAGTCCATGAACTCCATGCCACCATAGACTTGTACTCCCCAGATATAGTCGTCCTGACAGAAACCTGGCTAAAACCTCACATTACCAGTGAGCAAATACTCCCTACAGGTTACGGCATACTAAGAGTAGACCGCTAAACAAAAAGGAGGTGGTGTAGCTATAATATTTAAACAACATCTAAACATCCAGATCTTAAAATCATCAGCTCCACAAATAGGCAATGAAGAAATAATATATACCAACCTCAAAATTAACCAAAACAAAACCATCAACATAATTGGATGCTACTTCCCACCTGGCCAAAACATCCCTCCACTAGAAAACCTCCTCAGCTGGTCTACCCACCATCTCCCCCAAGAAACTATCATCTTAGGTGATTTCAATATTGACTGGCAATCCTGTTCTGGCAACAATCCAACCCATCATGTACACCTTCATGGCTTCACCCAACTAGTCCAGTCACCAACAAGAATAAATAAAAACTCCAGCAAGCACTCTACCCTGGATTGGATACTAGTCAGTAAGAACCCCCAGTCATATATAACAGGCTGCTTATCAGATAGCCTCAGTGATCACTCCCCAACATTCCTACTCAAAAAATACCTGTACCAAGCTAAACCTGTAATCTATCGTCAAATACGTAAAAATAAACTTTAACCCACTCACATTCATCTCATCCCTCAAAGAATGTAACTGGCATGCTCTGAAGTACCTCAGTCTAGATGACGCAGTTGAATCTTTTAATACTACCTTCCTGAACATCCTTAATTACCATGCCCCCATAAGATTTTCCAGAACCAAAGCACAACCCTCCCCATGGCTACAGAAAACCACTAAGTCAGAAATGAAAAACAGGGATAAAGCCTGGGAGCACTGGCGCAAAACCAAAACCCCCGCAGCTAGACAGAAATTCCTAGAACTATGCAATAGAGTCAAAAAGCTAATAAAATGGGACAAATTCCAATACTACCAGTCTGCCCTAGACTCCTCACAACACAGCCCCAAACAATTGGGGTCCTCCATAAACTCCATCCTCCACCCAGGTAAAGTCAGTACCCCTCCTCCTAACATCCCTCACTCCTCAGAAAATATTGCTACCTCATTCAACACACACTTCACCCAAACCATACTATCACTAGCTAAACAACACAACCCCCCTCCCCTCCAACCCACACCTTCAACTAGTAATCTACCCACTGCCTTCTCTTTTTCTCCTGTACCTACCTCCGACCTAAAAAAACTCTTAACTAAACTTAAACCCACCAAATTAGCAGCAGACAACCTCCCAAGTGAATACCTACAAATCGCAGCTGATGCTCTGGCCTACCCAGTATCCATCTTGATTAACCGATCTCTGTCAGAAAGTTACGTTCCCACATTGTGGAAAGTCTCACATATAATTCCCCTCCACAAAGGCGGACCCTCTGCAGAACTAACCAATTACCGCCCCATAGCTATTCTCTCTCCACTCTCCAAAATACTAGAGAGATGCATACACTCTCAGGTCTCACACTACCTCCTTACTAACAACCTCCTTTCCAGTACTCAGCATGGTTTCCGACCAAACCATAGCACTACCACTGCCTTACTCTCCTTTACAAACACTATCCTTCAGCATAAAAACAATGGCTATCTCTCCTCTGCTACTTTCCTAGACCTATCTAAAGCATTTGACATGGCCCCACACAAACAACTTATCTCTGTCCTCAATAACCTATCCTTCTCACAATCAGTCACCAACTGGTTTCAGAGTTACCTGTCTGACCGCCAACAATCCATTGTATGGCAGAATGACATATCTCCCCAACTACCTGTCTCCATAGGGGTTCCCCAAGGATCCATCCTTGGACCCCTACTTTTCTCTGTTTACACCAATAATCTAGCCTCTGCCACCAAACATGGCACACTCATCCAATACGCAGATAACTCTACCATCATCTGCTCAGCCCAGTCACTACCCAAACTGCAAAAAGTCACACAGGAAGCCTTTTCCTCTGTTGAAACATGGTTATCCGATGCCCAATTAATACTCAACCCAAACAAAACTAAACTACTCATCTTCCAACCCACCAAACATACTCAAAACAACTCTCACTTTAACATCACAGCAAAAGACAACACCACTATATACCCAACTGAACACACCAAATTGCTAGGAGTGGAAATAGACAATAAACTAAAATTTGACATTCACATATCCATGACCATAAAAAAAGTCCTCAAAAAACTATGAGCATTATACAGAAATAAACAATTTCTCACCAAAGCAGCAAAGATTTCAATAGCAAATTCCCACCTTATCTCCACCCTACTTTATGCCTCTCCAGTATATACCAACCTAAAGCAACGTGATCTAAACAAGCTAGAGACCTGCTACAACAAAATCGCAAAATTCGCCACAGGGGCATCCTACCATAGTCACCACTGTCTCTCACTTGCTGAACTGGGCTGGCTTGAACTCCCTCACCTCCTTCAGTGGTATCAACTCTCACTCACCCACAAACTAAACCATCCACTAAATGTCCCATCCCTCCAGAATCTACTCCAACCCTATCGCACCACCAGACCACTAAGATCCAGCAACAAAAATCACTTGCAGATCACTAAAGCCAATAACTCTGCTGGTGAAGCACTATTCTCTTGCACCATAGCCAAATTATGGAACTCACTCCCACCCACAATTACCTCCGTACCATCATGCACCAACTTCAAAACTTTATTAAAAGCGCACCTAAAACATGCTGGCTATGCCCTTGCAACTCCCACTCTAATATCATCCACCCCATCCAACTACTACCTTTCTTTCACCTCCACTAACTACCTTGATGATAGCAAGCTCAGATGCTCATAAGCCTAGTACTTATTATACAGCAGGAACTTCTCATTGTTACATTTGTTAATGCCTGTTATGTACTTCACAGATAAAGATTCTAATTGTCTACTGATGTACTATGTTCTTCATCTGTAAATATGTTGTAAGTAATTTCTATGTTAAATTGTTAATCACTATGTAATCCAATGTAACTACTGTCTGTTTATTTTACTGTGGAGCTTTTCTCCCCGGGCCTCCACTGAAAATGGACCCATGTCCAGTCGGACACTCCCGGTCAACAAATTTAAATAAATAAATAAATAAATAAATAATCAGACCTATCATTGAATACAATGCCCCCTTTGGTATGTACCTAACCAGGCATATCCAACAATTGGAACATCCACAGAGGTTCCTCACTAAAAGAATACAGGGCATAAGTAAAATGTCCTATGCGGACTGCCTCAAGGCCCTACCCCTGTATTCTGTCTCCTACAGGCTTTTGAGAGGAGATCTATGCCTGGGATACGGGACATTGTCAGACCCCACTCTGATGGACCTACTGCATATCCACAAAACAAACAGCACCAGAACTACCCATCCTAAAGGCTTAAACCTTGCCTGTGATATAAATATGGCCTGCTTGAAAGATAGGCATGTATCCCAGAGACTAACCCATCTATGGAACAGGCTCCCCATCCATGTGAAACAGAGTTACTCCCTAACCCAATTCAAGTACAACTTGGACAATTGGATGGAGAACAGGAAATTCATCCCTGGTTTGGCATGTATGTCTCTAGTGGACACAGGTAACCTGAAAATGGTTCATCTCCCAAACCCCTGCTTATGCTTTACAAGGGTATCAGAACTTGTCAGAGATTTGGGATGCATGGCTAGGCTTAAAAAGGGTCTATATTAGATCAGCGAATGCTTAAAAAAGTGAACGCTGATTGATGGAACTTATGTAAGTGAAAGCTTCAAATATCGAAGCAACAGAAACCCAAATTTTTTCTTAGGGAAAGAATTTGGCTGTCCTTTTCTGTTGCTTCGGTATTTTCAGTGCTGTGGTGGAAAGTTACGTGTCAGGTTCAGGTAAGTGTGCGATTGTGTGGATGTGAGTGTTAGGGCGGGTTAGGTGAGTTAGGGTTAGGGCGCGGGTTAGGTATGTGTGCGATTGTGTGGACGTGAGGGTTAGGGTGGGTTAGGTGAGTTAGGGTTAGGGAGAGGGTGAGGTGAGTGTGCGATAGTGACGGACCTTAGGGTTAGGGTTTGGGTTAAGGTAAGTGGATAGTTAGTGGTGTGTGTATAGTTTAATGTAGGGTTAGGTGTCAGCCTAGTAAACACCCATGAGTCTAATACATGTCAACAAACAATGGTCCCCTCAACTGCAACAGATTTCTGTACAAGTTATCTTACCTTCTTCAACTGTTCAATCCTCCCAACTGCTGTCACCATTTTCCTTTACCCCCCCCCCCCCAGTTGTATCTCTCTCCTCTATTTCTGATACATTAAGATAAAAAGTGGTTGAAGATCTTTTACATGAAATCCCACCTGATGCCCCACTGGGACAGCAAATCTACATCCCTGTTTTTTGTCCCTGTATAAGGAGCACCTTTTAGCCCTTGATGTCACATATTCAGTTTAGTCCTAAATCTAAACATCATACTTACAGTCTGGAAAGCTCAAATAATAAAGTGTTACCTAAAACTCAGAGGTCCATATCTTCATCCATCTTCAAGCCCATTTCCTTCTCTTGATCTTAGAACAGTTCCTTGGAAAACTATAATACTCAGAGATGTCCTCCTACATTAAAACAGCCCTCCTCCCATCTAGGCATCAGCATGTATCTGGGCAAGAAGAAGTACAAAGACAGCCATCAAGACTCTTGCTGTTGACATTCTGATCAATATAAACAAAGGTTTTCTCACTAGAGAAGTATTAACTGACCTCACCAACATCTTTCACTTGCACTCTTAGTAGATGGAATCACACAAAGCAATCTAATGATTCAGGAATTTCCTGATCAACATGTCAAATGTACCACTTTATGTATTACATGCCTTATTTAACATGACCTTCTCCAACTTTTCACATGGCTGTACAAAATGGAACTCATACTGGGAAATTATCAACACCACTGATAAAGTCAGATATACAGGAATGAGGTTAGATCCAAAGCTAATCTTTCAATTTCACTTGCAAAAACAGAATTAAAAATAAGTAAACAACTTTTGTTGCCAGAAAATATCCTATTTCCTGTCCCAAAGAACAGTTGTAGGTAAAGGAATTCTATTTGCTCAGCTCAAATGAAGGCTCCATCTCATTGCCATTGCAGCCATACAAAATAAGAGTCATTCTTCCTCACGGTCAACATCCAACCACATCTGCAAGATTTATTGCTCTTGCCTACAGCTCTCAAATGTCCCACATTTTGCAGTACGTCCCTAATTTTACTTTATGTTTTTGCCCTGTAGTTTTTCATATTCATATTCTTCATAACATACATTTTGCTGTAAAACCTGTTGTTTTACTAATTTCTACATTAATTATTAGAGTAATATTCAAAAACTGTCCATGAGTTTGGGCTTTTGTCCCTAACATTTTTTTTTGCTTTTGTCCCTGATTCTTGAGCAAAGAAGTTAAAAGGTATGCTGTCTTTGCAGCAGACCTGGACCATTAACACTGGATGACACCTATACAAGAACTCACACCCCCTCCACTGATATCCATAATCCAACTACAAACACATTCTACTTTCAGCAAGTTATTGAGGCAGGATGTAAATTACTCAAAGGATTGAAACCAAAACAAACCCTAAGATCAGCAGCATTTACCTGGTATTTATAAAACTGGACACAACCCCACCCTTGCTAAGCTGATTGCTGACATTTGTAATCTGTCTCTCACCTTGTGCATCATACTCCCACAATTCAACACTCTGTGATTATCCTTATTCCCAAAAAACATTCTATCAACAGCACAAGTCTCTAGGCCAACATCCATACTCTGTCCGCTAACTTATGCATTTGAAAAGCTAATATATCATCAGATTGTAGAAAACCTCATTAAATATGGCCTACTAACTGATTCACAGCATGGCTTCCACAATGGCCCTATTATGCTTATAGTGACCAGAGTCACATAAAAAAATATTTTCTCCTATGGAAAAAGGGCAGCTAACTGGAGTTATATATTCATAGATCTCAGATGTACCTATGAAATGTTAATTATCACCTATTACTAAATAAAATTCTGAATTTATACTTTGGTCAGAATGCTATGCGAGCCTTTAAAAACTAATTGAATAGTATATCCATTACTTTTCAGCCAAGTGTTGTCATTCTTATAAATAGCTTCTGTTCACTTGGGCCCACTTTATTCTGCCTCTTCATCAATAACATTAACACAATACTTCCCTACAGCAACTTTACCCTCTGCACAGATGCCATAATATTTATCATGATGCGTACATATACAGGACACTTGTGGCCCAACTACAAGATAAAATTCAACGTATTTACTATTGGCTTAATAATAATTTTCTCACTATTAATGTGAATAAAATAGCTGCTATGCTCTTTGGAACTTCTAGAAAATTAGAAAAAACAACCGACACTCATCAAATAATCAAGCCACAAAGCTTGCCCAATAATACAAAAAGCTGTGATTACTACTCAATCTCTTTTTCTCTTGCATTTAAAATTATATAGAAGATATAATCACTAGTGTTAGTATTCTGCAGAAAGCTGACTACATGATTTCTAATCACCTCACCCCCCAAAGATGAAAGAGACACATCAAAAAGATTCTTATACCTGGAGTAGAATACACCCTGCAAATTTCCTGCCTATACTGTATGCCTATCATCCAACACCTACAAACCACTCTTAGCAGAATATGTAAATTCATAAATCTAACCCATGCATAGAACGTCACTGCTTTACTAAGTACCTTTTCATTCCTTATACATCCTTACTCTCCCTTCTTCAATTGCTTTCTTACTGCTATCTAATTCTCTTCCCTGACTTTCTAAATATCACCAAGTAAACCACAGGTACAGCCAGGTAGTTCAAAAATTTAATAGACGAAATTCAAAAATCTACAATGCACGGTAAGTGCTTTCATCCAAATCAGACTTTTGAATTTCATCTATTAAATATTTGAACTACCTGGCGTTACCTGTGGTTTATTTGGTGATTATTCTTGTTCCAGTGAGGTGTGTTTCTATTGATTTTTTAAATATACCATAAGCCTGTTTTACCTCAATTCATATTGCAATTCCTATTTGTATTAAACTAACTACCTTTAATTTTTCTACAAACTGTCGAACATTTCTCTAAATATTAAATGATTGTCATATACCTTGTATTGATTCTTAACTAATGATTTATATTATGCCTAATCTGTTATAATTATTTAAACTGTAGATGTTTTTATTTTATTTTATTTTTGAATATTGTAAAATTATTGTTCTTAAAATGTTTTGTAATAATTTGGAGTTTTTCTCCCCGGGCCTCCACTGAAAATAGGCTTCTACCCAGTTGGACTTTCCTGGTAATCAAATGTCAATAAATAAATAAGTAAAATAAACAACAATACCCCCTTTGGTATGTACCTGACCAGGCATATGCACCAGCTGGAATATGCAATTCATCACCAAAAGGATACAGAGTATACACAACTTATCCTACATGTCTCAAAGCCCTATCCATATACTTACTCAGTCTCCTACAGACTCTTGTGGGATGATCTATTCCTGGCATACAAGGCATCCTTAGATACCATTCCGATAGACCTTCTTCATATCTGCAAAACAAATAGCATCAGAAATACCCAATCTAGGGACTAAAACTTTGCTTGCAACATACATAGGACAGTTTGGAGGGACAGGTATGCATCTCAGAAACTAGCCCTTCTCTGGAACTGGCTTCCCATACCGGTGAATCAGAGTTCTTCCTTGACACAATTCAAGCATAACTTGCATCATTGGCTGGAGAATAAGAAATTCACTTCTGGTCTGGCACCTATGTTCCTTATGGATAGAGGCAGCCTGTAAATGCTTGACCCTTCAAGCCTTAGTCTACATATAGCCCTCAGAATAATATTAAGGTTAAAAAGCTTGTCAGATACATTTGGGATGCATGGCTAGGCTTAAAAAGGCCTCAGTGGTCATTAGCCTAGTATACACCTATGAGCAGAGCCACAGCTGGCTCATCCAGTGCCTGGAGCCATTCCCCAGTCTAAAGCCCTTTAACCTGGTTGAGTAGAAAAAAACATGAAATGCAGGAGCTGATCACTTTGCTTTTCTGAACCTCACCTCTGCCTCTACCCTTCCATAGCTGACAGTAAAAAAAGGAGAAATAAGCTCTTTGCTTTCCTTAAATTGAAGCAAACTGCTTGCTCCATTAATAATTACTTGTTACAGCTTATGCACAAAGAACACATAATGCTAAAGCACTTGAGTTATTGAAAAAAATAGTTTGAACTGGTAGCAAACAGATGATACAGTTTATACTAGGCAAAGAGTGCTACAGATTTGTCTTTAAACTTTTAACTGTAGCAAACTGCTTGCTACATTTGTGGCAAACAATTGCTACAGTTAGATCACACACACAGAGTACTATACCTCAGCTTTGGGGACAGATGCAATGCTGCCATCTAAAAGCCAGTATGCATTATTATTTAAGAGTGATCAGGATTGCCCGATCACACCCTCTAAGAAACCTGGGGTAGCTGCCCCCTTCACCCCACACTAGTTCTGCTAATGCCTATGAGCCTATGAACCTAAAAAAATTGTACTCCAGGGCTGAGTCTGAAAATGACCTATGAAAAACTGTGCTCTACCACTGTCAACATGTTTTAAAGCAATAATAAAAAAAAGAAATAAAAAAGATAAACAGATAAAAAGTTCAAAGACAGGGAATGAGACATCTTCAGCTGCTATTTAGCTGAATGCAGTAAATTGGTTCAATATCTCAGCAGTTAGCCATAAGTCTCCTGCATCCAAACTTTGAATCTTGAACTCTATTTCTCCTTTGCTGTGGAATACTAAAATTTAACTGGGAGCCAGGCTTGTTTATGCAAAACAGTAATGATTGACATAGTTGTATGCAGTCACTAATGTGAGACTGTCATGTTTTTTCCCAGTAGGTCATACTAGCAATGCACCAAAGATCTCCCCTTTTTTTATAATGGAATGGCCTCAGAATTTATATATATATATATATATATATATATATATATATATATATATATATATATATATATATATATATATAAGTACGGGGGGGGGCTACAGATCCCCACACTGTAAGGTGCAACCCTCCCTGCAACTTTCCTGACAAAATGCTGTTTACATTTGCATGCTTTTGCCCATTTGTGATCAAAATTATTTAAAATGAAGGCAAATGTCAACGACTTGTCATGGGGCTCTTCAATTACATGTATATGTCTATATTTATATTAACAATTATTTGCTAGGTTGATTTATCTAACTTTGACATTTTACATTTTTTGTATTTCCTTTGTATTTCCTCTGTTCTCGAGGTGAATTCCTTGACATCCATGTCTCAAACACATAATGAGTTAGTTATGATCAGAAACCTATTCATAATATCATGTTTATGCATAGTTGTGACAGTTTATATGAATATGGTACCACTTTATAGACAATATACAGATTACAACTTTACCTAGTCAGAAATAAACTAAGGCACATGCTTCTTTCTGATGTGGAAACAAGAAAATAATGAGTGCAAAGTGGGTAATACAAAACTAAAGTTACCCTCAAATGATACTGTAGTGGGAATCAGACCTTCTTGACATTATTAGTTTTAAATAACAGATGGTATTATTAAACCACACACACATCAGTCTCACACACACACACATATATTGAATCAATTTCATGCAGCTGTTAATGCTTAAACAATAATTAAGTGACTGCTGTGAGTTACACTTCCTACATACAAATAAGTCACCCTTTCTGTATTGCAGTCTACAAGATCATTAGCTGACTCTGCAGGATGTATGCCAGTAATGTGTCGTCAGACTTCAGTCCCTAAAATCAGAATTAATGCAGTTGTTTTCTCAGGTTACCATATTCTCCTGCAGGCTAGAAAATCCTGCCATGTGTGGGATCTATGCCTTTAGATTTTATTTTTCTACCAAACTCAAATGAACAGTGTTATGAAGGCACATTACTCACCATTCCCTTCCGCAGTAGTGCTGCTAGGTTATTATCTGCTTCTCATGTGTCAGGCTTACCCTGAGTTTAGGCTACAAATATCTTTGATTACATTACTGTGACCTGGGTTACAGAAATCAAGATACAACATCTTAAATTACTGCACTTAACTACAAATATGCCTTAAGGGTACTCAAAGAGAAGGTCTGAAAGAAAGAGGAATGGGTTTTTAAAGCAAAAGAACATTTTTTTTTGCTGTGAATGGCCCTAGGGAAAGGAGTGCTTTCTCCTAAGAGTACTTCGCACATCTTCTGAACACCTTACATTCCTTCCCAGAATAGCTACTGTTTATGTTTGACAACATTAGCATCTTCTTTCCAACCAAATAAACACTGGCTTTTCACTGGTATGCTTATCTTCTGACAATCTAGCAGAATCTGTTTCAGTTCCATTAAACCATGCTGTTTAGGTGATAAATAAAAACAAACAGGCCAGTGGAAACCTCTTTTAGAAGATTACTCCATCAGCATGGGGATAAGCTTACCATGCACTCCTAAAGACATAGCTGGAAGAGGTTAGAAGATTAGTATTGCAGTGTTAACAAGTTGGTGAGGCATTCATTCTTGAAAGGACAGTTATTCAAATTCTTTCAGCCTGAAAGCAGTTGCTCTGACCAGATTTTTTAAAACTCTGATAACATCTGAGAAAGATTCAGTTGCCTGTTTCCAACACACTAGCACAAATCAAGCAACAGCATTACACGGCCTTCTAACATCCCATGTGTTTTTTGTATGTAAAATATGTCAGTGGAAATTCCAGTTTATTAAAAACAAAGTTTCACTTTCATGACTGCCCTTCCTTTGAACTGTAGTTCAGAACGGATGTTCATGAAATTCCCAAGATGAGGATGTAGAATAACATATACAGTTTTCCATGGAGATAGGTGAATGAATAAACAGTACTTTGCATTCTTCCTTATGGGCCTGTCCCATAGTTTAACACAGAGGCATAAGCTTGTTTCCCCATGTCACTTGGGAACACTAATATTAAGTGACTTTCTCAAGGTATACAGAATGTCGATAAATCCTCTAGTAGTCAAGCAATGATTCCAAGAAAACATATTACTCACTGAGCTAACAATTTGTGATAAGCTTGTGTATATGGAAAAAGTACCTATATTAAAATGTGCTTGAAATGTTTTTTTCTAAGAGCCAAAGAGGCAAAAATTTCAGTTGTGCTATTAATGTAAATGTGTCATGCCTGTCAATTGATGTACTGCTGAAATGACTGAGTCACCAATAACCAGATTCCAATCTGCAACCAAGACTAGAATACCATGCCTTCCAATTTCCTTACTATAGTCGCAGCTAAAAGAACCCCAGATACACATACCTCTCAACTGTCCAGATTTTTGCAAAACATCCATATTTTTGCTTTATATTTTAGGTCTGTTCCAAACAAAAAATTGTTTTTCTGGATCTGAGTTTCAGACTTCATACCTTTCAGGAAATTCACGCTTATGCAAAGCTAGTTATTCAATCAACTTTCTACATTTACAAGAGCAATAATTAAAAATTGTCCCTATGCTCATTATTTATGTCTTTGTCCAGATTTCTTGCTCTAAGAGGTTGAGAGGTATGATAGCAGTTCTTTTTGACAACAAACTTTGACTTAATTTTAAGAGGCACCTTTGAAAGATAAAAGTTAAGCAGTATTTTACAGAACAAGTCATTTAGCAGTTAGTGCAGACTCTTCTTACAAGAAACACAGTAGTTCCCAAAAACAAGTCCTTATGGAGGTGCAGCTCTGCCAGTCAGCAGTTAATTAAGCTGAAATCAGGTGAGGCTTTTCACTGCTTTTACACTTGCTTCACTGGTGATACAGTCTGCATAGCAGCTACTTTCTGGTAATGCTTGCCAGTACTTTCTATTACTGCAACTGGACTTTAATTTTACATTAAAGGGGTTTTAAAGACAACTTCCTAAATCACTGCACAGCCTACATTCCCACTCTGCTTTGATAATGTGTGAAGCCCCCAGTGAAGTTAATGAAGCTAGGGAGCCTATGTGCAATGTACCTGGGACCCAGCAAAAGGAACGAAACTTTAGCAATGGAATGCCCAGTAAGGTCATGGTAAAATGATAGGATTGCTTTCCCGGTTTAACTTGGATTGAAATTCAGTGAATGGAATTACTCCAAACCCCAACCTAAAGGTAAAATAAAGTTGTTGATATACACCAACTCTAACAAAATTACCTTAAAAAAATGAATTTTTTCTTGAAGGCAGCCCCCCTCTAAATATACTAAATTTGAGCTCATACAACCGTGCAGGGTAAAGGAAGAAGTTCCCAACCCAAACAACGCTGCAGTCTTGCAACTGATTGCTCATATAATCTTCAAGAGATTGCAGAAAAGGTGACAATAAAACTGAAAGACTGATGCACTGTTTAGTTTCATCATAGTCTAGATTCAAGGACAGCATTGAAAAAAAATATCTTAATACCCAAACTAGAATATGAACTTCAATAAATGCTAGCAACTCCAGTGAAAATAGTCAATTTCTTCAAACAAGTATAAGAAAATGTGTAGAGTCTCTTCATCTGCCATATACAAACCAAGCAGCATTGCCTTAATCAACCATTGCTGGTTGTGCAACCCTTCTTTTATCTACACTAACGTTTAATCTACTACAAAATAGATTTTATTTCCTGCAGATTATAAGGCCATCTTTTTCTTATACTGTACTAAGAAACACAAAAGATTCTGTAAGCTTACAAAATCATAGTTTGTACTAGCTATAGAGGAAAAGAGCTTTAGAGAGGTCATTGCATACACACACACACACACACACACACACACACACACACACACACACACACACACACACACACACACACACACACACACACACACACACACACACACACACACACACACACACACACACACACATCTACAAACATCTACAAAGCACCAAGTACTGACAGCAATTTTTTTTCACCTTGTTTCTTGGACTAGGGCTAAAGTAGCTAGTTATGTATGTCAGATACACAAGTGCAAAAACACGAATTTGAAATATGTTCCCATGTATTTTCTAGGCATGTAGTCCAGGAGACGAGTCCAGATTCCTGTTTGCCCCAAAGTACTGCTTAGTTAAGTTACTTGCTCAAGATCACACAGTAACCAAATAAAGGTGGAAGGATTCAAACTCTCTACCCTTAGAGCAGAGTACAGCTCTTATACAAGTTAGAGCATTAGACCTCTGTGTTAAGTGCCAGACTGTATAGATACAGATCTATGCACGTTCCATGAAACTATGTAAAAATATAAAAAAAAAAACAGCTTATGGTACTGTACACTAAGCACATCTGGTTACCAGTATTTACCTTAATGAAAGAAACTAAATTATTATGATTGGCACGGGCTCCTTATCTCTCCTCTTTCATCAATTACTGAGTCAAAGTTAATTATGCACTGTACTATTAGACCTGCCTTTAATTGTCAGATATGTACATGTATTGGGGTGATCTAGAGTCATAGCTCCTGTGCAGGGTCATATATACCAATACAATATTGTATCAAAGTAATCCTGGAATACCCAGAAGAAAAGCCTGGCCAGATCATATATATGGTAACCTGGAAAGATGCAGGGTATAAAAAATGAAGTAAAATATGTAATAATAATAATCAATCAAACAACTAGTCACCACCTAATGCCTTTTCATATGCATTGGGATGAATGAAAAGCAATGGTATAAACTAAAAGTTAACTATGGTAACACAATTTTTCTGGATTTTTTAATTTTGATAAGTGCACATTTATACTAGATGGATATGAATGCCAAGAATCCCTCTATTTTCTCAAGCAACCACTGAAAAAAACTAAGACTACAGTTTAATATATGTAGTATCAGAGAAATGCCAGTTTCTTATAATGCATCTTTGGCTGCATGGTTGACAGTTGATAGTTGATAGCCCAATCCAAAGTCCAGAAATGCTAGTTTCTTATAATGAGGTTTGGTAACTTGGTCCGTTGTTGATAACCCATTTCATGATGAAAGTAATTAATGAACTAAAACTAAAATCAGAGATATTTATTTCCACGTAGTAATCAAGATTTCTTTCAAATTCAGTTAGACTACTAGCTATTCTTACATAATCAATAGATACCCCTAACTGGTCTTCCCCTCCTGTCACTATAGGGCAAAGCTAGTTTCAGCAACTGGCTTTGCCTGCACATTGCTCAGGATGAGTTTTATCATTTCAGATGATAATTTTCTGACTGTATTGTATTGGAAATTTTATATCCAAAAATTATATAATCTGCCCATACTTCTCAGATGTCCAGAATTTCACAGAATATCCAGATTTTTGCTATACATTTTAGTCTACTCCTCATAAAATTTGAGGTTTTCTTGCAAATTTTTGAGGATTGAAGTTACTAAATAAAAACAGACATTTGTGTTTCAGATTTCATATCCTTCACAAAATACATGCTAATGCAAAATCTGCTATTCTATTAACCTTCTAAGTTTATAAGAGCAATATTTAAAATATATCCCTGATTTGTGGCCTCATTTTGGCTTTGTCCAGACCCTTTTTTAATAAGAAGTTGAAAGGTATGAACCTACTCCCTTTGAATCTATACTTGACAGAGTATATATACAATGGCCTTAAGATGCTTTTGTATTCTAAATCCATTACACTGTAGATTTTCTGGGTAAAATAGCTTTGCACCCACTCTGCCTAAAACAGTATCAGACTAATTTCAAAAGCAAATAATGCTGCTGTATTCAAGTATGGTTTTCTCTAAGGAATTATGTTATAAAACATTTCAGAACTTCTAGACATTATGGTATTAAACATTGTATGAATTACATCATAAACCTTTTGGATAATATAAGATGCATTATTGCTAAAATTGATGTGGCCCTCCATGATATAGCCTAGATCTGTATATTTTATTATTTTACATTTTTTCAATATCTGTTTTTAAAATTAAAAGGCCCATTGACACTAAATAATCTGAAGTGCAAGAATAGTAACTTACTGATATCTGTTGATATTAGATTTGTAGTACAAATCTAATGCTTTATCTGTTGACAAATTATTAGATTTGCACTACATATTCATTTTAGCCAAGGTAATCTAAAAAAGTTCAAAATCTTTCTGGGTTAGTTGTGATAGAACCCAATTTACAGTAATTTACAACTATATATAATAATCACTACCTAATATTTAAATCAAAAAAAGAATATATTAAAAAGGACATAGCCAGTGATTGACCCCTTTGATATAGCATATATAGTCATAGAAGTAGATGACTATCATTTAATTAATTAATTAATTAATTAATTAATTAATTAATTAATTAATTAATTAAACATTTTATCTATAAGCCAGTTATTTAGCCATTTGGACAAATTAAAATGAATATCTAAGAGAAACAGTGCTTTTATAAATAACTTTATAAAAATAATCACAATGCTAATCCAAGATGCAGAGGCCATAAACCATGCAAGCAAAGGACAATGTGAACTAAGCTTTTAAATGAGTTAATAAAAAATCCATTATTAATTATTCAAAATATTTGTTAAAAATATATTTTTTGGCTTATTGGTCAATATTTTGAAAGCAAGATAAACGGCTCCCTATTGAAATGTCTACACTTGAAATGCCGAATGCAGACAAGCTAAGAAAAAGCCCCAAAACATAGGAGAAGAGCGAATTTTGTAAATTGCTCCTTTAAACTTCTTTTCATAGGAGGGTCAAGCCCCCTCCTGCACCCCCCCATGTGGGGACAAGCTCCCACACACCCTGAACTTATATATAGCAACTCTAAAATCACCACACCTCAGAGAAAAGGGAATATTCTGAGAAATGGGATTTCAGACTTAGTATATGTAAATCTAATCTTTCGACCATTCAGTTTCTGTATTTCAGGATTCACTCTAGTGGATCCTTACATTTCAAATGGTTACCAAGATGGACATGTGTCATAGCTATAAGACATGGCTATAGGAGATTCAGCATATTTTGTAATCATTTAGGTCTGAAAAGTGTAATTGAAAGCCTCTGGTATCTCAGAAATTTCTTTATAAATCTGATTGTTATGACATGGGTAATTTATTATACTAGATATCATTTTTTTCTTTTAACATAACTGTAGTTGATCTTACTTTTGCCCTTTATTACTCAT
The DNA here is from genome assembly GCF_019279795.1 of Protopterus annectens. Lineage (NCBI taxonomy): Eukaryota > Metazoa > Chordata > Ceratodontiformes > Protopteridae > Protopterus > Protopterus annectens. The sequence goes on along the minus strand of NC_056725.1, from coordinate 1,148,000,347 downwards.
ATTATTAGTAATTCAAAAATAACTTTATTTATATTGATGGCTGCCTTGAACGAGATGCTACAGAACCTTTCTTGTGTAGCAACACAAGGGTGATTTTTTTTATCATCATCATCATCTTCTTTCAGCTGTTCCCATTAGGGGTCACCACAGCGGATCATCTGTTTCCATTTCTTCCTGTCCTCTGCATCTTGATCTGCCACACCAACCATCTGCATGTCCTCTCTCACCACATCCATAAACCTTATCTTAGGCCTTCATCTTTTCCTGTTACCTAGTAGCTTCATTCTTAGCATCTTTTTCCCAATATACTCAGCATCCCTCCTAAGCACATGTCCAAACCAAAGTAATCTTGCCTCTCTGGCTTTGTCTCCAAACCTTCCAACCTGGGCTGATGCTCTAATATACTTATTCTTAATCCTGTCCACCCTCATCACACCCAGTGCAAATCTTAACATCTTTAACTCTGCCACATCCAGCTCAAAATCCTGCCTTTTTGTCAATGCCACTGTCTCCAACCCATATAACATAGCTGGTCTCACTACCCTCTTGTAGACCTTCCCTTTCACTCTTACTGGTACTCGTCTGTCACAAATCACTCCTGACACTCTTCTCCACCCACTCCATCCTGCCTGTACTCTCTTCTTCACCTGTCTTCCACACTCACCATTACTCTGAACTATTGATCCAAAGTATTTAAACTCATCCACCTTCGCCACCTCTACTCCTTGCATCCTCCCCATTCCTCTATCCTCCCTCTTATTCACACACATATATTCTGTCTTAGTCCTGCTGACCTTCATTCCTCTTCTCTCTAGAGCATATCTCCATCTCTCCAGGGTCTCCTCCACCTGTTCTCTACTCTCACTACAGATCACAATGTCATCTGCAAACATCATAGTCCACGGGGACTCCTGTCTGATCTCGTCTGTCAACCTGGCCATCACCATTGCAAATAAGAAAGGGCTCAGAGCTGATCCTTGATGTAATCTCACCTCCACCTTAAACGAATCCGTCACTCCCACCGCAGACCTCACCGCTGTCACACTACCCTCGTATATATCCTGTACCACTCTTACATACTTCTCTGACACTCCCGACTTCCTCATACAATACCACAACTCCTCTCTAGGCACCCTGTCATATACTTTCTCTAAGTCTACAAAAACACAATGCAACTCCTTCTGACCTTCTCTGTACTTCTCAATCAACAGTCTCAGGGCAAACATTGCATCTGTAGTGCTCTTTCCCAGCATGAAACCATACTGCTGATCACTAATCATCATGTCCCTTCTTAACCTAGCCTCCACTACTCTTTCCCATAATGTCATGCTGTGACTGATCAATTTAATCCCTCTGTAGTTACTACAGCTCTACACATCACCCTTATTCTTAAAAATCGGTACCAAAACACTTTTTCTCCATTCCTCAGGCATCCTCTCGCTTTCCAAGATTTCATTAAACAATCTGGTTAAAAACTCCACTGCCATTTCACCTAAACACCTCCATGCTTCCACAGGTATGTCATCTGGACCAACAGCCTTTCCAGTCTTCATTCTCTTCATAGCTATCCTTACTTCCTCCTTGCTAATCCATTGTACTTTATGATTCACTATCCGCACATCATCCAACCTTGTCTCCCTCTCATTTTTTTCATTCATCAACCCCTCAAAGTACTCTTTTCATCTGCTCAACACACTCTCCTCACTTGTGAGTACGTTTCCCTCATTATCCTTTATCACCTTTATCTGCTGCATGTCTTTCCTAGCTCGGTCCCTCTGTCTAGCCAATCGGTACAGGTCCTTTTCTCCCTCCTTAGTGTCCAACCTTTCATACAACTCTTCATACGCCTTAGCCTTCGCCACCTCTCTCTTTGCCATGCATCTCATCTCCTTATACTCCTGTCTACTTTCTTCATCTCTCTGACAATCCCACTTCTTCTTTGCCAACCTCTTTCTCTGTATACTTTCCTGTACTTCCTCATTCCACCACCAGGTCTCCTTGTCATCCTTCCTCTGTCCAGATGTGATACCAAGCACCTCTCTAGCCGTCTCCCTTACCATCTCTGCTGTAGTTACCCAGCTATTCGGTAATTCTTCACTGCCCCCCAGTGCCTGTTTTAACTCTTCCCTGAACTCCACCTCACAATCACCCCTTTTCAGCTTCCACCGTTTGATCCTTGTCACTGCTCTCACACTTGTCCTCCTCTTCTTGATCACTGTTATCCTACAGACCAACATTCTATGCTGCCTAACTACACTTTCCCCTGTCACCACTTTACAGTCTCCCATCTCCTTCAGACTGGCCCTCCTGCATAGGATATAATCCACCTGTGTGCATCTTCCTCCGCTCTTATATGTCACACTATGCTCCTCCCTCCTCTTAAAATACGTATTCACCACAGCCATCTCCATCCTTTTCGCAAAATCCACTACCATCTGACCTTCTGCATTCCTTTGTTTAACACCATACCTACCCATCACTTCCTCATCCCCTCTGTTTCCTTCACCAACATGCCCATTGAAATCTGCTCCAATCACCACTCTCTCACCATTGTGTACAGTCATCACCACTTCATCCAACTCATTCCAAAATTTTTCTTTCTCGTCCATCACACACCCAACTTGCGGAGCATATGCACTAACAACATTCATCATTACACCATCAATTTCCAGCTTCATAAACATCACTCTATCCGACACTCGTTTCACCTCCAAAACACTCTTAGCATACTGTTCCTTCAGGATAACTGCTATGCCATTTCTCCTCGCATCCACACCATGATAAAACAATTTGAACCCACCTCCGATACACCTAGCCTTACTCCTCTTCCATCTGGTCTCTTGCACACACAAAATACCAACCTTCCTTCTGTCCATCATATCGGATAGCTCTCTCCCTATACCAGTCATACTGCCAACATTCAGAGTTCCGACCCTCACTACCACAGTCCTAGCCTTTCTCCTCCCTTCCTGCCTTCAGCCATGCCTTTCACCTCCTCCCCTGCTTCAGCCAACAGTAGCCCAATTTCTGCCAGCACCCTGTTGGCTAACAGTACTGGTGGCAGTTGTTGTTAACCCAGGCCTCGACTGATCTGGTATGTAAATATTTACTGGTGTCCGCATGAATCATTTGGCCAAGTTTTATGCCGGATGCCCTTCCTGAAGCAACCCTCCCCATTTATCCGGGCTTGGGACCGGCACAAAGAAATGCACTGGCTTGTGCACACACACACACACACACACACATATATATATATATATATATATATATATATATATATATATATATATATATATATATATATATATATATATATATATATATATATATATATATATATATATATATATATATATATATACATATATACACACACACACACACACACACACACACACACACACACACACACACATATAGATATAGATATATAGATATACTTTTTTTCGTATTATAAAATGTATTGCTATTGTTCTACCATTGTGATTTACTGTGTTTCAGAGGCCATTACTTATCCTAACTGTGGATACATGGTAATCAGTAAGATTGTGCATTATGTTATTAAAAATGCTCTGACAGGCCTTAATGAAAAGATCAGTAAGTATATTTTTCCCATTCCAGTTTTATTTTCCCTCTTCAGGAATTATGTTTTGATTTGCACTGCTACATTTTCAGTAGCCACCTAACTAACGTTCCTTACTACTTGTGATACAAACTGGGGATTATGTGCAGTCGAGGTCAGTATTTCTTATCGGTGATAACACAATAATCTACTGCGTATTATTGTCTATATTAGTTCAAAATATATCATATGTGTGTAGTAGGGTCGGAGAAGTAACGTTTTGTTTAAAATTCTTTTTGTTGACAACACATAGCATAAGCATTCATTTAGGTTGCTCCTATAATAGCTCTTTTCATCATTTGATGGGTAAATTAAATCTCTCAACAGTACGATTCCATAGCCTAAGGGTATATTAAGCAGGGTCTCTAGGAATGTTAAGTTTGCTTCATTGTTTTAGAGAAGTGGAACTTGTAAATGTTTGAAGGGAATTTGCCACGTAAGTCCTGCTCTATTCATACTGCATCTAATGGACAGATAGGTAAGGTGTTGCAGAGTTTGAGCTTTTGTTTTTCAACAGAATTATACCTCATACAATGACAGTTTTACAAAAATGCTTTGTGACTTTAAATCTGATAGCCATATCTGGCTTGCTGTTAACAAATTTAAAAGCAGAAATCATCATCATCATCATCATCATCATCGTCATCTTATACAAAGTCATTTATCCTGGTGATAGTCACAGTGGTAGAAATCTAAGGAGGGCAAACCACACTTCCTTCTCTTCATCAACAGATTCCTGCTTCTCTTATGGAATCCTGAGGCAATTGTAGGCAATCTGAGAGATATGATCTCTCCAACAGTATGGGTCTGATCCATGCTCCCTCCCAGGAGTATATGTATGGCACATTTCCCATGGGAAGTTCCCTTGGGGGCATCATCACAAGAAGCCCAAGCCATTTCAACTGACTCCTCTCTAAATAGAGTAGTCACTTTTCCAAAGTCTCAGATTGTTCAAATACTAATTTCATTATAAGTTTGTAAGGGAACTGCATTCCTGCTGTCTGTATCTGAAATTTTATCCTTTTGACCACTAGCCAAAGCTTATAACTATAGGTAAGGGTGGAGACACAAACTGACCACTAAGTTAACAGCTTCATCTTATGACTCAGTTGTCTATTCCTACCACAGTATAGTACGATGCCTGCACTATTGGCCCCACTGCACCAGTCTGCTGGTCAGTCCTCCAGTCCACTGTATGCCCATTCATGAACAAGACCCCAAGACACTAAACTCCACTACATGGAAGAGCTGATACTCCTATACCTGGGGACAGCAATCCACCTTAGTAGAAGATAACCATGACCTGTTATTCGATGCAGCTGGTTCAGACCCACTAGTGAGTTGCTGCAGTACATCTATACCTTGATAATCTCTCATTGAAAACCATATACCCTCCTTTTTTGTGTCTATCTTAACACCTGGAATGCGGATACAACTATAAATCCTCAAATACAAGGAAAATTTGCATGCAGCAGTAACCCTGGTATACTGAAATGTTGTAGCACTTCATATAAATCATTATGGGGTACATAGTCATATGTCTTCTCCAGATCTACAAAACACATGCAGACAGTGGTGCTTAACTTCCATAACCCCCTCGGTGTCCATGCAAAAGAAAAGTATTGATTCACATTTTGCTGGCCAAGGCAGAATACATATTACTGCTCCTGAATCAGAAGCTCAACTTCTAGACAAAGCCTTTTTGCCAGCACCATGACAAATGCCCTTACAGGAAGGTGGAGGACATAGCCGGCCTTAGGCATAGGCCAACTAGGCAGCTGCCTAGGGCACCGCTCTACCAATGGTGCTTTTCCAGTATTTATTTGGTGTAGGTAGATCAGGATGTGGGCACCAGGTGGTGTGGGGGAGACACTGTGGAGCCCTTTTGCCTCGAGTACCAGTTGATCTAAGGCCGGTCCTGGTGGAGGAGTATGATCTTTGAATAATTGAAACATATCCTCCTGTTCCCCTATTTGAAAATCAGATCACTACTCCCATTTAACAATATTGATATTTACTACAACCTTTGACTCAACATTTAAAAGGCATGTTAATCACAACATCACAACAGTGGGTAGCACCTCCAGTATTTCCAGATGAATTTCCTCATCCCCACCAATCTTATCACAGCTGAATTCTGCAACACTGCAGTGATCTCATTTACTAAAATGGATCCACTTTCACCATTTACTTCTGGTAGTCCCTTCTCAAAGAAGACTAGATGATAGCACCCAAGATTCAGGAAATAGTCAATGTTTTCCTTCCACCTCTCAGTAATATCCCAGTTAAGTTAAACACTTCCACTGCCTTGATGGGAACATCCTGGATAATATCCTGCCTCCAGAAAGGCCTGAGTCACTGCATACTTTTCAGAGCCTCTTTGCAGCTACCGTAAAATGATTTCACGTGGCCTCACTAAACATCTTCCACATCCAAGCCTTCACTTTGATGGCTAACTCAGGTGCTGCCTTCCTAAAGTCTCACTACCTATCAGTCAAATCCATTGATCTCCCCTACTATAATTACACAGAAGGCCTCTTTCTTTAACCTAGTAATTTCTTTTACCACAAGTGTCCATCAGCAGGCCATAGAATTATCATTGTGACAATCACCACCCCAACTTTTGACCATAGTTCCTTAATGCTACTGAGGTCCTGAACAGGGTACATAGGTTCATAGGCTCACAGTTACTTACCACACTATTGATCTGTGAGGATCTTAAGAAACCCAGCCTTATATTTCCATGCTAATGTTGTTGGCTGTTTTGTGTTTTGTCTATGAGTAAACCAGAGGTGGACAGAACAAGGGTATGTTGGGACATTTATTTGTTGCATCTATCCATGAGGGACATGGGTTCTAGCCCAAAGGTGATTCTTTGGTTTCCCATTCCTTCCATTCATCCAAATTGCATTTGAACAGAGTAAGAGAAGTAAATTGCTTATGTGGAGTGGAAAACAGTCCCATAGAAACAGTATTCCTTGTGATGCATATCTATTCCTCCAACATATGGATTTATGTTGAAAAAGAGATTGGGATCCCATGAGCTGATGTTCATGCTACCATTGGACTAGTAGATGTGTAATAGGTAAGAAAGGACAAGGTCTATTAAGGCTCTATATGTAAGTCAGAGGTTGATTCTAAGCAGCCTATATGCTAAAGGGGAGAGGGGCAAGGCTTTGAGATGGCCTGCATAGTATTTATAAGTTGCCCTTGATTTTCTTTAGTGAGAATGTACTGCCATCTTTCCCTTTGTGACAAGTGTTTAGACAAGTATGTACAGATAGGGGCATTATATTCGATGATTGCCTAATGAGAGATTAATATGGTGAATTGATTTTTATCCTTTGACCTGGATATCATACCTTTAGATATAAGCTGTGTGATGAAAAAGAACTTCCTTCCTTCCTTACAATAGTGGATACACAGTGACCAAAGGATAGTTTGTTGTCTACCTAGGTTCCCAGATCCCTGACGACAAGATCAACTTTCAGGGGGTGTTGGTGATGTGACACAAGGTAAGTCATGTTTGCTGAAGGATACTGTTATACATTTATTGGCATTTAGTTTTAGCCCATGGTTTTGACATCCACTATTTGTCTGGGAAAGGCCTTCTTGAAGGATCTTGGTATCCTCTGAGAATTTAATAACAGAACCAAGTTTACAGACATCTGCAAATGTGATGAACCATAAACCCTTAGCATCTGCTATGACCTCAGTGAAGTAAATGCCAAAGAAGAGTGACCCAAGGACTGAACCCTGGGGTACACTGCCAGTGACAGGTCTTTTAGAGGATGTTGAACTGCCCACCATAATTTCCTGGGCTCTGTTTGTGAGCCAATTAGCTATCCAATGACTCAATGTGTTACACAGGGATTTACATTTAGCTGGGAGAGTTTATTATAGCCAATTCTGGAACTGTGTCAAATGCCTTCTTAAGCTCTAGCTGTGTGGAGTATACTGATTTATACATTGCTTCAGTAACCTTGTCAAAGTTGACAAGATCTGCCCTTGATGAATCTGAACTGGCTTGTGTCAAGAATTTGTATGTTTGTCCTTATTTATTAATTCCATAATGGTTCTTTCCATAGCCTTACAGATGAGGTTGGTCAGTCTTATGGGTCTATAATTACTTGTGTCCATTGACATGCTGCCTTTGTGCAAGGAGATGACTGTTGCTGTCCTACATTCATCTGGCACAAAGCTTGTTTGGATGCTGACTGGAAGCTTTATCAAACTACCCAGGTATACTGGAGAAGCTCTTCTGGAGGTTGGGGTTAAACCTCACCTCACACAGAAGTTATCTATTAGGCATTCCTAAGACACCTTCACTATACATTTGTGTTTACCAGGTCTGTCCAGTAGTGTCTCCCGGCTGGATACAGCTTATCACCAATGATGATCAGGTGACAGCTTAAAAGTTGTCCCACCATGAGTGTCCAGAATGTATGACCTCAAGGGTGATGACATAACTGTAAAGCTGGTTATTTAACAATAGACCAAGATGCTCTGCAAAATGGTCTGATAAGAGGAAACAAACAGCAATCCAGAAAGCCGCTTATAATATTTCACTTAAAGAATTGGAGAACATTTCTGGAACAGGGATACCAGGACTCAAACCTGGAGTTATACATAGGGTGGTGTTTTCTGGTAGAACATGGTGACCAAGTGAGCCATGCAGGTCAGCCAAGCTCAGTCATGAAACACAATAAAAGGAAACAGCATATGCGTTTACTACCTACAAGGTGAAAGACTGGATCAGCAGGTGCAATGCTAGTCAAGTGGCATTCAGGAGTAGGCTGGATTAAAAAGGACTAAATCCTCACCATGCAAAGTGGACCATGGGATATGAAATGTGGGAGTATGTCAATCTGTCAAAAGTGATTTCAGCAAATGTAAAGAAACCAAAACCAATCTGCCAAAACCACCTTCAACGAAAGTGGAGATTGTTTTTTTTCTCCTCTGTTGTATGACCTTGGAGTTGGTATATCTAATTCTGGGGGTGTGAAGGTGTCCCCCACATGGGGGTGTAGGAGGGCTTGCCCCTTCATAAAAAAATTTGTTTAAATGTTCAGTGAAGGTGGTTTTGATGAACTGGTTTCAGTTTATTCGCACTCGTTGAAACCACCTTCAATGAATTGGCATGAATCCTTGAAAGATCACCTTACTGCTGGCAAATGAGTCAAAACGTGTGGGATGTGAAAGCAAATATCAAAAAGTATGGGCTCTAAAACAGAATTCTGATAAAAATATCAATCTGTGGAATTTTGCACTTGCAGATGTACCTCTCAGCCTCTCAGTGCAAAAAATCTGGACAAGCCAAAAATAATGGGGGGACAAACGCACAAAAATAGGGACATATTTTAAATATTGCTTTTATAAACTTAGGAAGTTGCTAAAATAACGGCTTATGTGTTAGCATGCATTTCCTGAAAGATATGAAGTCTGAAATTCAAATGTCTGTCATTACCTAGTGACTTCAGTTCTTAATGATTTGCGAGAAAATCATAAATTTTATAACGATCAGACCAGAAATGTGAGGCAAAAACCTGGACACTCTACAAAAATCTGGACAGTTTTGAGGTATGTCTGCATATGAGGTCTATGCTGAACCACAGTTGTAGTCCAGAATGGATCACAGCAGAAATATCTGTGAGTTGCTTGGACCTATGCCTTAAATGATGGTCATAGGTAATGGTTCACATATGAGTCGGCATCAAATCATAACTGCATACACAGAGACTGTGCCAGTATGAAAACTTGAAATAGATAGTGAATGCATTAAACCATGTTTGTTACCAGAGACACCTGACATATCAGTAAAAACTGTAGTTGAAGAAATTGTACCTGCATCTCTGGTTAGAGAAGACATATGCTGTCAGAAAACTAATGTTGCTTGCTTGAAGAACCACATGAAATCTTAAAAAGAACAGGAATGAACTCTGGTTACACTAAAAGCCTTGCAGTCTTCCTAGAAATTCTAAGTATAGAAAAGTTACTTGGAAGGCAGAATTATCAGTTAAATTGTCCTATTACATATTAATTAAGTGAATAATTATATTCTAGGAATTTATGTTCTCAGATTTAGGTAGAGTGCTTTGCATAACTAGTTCATGAACGAAAAAAGCCTTCTGGACTGGTCCACCTACCTGCGCATAGAACTATATAAAAACTAAAAGCTAAATATGTAAAGTTTTATGTTTTCAAAGGCTAAGCTATATCTAAATATTCAAGTACTGCAATTATAATTTTCAGGGAGTTTTCAGTATAAGAAATGTGGGGGGTGGGGGTGGTTAGTAAGTGTTACTTGCACACATGACACACACACACACACACACACACACACACACACACACACACACACACACACAAACACACACAGATAAAAACACAGTCATATATATAAATATAGACAGAATAATAGATTTAGCACTACCACCATACCTCTCAACCTCTTAGCACATAAAATCTGGACAAAGTCTCACAGAATGGGGGAACAAAGGCCAAAAAATAGGGACATATTTTAAATATTGCACTTATACACTTAGAAAGTTGCTAGAATAATACAATCTGTCTTAACATGCATTTCTCTGAAGGATATGAAGTCTGAAATACAAATGTGTATCATTATTTAGTGACTTCAGTGTTCAGATCATCCCAGTGATTTGTTAGGAAGGCACAAATTTTATGAGGAACAGATCAAAAATATGAGGCAAAAATCTGGACATTTTGTGAAAATCTGTACAGTTCAGAGGTATTACCTCCAGACAGTATATGTCATACTTCAAACAGATATGATTGCGATTCAGTCTTTTTGGGAACTATTCTGCTCAGGTCTGAATCACATTGTAACATTTATGGGCCATTATGAACCATTAAAGGTATGTAATTTATCATTCCAAGAAATAACACAGGTGTGGCAGTCAACGCTGTTGTCTCGCAACTCCTGGTTTTTAGCTTTGATGTCAAGCTGGGATACCCCTATGTGTAGGTTGCTTGTCCTCCCTTCCTCCGTAAGAATCTTTGTCAAAGTTCTAGTTTCCTCCCACCTCCCAAAAACATGCTGGTGGGTAAACTGCAAATATTCCACATTCCCTATCTGTGTGTGTGTGTGTGTGTGTGTGTGTGTGTGTGTGTGTGTGTGTGTGTGTGTGTGTGTGTGTGTGTGTGTGTGTGTGTGTGTGTGTGATAGGGAGTGTGTATGTGATCTATAATGGGCTGTCACCCCATCTAAAACTGGTTCTACGGGTGGGAGGATGGCATAATGGTTAAGGTGTTTACCTTGGAAATACAAGGTACAGGGTTTGATTCTCACATAGGGTAATTGGCTAGACCTAAAATGGCCCACAAGGGCAGTTAGCCTAGTACTAATCTAGGAATCTATGCCTTATGCCTATTTCTTGCTGGGATAAGGTCTTCCTGTCCTGAATAAGATAAAATGGGAGCATGCACTTAGCAACAAATGAATGAATGCTACAGCAGTAGGCTAACAGTTCCAGATCAGAAAGCTTTGCTTCAGAAAATTTTCCCTCCTGCAACAACTTGTATGTAGGGGCCACCAGAGTTCAGGTTGCTGTAATCATCTGAAAGTGCACTTTGGTGTAGTTATTTCAAAATATGATAAATTGAGGAGACAGAAGTTCATGTAAGAAAGTTTGTGCACTTGAGAACATGTGGGCAGGATAATTTGTGATCTGACAGAGATTTGCATTGTCACTTAGCTCCATCCCAAAGGTCAAGAGCATCAAATGGAAGATTTTACTTTTGAATAATGTGCTATGCTACACTGCTGTTTTCTAATGCTATAGATACAAAACAGTGCTGATACTTCTTCTGGGGGAACAGAATATTTCTGATTCTAGAGTTTCCGGATTAGAGACCAAAGCCTGGATATATGTCATGTATGTGATTTACCAGTGCAAATATCGAATATGCTTTTTGAAGGAAGGAGTGGAGCCTTGTAAAACACCCAAAGAATGATAAGCTCAACTGATAAGCACTGGGATAGAATTATAGCCTGATATTGGCCTGAAGCAGCACTGGTTTATTTTTGTAAAGTTTTTGACAAGAAACACCAGTTCAATTGATATGTCATTTCCTTATTTCTGTATGGCTGGGGTTACCACCTGTCCCACTTTGCGAGGGACAGTCCCTCTTTGGGTGGTTGTGTCTTGACAAAAAATATTAAAAGTGGCAAATGTCCTGAGATTGTAGGGCATAATTATGTCCCATATTTTATGTAATAGTTGCATAAAACAGTTATTCTGTATCTAAAATACCTAACAAGAAATAGAATAAGCAACTAAAATGCTACAAGAAAAAGCTTTTATTTAGGTAAAAAAGTAAGTTCTATCCTTTGTACTGACCGTGGGTATGTGTCTGCCTGCAAAATCTGATGTGTGTCCCAAAAATGTCCCACTTTGGCCATTTGAAAAGATGGCAACCCAATGTGTGGCACAAATGACCTTTGAGAAGAAATAAGTTATCAGCAGACAGGCTCACATGCAATGTTTGATGGTTTCAGTTAAGTAATTTGTTGTTTCTGTGCTTAATTTGAATTGTTTTATAGTACAGGAAACTGAACATATATGTGCATTCCAGGAGTAGTGAATGCAAATGTTCCAGCAATCAAGCAAATGAAAAACATTTTTTGTGTATTTACAATTTTACACTGTAATAACTACTTCCCCTTGTTGGCATTTTTGCCAATTTTCTTATTCTTCTCTTTATGCAAATGATGTCTTCATTCTACTCAGATACCTGTCTTTTCCTGTATCATGCTACTGTCCTCTCCCTTGACATCATCCTTAAGTCTAGATGTTTTCATCCTATATTACCCTATCTTGTTGTCCAACTCATCTATCGACATGGAAGAAATTTGTTTTCCCAGTCTTTTCTTATAATTGTTAAAACTTTTCCACCTTTGCCAAGTTCTTAGAGTCAATCTCACCTTTTACACTTCATAGTCCCATATTACTATTTTTAATGTAGTAACAATCTCACTTTTTTCATTTCATAGACTTGTATTGCTACTTTAATGTAGCCACAATCTCACTTTTTTTATTTTGTAGTCCTGACTTACTATTTTTACTGTAGCCAAGGTATTTGCTCTGTATTCTCCATCTACCTTTCTGTACGCCATTAGATCTGTAAACAAAATGCTAGAAATAACATATGAATTTGTTTGCTTGCCCTTACTTCCATCTGTCTTCCACTCATCTCATATAAACGTACAGTTCACATTTGTTAGCTAGTTCCTTGTGTAATCGCTTCTCGCATTCCTCTACCATATTCCATAACTTGTTAACTCACTTGAAGGTCCAGTGCTTATGTATAATTTCAGTGTACCCCTCACAAGATGTCCAACATTTATTATTCTGTTTTTTCCTTCCCCGTGTAAACTGTTAATTTTATAAAAATGTCTGTGTATTATCCTCCTCTGTTGATTCCATACTTGTGTCAGGGCCTTCAAGAATTCCACCATTTCCAGAGCCTCTTTCCACTACTGTTCATCCCGCTAAACATTTTTTGCCCTCGTGCCCCTCATAGTATGCTTTCCTAAGGCCCACTAACCCCCATTCAATATCTCTATAAGTAACCCTGGCTAAGCCTTCTCCTTTCCAATTCTCCTTTTTCACAGGCCCAATATTTATATTGTCCTTTATGTCCTTTGCTCTACTTTTTCACAATGTCCACTGACTTAAAAAGAATTCCTGCCTACCTACTTTTCCTCTGGTCTCCACAGCTCCTCCCTGTACCACTGACATGTTTATCAGAATGCTCTTGAAACAACATAAATTGAGGATAAGCTCCTAGTCTTTTTGTTTATTTTTGTTTTGTTTTTACATTTGTTAACCAAGTAAGCACACTGTTCACAAATGTCCCTTTTCAGGGCTGACATGGGAGTACTGCCTGGTTAACTGACAATAAAAATCACATGGTAGGCAAACAGAGATGGAAATATTCAAACCCTGTACCCTTGACTACATGATGCTACTCTTTAACACCTCAGAGCTTTAAACCTCTATGCTAACTGCCAGACTTTCCTGAGGTCCTTATTTAGGTGAACTTCTAAATGAATGTGCACAACATGGCATATATCGCACATAACTCTTGTAATCAGTCATTAGCATAGTTAAAGCTATGCATCTGATTTGCTATACTTACATTTTTCTAGTTATAATATATTCCATATTCCAAAACTATAAGATGGCAGTCCTCAAAACTTTTGCTACATCTCTTTCTCATGAGATTTGTTCACTGTTTTTGGTTAGCTCTCTCCACTTGTCAGATTGACCTGGGAGTTAACACACAGGATTAATGCTATGATCTATTAATTATTTTCATCTCAAAGTCTAGCTTTGCCTAATTTTCCTATTTTGTAATACTGTGCAAGTCTCTTGACAATTTTCACAGGTCCCCTCTGAAAAGGAACACTTCTATGCAATGTGTTGATTTATTTAACAAATTCAAAAAAAAAGTATTGCGTGAACACTAGCTTTCTGAATTCCCAGTCATGCACAACTCTTCTCTTATTTTTACACTGCAGACCATTGTCAGATAAAACAACATCAGGTATTCTCTGTCCTGAGAATATATACTTTAATGCACTAATCATACTTTTTGAAATCTGTTAGTTTATTTCAGTGAACTTAAAATAATAATTTACTGATATAAGATACATGTCTTCTTTGAACTGAAGCTAATCTGTACCCACCTAACTCCATGAACGACCCCTTAGTGCATATGTTGCAATTTCTTCCCTTGGAAAGGTTGTTATTGTATGCATTATAGTTAGCATATATCTGCAGTACTTGTTCTTTCTGAATCAACATTCCTAACCAATGTATTTTACCTTTTGCTATTTCTTTGTACTTCACTAAATCCAAATGTTTGTTATGTATCCTCTCAGTCATTTTTCTTCTCAATTGATTGGGAAATGTAATTTTTCAAGTTTGAAATATTATAACTGCACATAGCTTATCACCACCTTGAAAAGAAAATAACAAATGACTTTCCTTACTGTTGATTTTTGCTCAGGAAAGCCTTTCATCCTAGCATTGTTTAGTAACTGCATTTCTAAGTCAGTCGTAGTACACTTCTGGAATTTTTTTCTTTTTTTTTCTTTTAGGTTCATAGGTAGATACTAGGCTATCTGCCCGAGGGCATTTATAAGCCTAGCCAGAGTGTGTCAGCTTTCGTCGCCCCATTGATTAATTAACTGATCCTCTGTCAAGCAGAGCCAATGAAGTGATCCCAGGGGTGTATTTTCTGATTACCCATCCACTCATCAAGGTTTCTCTTGAAGCGTGTTAGTGAGGGGCTCTGCCTGATGTAGTTTGGAATTTTGTTCCAAAGCATGGGGAGTCTCTGTGACAGGAATCTGTCCCTCCAGCGTGTTCTATTTATTGTTGTGGCGAGGTTTAGCTCACAGTGGCTCGCAGTGACTTGGATTTCTTTAGGTGGAGCATGTCCATCAATTCTGAGTTGGACATGGCTTTGTAAGTCAGGCAGAGATCAACTCTGAGTAAGCGATATGCCACTGAGTACAACTGGAGTTTTTTCAGTCGGGCTGCATAAGACATATGTTTGAGGCCAGTAATCCTCTTGGTGAGGTACTTTTGTGGTCTTTCCATCTGTTGGAAGTGTCTTATGAGGTACATCCCAAATGGGGCATTGTACTCTATGATGGGTCTAATGAGTGATGAGTAGAGGGGTACTATAACCTCTTTATTTCTAGAAGTGGACCCTTTAGTAATTAGATGTGCCACATAGAAGGATCTCCTAACTACTTTGGCAATATGATTGTCAAAGGAGAGATACTATCTACCTGAGTCCTCAGATCTCTTATTACCTCTTCTGTATTAAGGGGGCTGCCACCTATGTGGTAATTCATGGGTGTTTTGTTTTTCCCAAACAGGATGACTATGCATTTTTTGGCATTTAGCTTGAGGCCATGACTTTGACACCAGGTGTCCATCTCAGTAAGGCCCTTTTGGAGGATGTCCATGTCAGCTGGAGAGTCAATTATGGCTCCCAGTTTGCAGTCATCAGCGAACTTGGTTAGCCATAGTCCTCCTGTGTTTGCCTGTACTTCTGAGAAGTATATGCTGAACAGTAGGGGTCCCAGGGCCGAGCCTTGCGGGACACCACTTGTGACTGGTTTAGAGTCGGACCTGGAGCCCACTATTCTTACCATGTGAGTTCTGTCTGTAAGCCAGTTGGCAACCCATCTCATGATGTAGGGGTTTATGTTCAGGCTGGTGAGTTTTTCTGTAATACCCGAGTGGGGAATGGTGTCAAAAGCCTTGGCGAGGTCAAGGTAGGCTGTGTGAACCACCTTTCCCTTGTCTATGGCCTTGGTGACTGTCTCGAAGAAGTCAACCAGGTTTAGTGGGCATGATCTGCCCTTAACAAAGCTGAGCTGGGTTTCTGAACTGGCTAGAATTCTCTAACCACCTAGACTACCTCCAACTAACTACAGCTCATAAATTAATATTCTACCCTGAAAAATGCCCAGCCTTAACAAATATCCTTCCTCCATACATCCCAAATAGATCTCTGATATCCAAACATCAAAACTTAGTCTCCATTCACAAACCAAAACGTCCTGCTGGCCAACTACTTCTCTCCTTCTCACTAGGTAAGAAATGGAACTCTCTTCCTCCTTCTCTCAGGACTACACCCAACTCACAATCCTTCAAGACCCAACTATTCCTATATCTATCATCCAAATGGAACTGCTCCTGCTTCCACCCTACATAAATTCTAGTGAATACCCCACCGACTGTTCTACATCGCTTGCATTTCCCTACTATTTTCCTAAAATAGACTTAGCAGTCTTTCTCTGACTATGGAATTTCTTCCTCAATACTATATATTGTAAATACTGTCTATATCTGTACCACCAATGTAAAAAAAAAAAAAAAAAATTTCCCATTGCTACAGACTTTAGTATCATGTTGTTTTGAATTTGGAACTCCTGTAAAAGGTGTTCTCTATTACCTATTAGCTGCATTGTTTGATTTACATCTTATGCATACATTACTGATTGCATGAATTTTATTCTTGTATTTTTCTTTAACATTTTGTAACCTTTAATGAATTTGTATTGCTTACAGAGCTTTTCTCCCCGGGCATCCACTGAAAACGGGCACTTTTAGGCCCAGTGGACTTCCCCGGTAATCAAACTGAAAATAAATAAATAAATAAATAAAATAAATAGGTCAAGTGTTTGGAGGTTCCCAGTGTCTTTGTTAATGAGTTCCATGATGATGCGCTCCATAGCCTTGCAGACCAGGCTAGTCAGGTTTATAGGGCGATAGTTACCAGGGTCAGTTGTGGCCCTTCCTTTGTGGAGAGGAATAACCGTTGCTGTGTACCATTCTATGGGCATGTAGCCTGTGGAGAGGCTGAGGTTGAACAGTGTGTTTAGGTGGGGGGTTAGTTCGTTCTGTAGTTCATGCAAGACGCAGCCTGGGACACCATTTAGTCCCATTGACACTGTGTTTTTTGGCTTTTGAAAGGGCTGTTTTCACCTGTGCGTCTGTGATTTTTGGGACACTACACTTTTCCGGTATTGTTGTGGGCCCTTTTGGAGGTGACGGGGGGCTGAAGTTTGCACTGAATCTATCTGCCAGGATGTTGGCAATATCAGTAGATTCAGTATATTTTGTGCTATTTTGCACTAGTTCAGTGCATATCTGCGAGTTGCCACATAGATTCTTAACATAGCTAAAGAAGGCTCTGTGGTTATCTTTTGAATCCTTGGCTATTTGTCTTTCGAAGTTAGCCTTGGATGATTTCATGAGGGACCTTAGTTTCTTACTGATACTGATCAGGGATGTCTTTCCTTCTTGGGATTTGCTTTTTTTTCTGAACTAGTTTCCTCCTTCTGTTGTATAGCCTGTTTATGGCAGGGGTCCACCAAACTGGTTTCCTTCTCTTAAAGGAGTGAGTTTTGGTTTTGCTATGGATGGCATGATCCATGCATCCTTGTAGGTGCTCATAGAGTGCATTTGTAAAGGCTTCTGCATCTTGGGCAGCATTATTCTTTAGTGTGGGGGCTGTGAAACTTACCACCTCTGTCTTAAGTAAGGTGAAGTTTGCTTTAGAAAAGTTTTTTACTGTGCTTTCCTTAGTTGGGGGTGGTGATGGGGTGTGGACATCCAGAGTGATTAGTTTATGGTTTGATCTAACCGGTGACGGGTTGACCTCCGGTGTGGAACACCTGTCTCCCATGTTGGTGATGACCAGGTCCGATATGTTTTCCCCTCTGGTAGGGGAGTTTATCAGCTGATCCAGGGCATTTGAGTTGATGAATTCCAGGAATCACTGGGCCTGGGAGTTTGTACTTGAGTAGCTTTCCCAATGAATGGTAGGGTAATTGAAATTGCCCAATATCAGGGTATTTGGTAGGACCTTCATGTTTTCCAGTGTCTCCAGAAAGGTGGAGTGGTGGTCCTGGGTCATGGAGGGTGATCTGTAGCAGGCCACAATTTGCATTGCAGATTTGCCTGATGTTAGTTGCACATGGATGATCTCAGAGGTATCGTGCTGTGCCACTAAGCTGGAGGTGTAGGTATCCTTGATGAATATGGATACACCCCCTCCTTTTGTGTTTCGGTCTGTGTTCTGTGGCCGAAATGTGTGGTATGAGTTGTAGCCCGGTAGTGCTGGGGTGCTCTCTGGAGCCTTGAACCAGGTTTCAGTTACTGCACAGATGTCAATGTTCTCCATACTGAGGAGTGCTTCGAGGGCATGCATTTTGAGATTTAAACTCCTGGCACTGAGTAGCATAGCCCTCAGTTTTTTTGCTAATTGGGTTGTTTACGGAGGTGGGTTTGACTTTTGAGCCTTGCCTAAAAAAGGCACTATGGGGGCAGCAAGAGCCTTGGCCAGTATTCGAAAGCCTAGGGGTTACAGGTGCAAGCCGTCTCTTGCAAAGCAATGCGGCTTGTCGAGCATGTCGTCCCAGGCTGACAGACACTGGATCCCCTTTGAATGACACAGAAGCTTAGCCAATTATTGAAATTGATCATTTTTTCTTTATACTGAGGTATCATTCTTGGTGAGGGCAGGATGCTACTCAGGGTCAGGGTCATACCAGCCTGGGCTATGTGATTAGAGAGCTCTTCCATGTCTCTTTTCATGTAGTCCAGGGAGGTACGTCTCAGGTCATTCACACCAACATGAACAATGACTGTGTCATATCTGTACTTGTTCTGGAGTGACCTGAGTGCTTGTGTTATGTGGCAAATTCTGGCTCCCGACAGGCAGCTAACATTAACCTTCTGCTTGTCCAGCCTAGTGAGTGGGACATCAGTGTGCCTGACTATAGAGTCACCTATTACTAGTATGTAAGGTATGTTATTTCGCCTTAAGGGCTGTGATTGTGTGACACACTGATTTTGTGTTTTGTGATTTGTCTGGTTTGTGATGCGAGGTGCAGGTTGTTTGGGACTCTGCTGTGGAGATCTCTGATGCTTTTGCAGGTTTTTATTTAGAGCCTCCGAGTATGATTTTGTGTATTTATGTGTATTTTTTGCCAGTGCTGTTTTAGTAGGTCTGTGTGCAGCTGGAGGTGTACTGCAAGTGTTAACCTTCTCCTCTTGACTGTCTGTTCCAGTCTTGGGTGGAGACAGCTCAGCTTCCAGTTTGGCTGTATAATTGCATGTCTAGCATATGTTAGTGTTTTGTGGTAGGAGGAGAGGGTTGTCTGTGTACATGAGGCAGTTGTAACATTGCCTCAGGATACCTAGATTCACCAGCTGGACTGGAGAGTACACCTGAAATTGCCCTTTGGTCATGCCTGAATTGTAGGGTGAGCTGCTTAGTCACTTGGTTGGTGAGGGGTGAATAAAGAGCCTTGCCCTGCTGGGCAATCAGTGTCAGGGTATATTAGTGCTTGCTATTAGGTCTGAGCAAGTGCTGGGCTGTAGGATGCTTTTTGAGTGCTTAGGTTGAGAGTTAGACTAGTTTCAAGGTAAAAACTGAAGAGGAGGCTTAGTGGTGGTCTTGGTATTAGTAAAATTCACTAAAAATATTTACTTCTTCTTCTAACAGTTTTTCATGCCTCTCCATTTAGCATGTACTACTCAACATATTGGCAATGAGAAGTTTCTTGCCTATTCTGTATATAATTGTATATCATATTACAGAGGGCAAGTTAACAATCCTGCAGTCTCAATGATTCCTGCTGCAAATAGCAAAAAGCCTGGAACCTCCTTCCAAATGAACTCTGCACACTTCCCTCACTATCCTCTTTCAAAAACAAATTGAAAGTATTCCTCAAAACACACTGGTTATGCCCATGCTCTAAACCTGACTAGTCTAAGTGTCTCTATATACTCTACTCTTCCTAACCCATCTACACATTAAAAGCAACTCCTTCCTTTTTTAAACTATGATACTAATTATCTCTTGACTGCCCTGATTGTATTAACATGCCTTTATTATGTCTGTATTCTGCACTGTCAATTTAGATTGTACTTGCATCCTTTGTTATGCCTGTATTCTGCACTGTACATTTTACTGTGATAACCAGTTATACATACTGTTAATAGTTTTTATCTAGCTCATGTATCCTTAGATGTTATTGCGTTAATTTCATTGTCCTAGCTTGGAGCTTAACTCCCAATGGACATGTATCCAGTTGGACTAGCCCGGTAAACAAATGTAAAATAAAAAAATTAAATAAATAAAATAAAAATACTTGATTAACATGCTTTTCAAGGATTTGTGCCCTGTTTCTTCCTGACTTTCCTTTATCAGAGACATATACTTGAACTTTCTCACACCCACACGCTATAGCTAATAATTATGTTTCTGTTTGAGAATAATTCTATTGTGTAATTGTAAATGCTCTTGATCTATAGCCATCTGATAATTATCTTATAGGATCATATACTCAAGACCATTTTGGTTGGTATCCACTTGCAACACAACTGGCTTATTCACATCATGGTATTTTACTGAAGGGGTTCTGTAATTAGATTCTTGAATATTTTGAAGACTTTCTCCTGTTTATTGTTCTGTTCTCATGCTGCATCTTACTCTTAGATAAATGTGGCAAAATACTACATCATTCATACAAACCTCCATATTGCTTGCTTGTACTCAGAATTTAGCATTTGCACAACTGTTATCACATTTTATTTGTCAAGCTACAGTCCCTCATATCGCCCATGTATGTCAGACCAATCACTGCTATTTTATAGTTGCTATTCTTTAATTTGAAATTATGTTATCTAAATCTGTTCAGCAGCTTTATCGGTCTCCTGTCATGTTGTTTTTGTGAATGTCCTCATACTAGTAGTTCATGTATTATATTTACAGATTGCCTTCACATATTCAAATACCTATGCAGCAGCTCCTTGGAATGCATATGGCTCTGATAAAACACTGAAGAGATGACAAGAGAATCTGCACCTTCCTAAGAGTGTATTAACTATGCATAATTTGAAGCAGTATTTATCTGTCTTCATTGGTCAGAGCTCTGGTTTTCATCTAGTACTGAAAAGAATGTACCATCTGAGAGTTTCAAGCCTACTTTTTTCAGCTGTTGGAAATAAATTGTACTCCATCTTTTAAATGCTTTATGTAGATCTTGTGAATTAATATAAATATGAATTTTGTCTTACCTTACAAAACAAACCATATTATTTATCCATTTTGTTGATATGCCTCTGCTTCTAAATGTCACCAAAACTTTCTATTCATTTATCTTGGTCAGGTCTCCTCTCAAAAGCTGCTGGAAACATCAATGGCATAGGATCAGGATGCCTTTGTATATACCATCCTTCTGAAAGATATCCTGAGTCTGTAAATAAATCAGCATAGTCATGCATGATGTCATTGCTCTGTACAGTAATCAAAATGTCTCTGTGACAGTGGTAAATGCTGCCGTATGCATCCAGTCTTTGCTTTCACACTGTACTATCCTAAGTGATATCATTTGAAATTAGGCCTTGTGCTTATTTTTACACTCACATGTCAGTAGCTTACCACCCAATTGCTCCACCTCTTTAGTAAATATTTTAATAATGTAATCACAATTCTTTGCTTGGTGATTTTTTTCTACAGTGTTTCAAAAGTATCTTCATATAAAATATTGTATTTTGTGACTGTGTCTAGTTTAGAATATATACAAGTGCTGACATCACCTTGCTCAATCATCAATTACCAAATCACAAGAACAGAATGCTGATCACTGTTTTGAGAAGGAAAACATTGTCATTAAAAATTCTAGGTATGCAACAACAACTTTCTTTGCTTTGGGAGATTTATGCCGTCCACATTTTGCCATGGAGTTGGTATATATACATTTGGGATGAATGGGTGACTTGCATCCAACATGAGGACTGCAGGGGAGTTGTCCCCTTGCAAAAACATAGTTGGAGTGTTTACTCTTTTGGTCATTTCAGGGATTTGTGTTCAACATTTTGGTTCCTTGGTGTTTTATTAAGTTCAGGTTTCATAGGGGAATCATTTGTCTCAAGTCAACATTTTATCTATAACTTCTCAACATTTTTTGCCAGAGTTTGACTTGCACTCTTGTCTCTGTGCCTCTGATGCAAGTTCAGATTTCACAGCACCAACTCTTCTTTTGGACATATTTACAAAATGGTTACTTCTACTGCAGATTCTACAAAATTAAAGACAAGGCAATGTTTCCTCTCATACTAAATGCAACACTTTTAGATAATGCTTGTATTTCAACCTCCCAGTATACTGTTGTGGTCATCATGGTCCTTTTTCATGTAATATATATGTAAATCTGGTAAAAGAGCTACTACATAAAATCTGCTTTAAGTTCTTACAGTTCCTAAATGAGAAACACGGTGTGTCACCAACAATTCTTCTAATGAAAATATTAAGTTTTAAGCTGATTTCCAACAAAAAAGGAACTTTTCCATGCCATATGTGCACCTGTGGTAAATATATTTTAACTTCAGATGTTTTTTGTACATCCAGTGAATGCAAATAGCATATACTGGATTACTAATAATAATCAGAGATTTTGCTTCTTGTCCCTACAGGCCATTAATGAAAATACAAGAGGATGAGATTTAGTGAATGTTACTGAGACAGCTGAGATGGGCTGGATAGGTAACTTACATGCTGATAAACTACCTGGGCTTAAGGCTGATAAGCTACCTGGGCTTAAAAGCAATCTACCTCTCAAACCAGCCCTAAAGGGTAATAGACTATTGCAATGATTTTGATTTGCTAGTGAAGTTTTTAAATACAGAATAGTTTGCATAGAAGATTTGATCTGATGAAGGATACTGAGTTATCTGAAAGGGCTAATCTTTATGAATGTTTTATTGTATTAAAATTTTAATTCTATGACAGCCGTGGTGGTTGTACTGGTTGCTGCATTTGTTGGATACTTTCTACTACACTGCTTTCCTTTGATAGCCAGCTTCTTGTTGTTTTTTGTTTTATATATACATATATATATATATATATATATATATATATATATATATATTTATATATACACTCACATATAAATATATATATATATATATATATATATATATATATATATATATATACATACATACACACACACACACACACACACACACACACACACATATATATATATATATATATATATATATATATATATATATATATATATATATATATATATATATATATATATATATATGGGTCCCCTTCACATGGTCGACAGTTCATATAATCGACACTCATTTGGTCGACAGTTCATTTGGTCGACAAGCAGATTTGCCCCCTTCCCCTATGTTGTGCAACCCTGGAGTTGATATATATAGTTGGGGGGGTGGGGGGCACATCCCCCCACATTGGGGGGTGTGGGGGGCAAAGCCCCCCACCTAAAATGCTTGTCGATCAAATGAACTGTCGACCAAATAAACTGTCGACCATATGAACTGTCGACCATGTCAGGTAGACCCATATATATATATATATATATATATATATATATATATATATATATATATATATATATATATATATATGACTTTTGGTAAGATCAAATCTCTTTGTCTTAACAGCCTGTCTTTTGCTAAGATCAAATCTCTTTGTCTTAACAGCCTGTCTTTTGTTTCATCATTTATGATACCACATAATATTTTCTTAATGAATCCTATCACTCACCAGCATCACAGGTCTGGTCTCAGTTCTTTAGCTTAGTAATGCAAACACCTGTTGACTATGTAGGACCTTCTGTCCTTGTAAAGAAGAAAAATGAATAAATGGCAACTCTTTCTAAGCTTTCAAAAAATTCTTAATGTCTTATTTATTGTTGATGTATTATCTTTCTCTTCATCAAGAAATCTAAGGGTGTTAAATACCTTCAAGTCTTGTTTTGTAGTGACATAAAGAAATGTAGCATGCAATACCTTTTCAGAATTCTCCACTGTCCTGTTCAGTGAGGTGAAAACTATGAATTTCTTCATCTTCATCTCTCACATTTTCTCTTAAACATCATTATATACAAATAAGTATTAGTAGTTTCAGTTAGAGCATGTTTCTATCATGAATTATATTTCTGTACTTTCAAACACATACATTACTGAGAACAAATAAAATATTCATTTTTACAGACATATTTCCACAATTCTCATGTCACATAACCACTGGATATTTGTGCTTTGTAAGCAAAAGAAATCCTGAGAATAAGCTTCTAGTCACCACTAAGTATTTATCCATAGTGAATGTTTAAAAAGAATGTGTACTATATAACATGCAATACTTATTATCTCATTTAAAGCTGTACACCTCATATGCTACACTATGTCTTCTACCTAGTACCACCATGACTATCAAAAACAATGCTGTTGCCTTTCGGCTTTTCCCAGTTAGGGGTCGCCACAGCGGAACTCCGGTCCACTAATGATTGGCAGTAGATTTTCATGAATGCCTAGGTGCCAGCTCGACATTCAACCTTCAACGAAGGCACGCCCATTTACACATGTTTTTCGAATGCCCTCCCAACCTCAGGGAGGACATGCAGACTCCACACAGAAGGCACTCCCCGCACTCCAGCCGAGAATCGAACAGGAGAACCTCTTGCTGTGAGGCAACAATGCTACCGCTGCACCACCAAAACAATCTAGATGACAAATGGTACCACTATCTGGACCATCTTCAGACTTCTACACTTTCAGGTGGCTTTTCATTTACCATAGTTTAACTTTCATTTTAAAATGCATTGCTTATCTCCATCTTGAAAAAATAGCCTAGCTGCTTAAAATTGTATTTACAATCTTATCTTAATTGAGTCAAAAGCCTTTTCTCAAGCAGCACTTATTTCATTTTATTTCATTCTTCCCCACCCATTCCATAAAACTAATGGCTGCTCCTAGGTTATCTGTAGACAGTGTAACCAAATTTAGCCTTATCTTTGCAGTCCTTGGTAATTCCTTTCCTAATCTGATTACTAGTGTACTTACTAAAATCTTATTATCTGTGTTAATCAATGAAATCAGTGAGAATGATTTAGACTCCATCATCTCTTTCATGTCTTTCAAGAGAACTATTACCCTAGCTTATTTTAAAGATCTTGGAAATTCTGTTCCTTGCACATATACTTATTTGCCAGATTCTCACTTACTTCTTCTCTCACTGTCCTAAATTGTGCACTGTTTTCTGACAGTGCCATCTCAACAGGACTTCTTGTTCCCAACCAATACTGATTAGCTTGTCTTGTGTTTTTTTTTTTTTTGTTTGTTTTTTTTTGTAGTCTTGATCTCTACTGCTATCCATTTATTCATTCATTTTCTAATGACCATTTTTATCTAGGTCAGTTCAGGGATGCATGAGAAATGAAGACATTCCTGACACTCCCTTCTGCAGTGGTTAGAACCACATACAAAAGTCTATCCTTTCTGGTACAATCCTACAGCAGCTGACTGAACCCCATATGGCCCAAGACCTCAGTCAACTCCTACTCCCACTCTGCCTTGGATCTCCTAATCTCCCAATCTGCTCCTGATGGATTGAAATCCTCCATGAGTATCACCATCTTCTTTCTATTTCACTTCTTTTTTCTCCTCCAGTCTCTTTATTTTTTCCCATGCCATTTCTTAGAGACAATGCACTGTATCAGTCCCCCATCTCTTCCTTTCCTTTCCTTTATCTACCTATACTGTCAGGAAACTTGACATAACTTCTAACCCTAGTCACACCCTTGCAGATGTTCTTCCTCCTCCTCTCTGACCATACATCTCATGCTCTGATTCATCTAATTATTACTCTACCCAGTCTGTACTTTCTATGTCATTCTTGAACAACCTATACTCAGACACCTTCATTTTCTATCCTCTGTTATCACTGACCCATACTCTTATGATATCAGCAATGTCTACACCCTTCCTGCATTAAGACTTCCATCTCCCCATTTTCCTACCTAAATGTCTTGGGCTGCAGAATAAGACTACCCCACTATCATTATAGTCACACTTGTTTGTTTTCTCTTATACTCTGCATTTCCTTTTACTTCTTAATAATACCTATACGCTTACCCCCTAATTCTTCTTTCATTCCCCCTTCCATCTCTTCCACTTTAGTTCAAACCCAGCACTAAACATTCTTGTCCTTCTGATTTATGATGAAGCCTGATCTTTGAATAGAGCTGTTCCATTTGCCATGTCTTCCCCTGTCCCCCACCAGTCAAAATCCTTTCTTCCTTGTCCACTGCCACAATCTGTCATTATTCCCCCTAATCCCCTCATTTCTCTGTGTGTTGACTGCAGGTACAGGTAACACTTCTGATCAAACTACCCCCAACCTTATTGCATAGCATTTTTTGCCACCACCTAGGCCCTAAGTGCTACCACCTCAGCTATATTCTCTGACAAATCATTGGGTCCATCTGCCCCATGAATCCTTCTTACTGATCATTCTGGTTACCTTCTCTGACGTATTACTTAGAATAGCACCCAAGCCAGTTTCACTTGAAATCTGTTCTCTCCTTTTCTTGCTTGCATGGGCTACTAGTGTCCTTGTCATTGATTCTTCCATCACAAAAATGTCTCTAGCTTAAGATTAAGTCACCCTCCATTGTTTCCTGTCCTATGTCACTATCCCTCCTATCTGTATTTTATTTCCACCACTCTCAGTCCTTTTCACTACTTATGCTAGTTGCTTCTTCCGCATGGTATGAATGATGTAATCTCTCTTCAACCGTCCTGTCTTCTTACTAGAAGATCTCTCCACTGTTCTGTCTTTCCACTATTCTGTCTCTTCTGCCTTTTGTACTGTCCATCTTGATGAGTGTCCCTCCCTGGCCACTTCCCTCCTGTTCTCCTTCTGACATTGGCTTCACATGGCCATCTTTGGCTCCATCTCCCCATTATCACTTTCCAGTGTTCTTTGCATACATTCTTCCACCCTGGTTTCTGCTTCATTGTCCTCACTTTTGTGGCTGCGTTTCTCACTTTCTCCCTTTACAGTATTCAGTGCCACCCACTTGTCTGTGCTTCTTCAATAACTTCTGCTCATGTCCTCCTCTGTTCTGCCTTTCTCCAATCCCAACATTTTCCACCCCATCCTGTTTGCATGCTTTCTGCTGCATTTTTCTCTTCAATCCCACTATTCTTTTGTACCTGTTTAAACATTTCACTACTACTAGCTTCTATATTCCAATCTAAAGCTATTCTATTCTCTTGCAGACCCCACATCTTCTTCCATCCATAAGCTCTGTGACCCAAACAGCTGTGCTGCATTCAGAATGCCTAACAAGTCCCTCTTCCACTCTTTCTGCCCATCCTGTACTATCCTTTTATGTCATATTCTTGGATTCTCAGCCTTGTTTATTTTACTGTCTTTTTTTCTGCAAATATGTTTTCAGACCTAGATAAGCCTTACAAGTTTTGTCCTTGACCTGATAAGCAAATGCTAGACAAGTGACAAACTTAGAAGTGAAAACTTTAACTTATTTGACCTTATATTTTCTTACTGAGGAATAAAGGATCAGCTATGCCTACCAATATTTTTCTGATAACTTGATTCAAAAGGTCACAGGACTTTCAGATGTAGTCCAACTTTTGGTGTTGGTGATCTCTGCCTGCCTCTGATTTTTGTCTGTGATTTGTCCTAGTTTTGCCTTTTGAACATGTTGCATTTCTTCTCTGATTATTCCATCTTCTCTACTGGCCATGCCACCACTTAAAACATCAGGCTACACTACTAGGAAACCCTCTTCCACTTATTCATTTCTGCTACTATACATACTTGGGTTCTATCCTGTTGTTATCTATGGTGTCCTGTTGGACACAAGCTCTTTCTTCTCAGTGACTAGCTGCTCTATTTTATTCACAAGTGAATTGGTAGAAGACAGTACCTGACTGCCTACCTTCTTCCATGGCATCTGCAATGCATTGCTGCTTCATCTTGCCTACTGGGAGGTAGCCTTCATTTGATGAATCTCAATCTCCAGTCCCCACTAAGGAGCAGCATTTTTGGTTGTCAAACGCATACCACATGGTAATGTAATGAAGGATAGGGGCATTGAAACTGGCATGCCAGGGTGAGGATGGTGAATGTAACTTCATGCGGCTGATATACTCAGAGATGATAGGCGAGTCATGCTGCTTATATGTCATCTGATGCCTGTTTATTTCCTGTCAGCAGATTACTAATGAAACTATCCTACCTGGACCTGGCTAAGGTGTTTGATACAATAACCGACTCAGCTATAGTTGACAACCTTACTGAACTGGGCATAAATCTCTAAATAACTTGGATTTCCAGCTAGCTCACAGGCAGGACTCAGGACATCAAGATTCCTAATATCACCTCCGCTAAGAGACTGGTCACCAGTAGGGTAACTCAGGGCTCCGTGCTGTGACCTTTAAAATTTGGCATCTACTTTTCAGAGGAAAAGGTTAATGTCAAAAGGCTTTGGCTGTCTATGTTCACAAATGGCTGCAGATTGGGAACTATCACAGATTCCCCCATGACACAAACATTTTACAAGAGGTTCTAACACAAAAAAATTAATTGTGTTAAAGTCATGGATTAAAACTCAGTGCCAAGAAATACATTGTAATACCTTAAAATTGTCATCCAAACTAATTACTCCATAGATAAGACACCCTAAGAGGTGACCTGGTTGTAAGGGATATGGGAACATATTTAGACAGCAATCTGGCCTTTGACCAACATGTCGCCAATGTAGTAAGAAAATCATCCTATGTTGTCCAGCTTATAAGTAAGGGCATGTCATCAAGGTCCAAGGAAGTCAAAGTGCCACTTTACTTGTCCCTTATCAGACCCATCATCAAGTATAATGCCCCCCAAGCATGTACCTCACCAGACATATGCAACAGTTGGAATGCCCAGAAAGGTTCCTTACCAGGAGAATCCCGGGTATAAACACATTGTCCTATATGGATCGCCTTAAAGCCCTATCTCTATACTCTATCTCCTACAAGTTACTGGAAGGTGTTCTATGCCTGGCATACAAGGCATCCTTGGATCCAGCTCTGATTGACCTTTTGCACATCTGCCAAATGAACAGCATCAGAATCACTAGAGCCAAGGATTTAAATTTTACTTGTGACATAAATAAGACATGTTGGTGAGACAGATATGTGTTTCAGAGGATCCCTATGTCCTGGAACAGGCTGTCCATCTGTGTGAAGAAGAGTCCATCTCAAACCCTATTTAAGTGTAACCTTGACCAATGGATAGGAAATCAGAAATTCACTCCAGGTCTGACCCTCATGTCCCTGTAGGCAGAGGCAGACAGTAATGCCAAAACTAACATCCCCCCCACACACACACACAAACACACACACACACACACACACACACACACACACACACACACACACACACACACACACACACACACACACACATAACCTCTAGATGCCGCCTAACAAACATACCCCCTCTTAATAAATACCCATGATACATATGGATCCAATTTCATTGGACTGTACAGCTAGGCTTATAAAAGCCCTGGTGGTCATTACCCTAGTATATAATTATGAACCTATGTTGTTTTCTGAAGACATTTTACAATGTGGTATTTTACTTTTTCATCATTATAACATGCAAAGCAAAATGTCACAACTCCACTCAGAAAGGTTTGCTTCACCATATAGTGTGCTTTAATATTGCTGTACAAAATGCTGCTACATTTATTGTCTTTAGAACAAAATGTTAGTTTATATAACTCTGTTCCTTAGAATCTCTGTTATACAAAGTACTCCCATTATCACTATATATGGCACAAACAGTATAAGACAAATAAACACCAAAGCACACCTTTATATTATCCAAGTAATTCAAAGGTCTGGTATCTCAGAATAGTGCTTATTATCTGTTTTCCCCAATCATTATACATTACTAGGCAGAATATCATAGAGGCACTAGAAAGAGTAAATGTCCTACTACTAAGTAACACTGGCAGAGTTTCAAGCCCTCCAAACCCTGAGTACACTGCTGCCTATATGTAATCATTCACACAAACCCTGTATACTCATATTAACAGCTGCATAGAGACAGATGTACCTACCAGGATTAAGCACAGGATCAACTCAAAAAAACAAGCCACCCTGGTGGAATCCCAACATCAAAAGGCGGAAATGTGTGGCAAAAATTAAGAGGTGCAATGCTCAACAAGGTTTAAAATCCCTCATTAACTTAAATAAGTAACTCAGGGGAATAATCAATTCCTCCAAAGACACATCTGAGTTAAAATTAGCCTTGCAGACCAAGAACAATCACAAATCTTTCTAAAGCTATGTCTGTAACCTCAAACATAATACATAGCAATGTACCCAATTAACTGTAAATAGTGCCACCTATACTGAGGAACAAACCTCCTGACCAACAAATTTGGCCCCAGTTTTATCCCCTCTCTCCACCAGATACCCTTCAGGAAATACCCACATCCATAACTCCCCCAAATATCACTAGAGAGCAGGTGCTCAAGAAACCCTCCAAGGCCAAAAGCACTGCATTCCTGGGTCCCAATAATATTCCAGGGTGCCTCCTTAATAGCATGAAACAAGAAGTATCAGTATTAATAGAAACAATATTTAACCACAGCATTTAAACAGACTTTGTGCCAAACAAATGGAGGTCTGAAATGGTTATCCTGACTGACCCATAAGTATGACTAATCTGATATGTAAAGCTGTAGAGAGAGAATGATCATGGATTTCCTAAATGACAACATAGATAACCTACAAGCATTGGACCCAACTCAGTTTGTGTTTGTCAAAGACAGGTCTTGCCTACTCAACCTAGTGAACTCCTTCCAGAAGGTCAACAAAGAAATAGACAAGGGAAAAATACTGCATACTGCCTACCTGTATCCAGACCAAGGCATTTGACAAAACACCCCACACTGATATCTCTCCAAACTAGGTATAAATCCCTATATCACCCACTGTACAGATGGCTGGCTTATAAACAGAACCCAAGAAATTTGAATAGAGAAGTCTTTCTCCATAAAAAGACCAGTTACTATTGGGGTACCTCATGGGTCATGGCTGGGGATTGTTCCTTTTGGCATCTACTTCTCTGAGGTGAGGGATAACACCAAGTGCCTCTGGCTGACCATGTGTCCAGATGATTGCAAATTGGGTGCAGTCATTGAATTCTCTGAAGACACAAATATCCTTCAAGAAGGCCTGACACAGACTAATTACTGGTGCCAGAGTCATGGTCTAAAACTCAGTGCCAAAACGTGAATCATAGTATCTTTCAGAAAGATGGCCACCCCAGCAAACTACTACACTGACAATAAACCATGTAGGAGTACACTCTGTAGTCAAGGATTTGAGGACACATGTAGAAAGAGATTTGGCATTTGATCATCATATCTCTATTGCAGTGAGTAAAGCACTCAAAGTTGCACAACTTCTAAGCAGAGGCATGGTATCTAAACCCAAACATGTTATAATTCCTTTGTACTCTGCTCTCATTAGACCAATCACTGAGCCCCCTTTAGTATGTACCCAACCAGGCATATGCAACAACTTTAGTTTCCTCAGTGATTCCTCAGAAAAATAATACATTGTGTGGAAAACATGTCCTATGCAAATGCCTCCAAACCTTGTCCTTATATTATGTCTCCTACAGACTGCTGAGAGGTGACCTGTGCCTGGACTACAAAACAACTCCCAATCCAGCTTTAATGGACTTACTGCACATATATAAAACCAGTAGCATTAGGAACACACAATCCAGAGACATCATCCTTGCTTACAACATAAATAGGACATGCTGGAGGAACAGGTATGTATCTCAGAGGCTCCCCCTTCTCGGGAACAGGCTTCCCATCTACAAGAAGCAGAGTTCATCCCTGCACTTATTTAAGCAAAACTTGGATCAGTGGATGGAGAACCATAAATATACCCCTGGCTTGGCACCTATGTCTCTATTAGGGAGAAGAAACTTATAAATGCTCAGTCACCATGACCTAATATATGGATTCCAGCGTGTAGCCCGCAGGACAATTCCCTGCGAGCTACATCGCCGAACCCAAATGGCTGCAGCGGCACTTTGCCATAGTGCAATACAGCTGAAAAGCCTAGCCGCTGCAGCTGTAATCTATGTACGGGCAAAGGCAACCGTACCGGATGTGTAACACATTCCTTATTTACATTTAAGGAATGCATTTATCGAAGTATTTATTTATTTTGTTGTTAGTCTGACTAGTCAGGACCTCTAGTCAGGACCCCTTCTGATGATACTTCTAAGAATAAGACTTGTCATGTTTCTAATAATGTTTCCCAATTCTTCTTCTTCTGAACCTGCAACAGTACAATCTCAGTGTTAGACTCTGTAGACATCTTAAAATGCTATACCTTGTTTTGTCACAGCTACACTCCATTAGTTCTATGATGGTAACATTATGTGCCCCGTGTTTAATTAGCATATACTATTTCTTTGGTGCTATCAAGTGCAGTGAAAATGTCACACTTATACTCAAGCTGCAACCAATGTTACAGCTCCAGTCAGTAAAGAATACTAATGCTACTAACAATGTATGTTCAGTTGACAAACTGCAAAACAGAACGTCGTAGCTCCAGTACAAAAATTACTACCATGTTAAATGATGCATTCTGGAATTGTTTTAAATACTGTATGTTTCTTCTACTTTACTATAAAGTGCAAAGCAAAATGTCACAGCTCCTTTCAGAACCCCTCCCTCAACAGGGATTACAAAATACAACTTCCCAGCATACAATAAAACTATCGTGCTAATAATGTGTGTTCAATCTTTTCTTATAATTCAGTGGTGTAGTGTTAAGTGTTGGTCAACACACATATTTTCAAATGTTGCATTTTGCTTTATATCACAGCTCCACTTCAACTGAGCACAATAAAGTATGAATGGCAGTCTCTGCAGACACTCTAAAATGCTGAATCTTGGTATAACCCAGTGGGTGCCCCATGTGTTTATTCAATCCTGTATGCTATTTCTCTTTTCCTGTAAAGTACAGTGCAAAATGGCTCAACATGGGACACCTCCCCAATATCACTGTTTCAGTTAAAGAAGTGCAGTTTGGCTGCTTCAGAATATCACTTGTTACCTCAGAATACTACAGTGTTGTTAACAATAGTGTATTATTTGCTAAAATGCAAAGTAGGATGTCACATCTCCAGCCAGAAAGGTATAGAATGTCTCCCTGTTGTAATGTTGAATATTTGGGTTACTGAGCATCGATGTACAAAAAAAGACCAATAATAGTGGAGAACAACAAATATTGAATGTCATTCCCCCGAATTCACTATCCTTCCATGCAGGACTAGCTTAGTCCTGCATGGAAGCGGACATTTAGGAGCAGAAAGGCAGCACGCCATGCATAGTAATGAAAGTGTGCTGCCTGAGCTGCTAAACGGATGCAGAGTGGGTACGAGTGCAGGGGGCATGTCTGAGAGTAGAGCTCACAGAATATACATGCCCTTGCAATCAAGAACAGCAGCGTAGGAGTAAGAATAAATGAGACCGCTCTTAGGTGTTTGCATACCCCCAGTAACATCCCCCCAAGTGTACAAGAGCAATAGTTACAACATTTAAATATGAAGATTTTTTTATTTTATGAAACAGATCAAATTTAACCGTAGGTGTGTGGGTTTGCCCATCGCTTAGCTACTGTTAATGCAGCTTAAATGGCACAAGAGGATAAAAAGCAAGATATATGCAAATGAAGCAGTACAGCAATAGTGCAGTGGGCAGAGCATTCGCCTTCTGAGCAGTCATTCCCGGTTCGAGTCCCACTCCAGTACAGTCCATTTTCCATGTCAAATCACTATATGATCAATTTATTTTGTTGAATAACCTAAGACATAACATATAATTGTGAGCTGGAGTACTGCATTAAATGCAGATTTGAGGTGTCATTGTCATAATGTTGCAAAGTCCACAGATAATCACAAGTGCCCCATACAGTATATGTACACAGGAATCAGGGATACAAATGGAAGGTAAAATGTGTAATGATCAATAAATCTATAACAGATGCCAAATCCACCACCTGCCCAAGAACCATTAGACATCACTGTCTAAATTAGTGTGGTGGTAAGCGGGTGTAAGCACTAGTAAGCAAGAGTAAGCATAGTTACGCAGCAGTAAGCGAGAGTAAGCATATTTAAGCAGTAGTAAGCAAGTTTAAGCCCGTTTTCAAGAAGGTAAGCAATGTGCACATAGGTTAAGCAATATTGAAGCTAACTCTCTGAAGGCATATTTAACCGGAGGTTAGCATTGCTTACCTTTGCGCAAACCCACTTACAATTGCTTAAAAATGTCTTAAGCACTCTGTATGCATCAGCCACTGTTCTGGCCAGAAACAAAATAAACAGCCTTTGCAGGTCTTGAACCGAGGACTCTGTACACTATAGTCACAGCAGTTAACCACTAAGCCATCACAGCAGTACATAAGATTGAGGTATCACCTAGCAGATCACCATCAGAAATACAAACTGAACATGTGAAAGTAATCTATATACAGTTTTATATTGTATAACCAACTACAGGACATAAATATGTGAACTGAAGTACTGCATTAAGCCCAGATGTGAGGTGTCAATGTAATAAAGTGCTGAAATCCCCTAAAAAACACAAGGACCCCATACAGTGTATGTACATATGAATCATGGATACCAAACACATATATAACATGTAATGAATAATAAATCAATGCCACAATGCAAATATAAATCAACTTAAATATTAAGCAATGCTAAGCATTGCACAGCACAGCTTAGTAGGTATAAGCAATGTGTAGGCCAGCTAACTCAATCTGCCCATTCGTATACCCCTTTAAGCAATGCCAACCTTAGGCAAGCAGGTTTGCCCATAGCTTAGCCTTTTCAAAACTGTCCAATCACTGCAAAATGTGGGAAACCAGCCATATTTAAACCCAGCAGGTGGGAATGCATCTCATAACTGGTTATAGCTTCCCCTTGTAGGCACTATGTCTGGAATGGGAGAGGGTGTGTGCTTTCGGGCACAGCGCTGGGGCATCCAGGAGTCCAGAGTCATGGCAGGACTCCTTGTGAAAGACCATGACATGAGACTGCTGCAGGGGCAGTACCAGGGTTCCCAATACAAAGTGGAAGCCTGGGACCATCTCATCCGTGACTTCACCAGTGCCACTGGCATACCCCAAACTGGTGAGCAGGTCAGGCATCACTATGCTGACCTAAAGCAGCGAAAGGGAGATCTCTTGGATCAGTGGATCCAAGAGGCTAGGAGGACAGGGGAAGTCCCAGCCATGTGTAAGTATCACTGCCATTACCTGTTTAATAATTGCCAGCTCATGTATATTATGGATAGGTATGGCTAAATATTCCTCTTATGTCTTTCACAGTGGCAAGTGAGCGGGCTATGAACCAGGAGGCCCATGAATGTAGATTGGAGCGGTTACAACGAGAGGCAGGTTAGTAATACTCTTGAATGTACTGTCATAGGAAATAAATCTAAAAGTAGTAGTACGTTAATTGCCTGTATAAAACCTGTATTGTTTAAGGCATGTACTGCATACACCAGAGAATATGGCAGGAAGAGTCTCATACAGGTTGTATGTAAATAAAAGCATAATAACCTGACAATTAAGGTCTAACTGCTGGACTGCATGTGTTCACTCTGGTATCATATGGTAATGTAGAGTTGCAATCACTTAATAGTACTGTTGTAGTAAACACTGTTACCCACACTGTGCTACATAGGTAAATTGTGTAGGAATGTTTGTATATGACTGTTGTAATCCCAAGAGGTCAAATAGTACAACTGAGAGAGACAACAAACAACAAAATCCAAATAGCACACTCAACTGCAACGTAAACTGTTGTAGTTTTTGCACACACAGCCATGGTTCAAATCCTGGGAGTGGTAGTAGGCTATATGCAGAATCATACTCTACAAGTGTACAGAAATGTCCAGAATGTCCAGTAAATTGGCCCATAGGTGCTGCCTGTCACTCTGTCCCCCTGGCAAACCAGTGGGATGATCCCAGATGTTTAGGCAGCAAACAAGACATACAACTGATTGTCAGACATCTATAACAACAAACCCGTCACTCTAGCAATGCCCCAAAATGTTATGATAGTAAGTAGCCAAGTATGTCCCATCTCCACCCCCATGTTGTTAAGCTGTGACCAGAGTGTGTACAGTAAAAGTGAGATGTATGTGCATAATACTAATGTGGAAACTGGTAATTTGTGTGGCAACATGTACGTAGTGCTAACAAATATTGCTCTCACAGGTCTGTCAGATACGAACACTGTGCCTATAAATAAAATATTGATATCCTGTACTGGTACTGTTTACTCTGGTATTGTATGGCATTGTTAGTGTTGCAGTTGCTCAGAATAATAAGGTATTACTCATTCCTGTCACCCACACTGTACTACATAATACAACTCCCTGGGAAATCCTGTATAAGACTGTTGTAATTACAAGGTCAGAATGTAAACCCACAGGAGAATTATAAACAGAAATTAGACAAGAGATACACAGCAATACCTATATAGCACATTCAACTGTAATGGACAGTGTCTTAATTTTAGCAGACACAGCCATGGTTTGAATCCTGGGAGTGGTAATAAACTGTATACAGAATCATACCCCACAAGTGTACAGGAATGTACAGAATGTCCAGTTACTTGGCCCATATCTGCTGGCTGTTACCCTGCCCCCTGCCATATCAGTGTACCAATTTCTGACATGTAGGCAGCATGCCATGTCATATAACTGACTGTCAGACCTGTACATATCTGGAAAATGTCAAATAAAACAAACATGTCATTGTACAAGTCACTAAAGGTTTAAGAGGGCAATAGTGGGAATATGCCCCAGTTCACCTGCATGTGGTGAAGACATGCCCAGTGTGTGTGCAAAAAGAGATGGACAGGTACGTGCATAACATCAACCTGGAATCTGGGAGTATGTGTAGAAACAGTGTTAACAAACAATACCTCCACAGGTATACCAGGTAAGAGGTGTATACTGCAGGTAAAACCAGTTCATGTATATAGTTGTTGACAGCCATACCACTGTCCAAACTAAGGCAATAGGGTAGTGTACTAATACTTGTAAGGTACAGATAACAGCACTGACTAGGAAAGTAATGCGAACTACAGGAATATACTAGTTAACCAACATCTTTCTCACCCCCTCGCCACATCTGCAACAATAAACTAAATATACAACTCAATTGGTATGTGCTGACTTAACTCTAATGTTGGGACATATGTCCTATTGTTCGATAATTATCTAAATCTGTTTCTATGTATGTGCTATGTTGAAATACTCCCACATTGGTGGCATGCTGCCATCAATGTACCTGCATGCTGTTGTCATTACCACTGTGCTCCCATATATGCATGTGTTCTGTTTGCTATACAACAGTTCCATATCTGGTGTTTGGGTTAATGGGAATATATATGCATGCTGTTATACCTAATCCTGGAATGTGTTGACTATTACTAATCCACATATGTTGATAAAACCTAAACACCATAGGACATATGGGAATGCGGGTCCCAGCGGACCCACTTGTCCAACCTCAACTGGCCATGGCACTGGGTACCAGCACATCTGGGGCCCAACCTGGGACCTCCTTGTCCGTTGGTCCTGCACCACCTTCGGGTGGAACCACCTCATGGGATGGGGCTTCCCCCCCCCCGGGAGCGGGCATGGACAGGAACCTGTCACCAGGTCCGGGTCGTGGTGCGTAGCAAGCTCCACAGGGAGGTCGGAGATCTGCTATGCCAGCTTGAGGGCCATATGTCGTGACTAGAGGGTTGGCCTGGCTCTCCTACTCAGCCCCCAGCACAGCCACCTTTGGGGCAGTGAAGGTGCAGTGGTGCCTTTCCATGGGTGGGGACCTCAGTCCCACTGTTTCCACTAGGGGGCTCATGGGCTTCCGATTTCCCAACACCCCTCCCCATCAAGGTGTTTGCCCCACACATGTGTCATATACCACCCCTGTATGCATCTTGTCTTGTCTATTAACCTACCCAACCTACCTCCCCAAATATACCTACTATCCCTCCCCAACATTCCACTCTCACCTGAAAAAAAGGGCAATCTGCCCCCCCCAAAAAAATCTCTCCCCATACATAGCTGTCCATTTCGCACACATACCCACTGGACACATGTAATCTGGTCTAATTGACTTAACAACATATTATTGTTGTCCAAATCTATCTCCATATTCAGTGTATATGCACAGCTGTTGCTGTAGAAGAAATGGGCAGCTATGGACCTTCCCTACACCCTTCCTGCACAGCCCTAACTATTTTCCCTACAGTCTTTCCCTCTTTGTGCCCCTTTTTCACCACTTTACTATCAACCATTTTTCATTTCTTTTAAAGAAATTAGCATGGGGGTAAGCGGGAGTAAGCACTTTTAAGCATTAGGAAGTGGGTTTAAGCCTGTTTGCACAGGGGTAAGCAATGCTTACACAGGTTAATTAATTTCGAAGCTAACTGAGTATATGAAACTGTAAGCGTAAGTTAGCAGTGCTTACCTCTGCGCAAACCCGCACAAATCCACTTACAACTGCTTAAACGTGCCTTAATCACTCTGTATCCAACGGCCCTTGTTCTGCCAAGCAGCAAAATAAACAGCCTCTGCAAGGCTCGAACCAAGGACCCTACACACCATAGCCAAAGAGATTTACCATCAAGCCTTGTCAGAAATAAATAACCCTGATGTTTTTACAAACATATCATCCAGCACAGGCATTCAACAGCACAGGAAATGTATTTAAACATGTAGATGTGTGTGTGTGTGTGTGTGTGTGTGTGTGTGTGTGTGTGTGTGTGTGTGTGTGTGTGTGTGTGTGTGTGTGTATATATATATATATATATATATATATATATATATATATATATATACACATATGCATACATCTATAGATATATATGTCTACATATATATATATATATATATATATATATATATATATGTAAGCATATATCTTCTTCTTTCGGCTGCTCCCATCAGAGGATGCCACAGCAGATCAACTGTTTCCATTTCTTCCTGTCCTCTGCATCTTGCCCTGTTGCACCAACCACCTGCATGTCCTCTCTCACCACATCCATAAACCTTATCTTAGGCCTTCCTCTTTTCCTGTTACCTGGGAGCTTCATCCTTAACATCTTTTTCCCAATATACTCTGCATCTCTCCTCAGCACATGTCCAAACCAACGTAATCTTGCCTCTCTGGCTTTGTCTCCAAACCTTCCAACCTGGGCTGACCCTCTAATATACTTATTCCTAATCCTGTCCATCCTCATCACACCCAATGCAAATCTTAACATCTTCAACTCTGCCACATCAAGCTCTGACTCCTGCCTTTTTGTCAATGCCACTGTCTCCAACCCATATAACATAGCTGGTCTCACTACCCTCTTGTAGACCTTCCCTTTCACTCTTACTGGTACTCATCTGTCACAAATCACTCCTAACACTCTTCTCCACCCACTCCATCCTGCCTGTACTCTCTTCTTCACCTCTCTTCCACACTCACCATTACTCTGAACTGTTGATCCCAAGTATTTAACCTCATCCACCTTCACCACCTCTACTCCCTGCATCCTCACCATTCTTCTATCCTCCCTCTCATTCACACACATATATTCTGTCTTAGTCCTGCTGACCTTCATTCCTCTTCTCACTAGAGTATATCTCCACCTCTCCAGGGTCTCCTCCACCTGTTCCCTACTCTCACTGCAGATCACAATGTTATCTGCAAACATCATAGTCCATGGGGACTCCTGTCTGATCTCGTCTGTCAACCTGTCCATCACCATTACAAATAAGAAAGGGCTCAGAGCTGAACCTTGATGTAATCCCACCTCCACCTTAAACGCATCTGTCACTCCCACTGCAGACCTCACCGCTGTCACACTACCCTTGTACATATCCTGTACCACTCTTACATACTTCTCTGACACTCCTGACTTCCTCATACAATACCACAACTCCTCTCTAGGCACCCTGTCATATGCTTTCTCTAAATCCACAAAGACACAATGCAACTCCTTCTGACATTCTCTGTACTTCTCCATCAACACTCTCAAAGCAAACATCGCATCTGTAGTGCTCTTTCCTGGCATGAAACCATACTGCTGATCACTAATCATCACCTCCCTTCTTAACCTAGCTTCCACTACTCTTTGCCATAACTTCATGCTGTGACTGATCAATTTAATCCCTCTGTAGTTACTACAGCTCTGCACATCACCCTTATTCTTAAAAAATTGGTACCAAAACACTTTTTCTCCATTCCTCAGGCATCCTCTCACTTTCCAAGATTTCATTAAACAATCTAGTTAAAAACTCCACTGCCATTTCACCTAAGCACCTCCATGCTTCCACAGGTATGTCATCTGGACCAACAGCCTTTCCATTCTTCATCCTTTTCATAGCTATCCTTACTTTCTCCTTGCTAATCCACTGCACTTCATCTTTCACTATCCGCACATCATCCAACCTTCTCTCCCTCTTCATTCATCAACCTGTCAAAGTACTCTTTCCATCTGCTCAACACACTCTCCTCACCTGTGAGTATGTTTCCCTCATTATCCTTTATCACCTTTACCTGCTCCACATCATTACTAGCTTGGTCCCTCTGTCTAGCCAATCGGTGCAGGTCCTTTTCTCACTCCTTAGTGTCCAACCTTTTATACAACTCATCATATGCCTTATCCTTAGCCTTCACCACCTCTCTCTTTGCCATGCACGTCATCTCCTTATACTCTTGTCTACTTTCTTCATCTCTCTGACAATCCCACTTCTTCTTCACCAACCTCTTTCTCTGTATACTCTCCTGCACTTCTTCATTCCACCACCAGGTCTCCTTGTCCTCCTTCCTCTTTCCAGATGTCACACCAAGCACCTTTCTAGCCATCTCTTTTACTAGCTCTGCTGTAGTTACCCAGCTATTCGGTAACTCTTCACTGCCACCCAGTGCCTGTCTTAACTCTTCCCTGAACATCACCTCACAATTAACATTTTTCAATTTCCACCATTTGATCCTTGGTGCTGCCCTCACACTCATCCTCCTCTTCTTGATCGCCAATGTCATCCTACAAACCACCATCCTATGCTGCCTAGCTACACTTTCCCCTGCCACCACTTTACAGTCTCCAATCTCCTTCAGACTGGCCCTTCTACACAAGATATAATCCACCTGTGTGCATCTTCCTCCACTCTTGTATGTCACCCTATGCTCCTCCCTCTTGTTAAAATACATATTCAACACAGCCATGTCCATCCTTTTCGCAAAATCCACTACCATCTGACCTTCTGCATTCCTTTGCTTAACAACAAACCTACCCATCACTTCCTCATCCCCTCTGTTCCCTTCACCAATATGCCCATTAAAATCTGCTCCAATCACCAGTCTTTCACCCTTGGGTACAGTCATCACCACTTCATCCAACTCACTCCAAAAGTTTTCTTTCTCATCCATCACACACCCAACTTGTGGAGCATAGGCACTGACAACATTCATCATTACACCATCAATTTCCAGCTTCATAAACATCACTCTATCTGACACTCTTTTCACCTCCAAAACACTCTTAGCATACTGTTCCTTCAGGATAATGCCTACGCCATTTCTTCTCCCATCCACACCATGATAAAACAGTTTAAACCCACCTCCGATACACCTAGCCTTGCTCCCCTTCCATCTGGCCTCTTGCACACACAATAGACCAACCTTCCTTTGGTCCATCATATCAGCTAACTCTCTCCCTATACCAGTCTTACTGCCAACATTCAAAGTTATGA
The DNA here is from genome assembly GCF_019279795.1 of Protopterus annectens. NCBI lineage: Eukaryota > Metazoa > Chordata > Ceratodontiformes > Protopteridae > Protopterus > Protopterus annectens. The sequence continues at coordinate 1,147,958,456 of NC_056725.1, read as the reverse complement.
CCCTCACTATCACAGCCCTAGCCTTTACCTGCCTTTGGCCATGCCTTCCGCCTCTTCTCCTCCTTCGGCCAACAGTAGCCCAATTTCCACCAGCACACTGTTGGCCAACAGTACTGGTGGAGGTCGTTGTTAACCCGGGCCTCAACCGATCCGGTGTGTATATGTGTATTTTTATGCCGGATGCCCTTCCTGATGCAACCCTCCACATTTATCCGGGCTTATATATATATATATATATATATATATATATATATATATATATATATATATATATATGTATATACAGATATATATCTGTAGATATAAAAGAGAACATAACAAATACATATATGACCACAGGCACCGTTAATGGGGGTGAGGGGGCCCAAGCTACATGCGTCTTGTATGTATTGATATTACCCCCCCACAGCCAAACAGGTCTGTCCTGCAATACAATGCCAACTGTTCCAAGTTCCATAACCAGGACCCGACACAACATGGGCACAAGATGTTAACAGTAATCCATCCCACCTGTATGATGTCAGGCTGGTATCAATAACATATCATGCAGAACAGTCTGGCTACCATAAGGAATGTACAATGTGGAAGCAATAAACATTCCTAAGATACATATACGCACACACATATATGCAGATACATATATATATATATATATATATATATATATATATATATATATATATATATATATATATATATATATATATATATATATATATACTGATATATGTAACTACACATACACACAGAGATATGTATAGGAAGATACATATTTAGAGGGTGCACACCATATGGAACAGCCAGTACGACTAGAGTTGCCACCTTACCAACTGCACACTGTACGAGCCACCCATACAAAAGACAATTGTTGCCTGAAACATATACCCACAGAGAGGTCAAAGGATATAACACCACACACAGGTTTGCATACATGAGAAAGATTTATTTGTGTACTATTACAGTTGTATATGGCATGTCATATAGCTGTTTAGACTGAAATACATATAAACAGACTAATGCAACTCTCAAACAGATCAATTAATACAGTATTCTGGAAAGCAAAACATATGTTGCTGTCCAGGCCAAGGCCTTTAAGTAGTACAACAGTAAAGACAGTCTGGGCCACAGGATAACAATCAATCAACAGTAAGTAATGCAGATGTATAGTCCAGCAGCCTCTATCTACACTCTTTACACAATTCCTAAGGGGGTAAAGTCTTCAGCTGACACAATGGGATGTATCTGTTAAATAACAAGGCATAACAGAAACCATCACAATCACACTGACAAACAGAACAGTCTGCATGGCAGGAAGCAGTAGACCTGTACTTAATGCAGCTTACCCCTGATACACCTCACCTGTTGTAAAAGCCTAGGTTAGTTATGGTGAATCTCCCCCATAGCCTGACATACAGGGGCATATACCACTGTTACATACACTGACCTCTGGAGTGCATAAGGGCACACATGTATTGTGCAGATAAAGCCCACACATATATGGACCCAACCCTAAAATATGTGTGGGGGCCACAACAGCAGTGGAATGATGGCAGGAATGGCAAGATGACAAACACACACATATATGCACTACATAACAACCCCTGACAGCATGTCATATGGAGAAAACCTGGTAGGTAGGTGGAGGACAGAGGCTGGAACACAGGCCCATATGTGAAATAGTGTTGTCATACACTAAGCAAGTTGCTGGTGTTACAAGATAGTCTTTAACATACCCTTAGTCAGGAGTATGAAGTTAGAAACACAAATGGATGTAGGCATGTACTGATAGAACTCAACACACACACTGCCAGTGATATATCTGACACAAGACCTGTGTGGTGGACAGGCAAAACATAATAGGCACACCTCTGGCCATCAAGTGGATAGGCACACAGTTGAGAGCTATGCAGACAGAATGCAGTCCATGTTAAACTAATATATACACACAAACCCTGTAACACTGGTGCTATACAATGCATACAACAACACTACTCACACTCTGTAGTTCTGGAACCTCATACAAATATGTATCTGACCTGAGTGTGCAAGATCTCTTGTAAGAGGTATTACTACCTGCTGTCTGTAACACTGCTGCCCACACACAGGAAGGATGTCCACCATACAGGAAAGGTAAAGGAACCACACCCACATGATGTAAGGATTTATAGTAGTGGGTTGCCATGAAAGTGGTAATTAGAAGTACTACACAACATGCTGCATGCAGGTAGCAAGTGGAGGACACTGATTGGTGCAGAGGCCATCACCTGATCATGTGAATCACCTACAAAAGCCATGCTGCAATCTATTCCATGCAGCTCAATCCATTTACTGGAGAGAGAGAGAGAGAGAGAGAGAGAGAGAGAGAGAGAGAGAGAGAGAGAGAGAAACAGAAAACAGATCCAGAACCAAAACCAAAACCAAACCAAAAACAGAAACAAAGGAAGCAGACTAAGGCCATAGCCAAGGAGAAAAAAAACCTCCTACAAGGACACCATCCACAACAGACCTCATTCCCACAACAGGTATGTGAAGTATATATGCGTGTAACTGACTGTAGTACTTGGTCCATAATACTAGGGTAGATGATGAGGAATGATATATATGTGCCACCAGGTGTTGATGTGGTAATGATGTTCAGCTGAACAACTGCTATGGACATTAGAATCTGTCCCTGTGGGTAGTGGGCCATACCTATCACCTGTGCAGAGCAGCACCGACTGACAAGATGTAAGCCAACATAGTGTGTGTTGTGTAATGGAAAGGATGTATATTACTGTGGCCAATAGCTGGTGGTGGAAGTAATGTCATAATGATGGACAGTTGGGTTCCAGAGCCCACCACATGCAGGACACTCAGGTTAACATGCATTCTAGCATGCTGAAATGCCATAGGTGTGTAATAGGCTTACCTGCAACCTGGCCCTATATATACCCTCCTAATATTAGTCTGTGTTCATATGTGGCACCTGTCTGTGTTGTAGCAAGGCAGGACAGTGCAGCTGTGCAGGAAGGAGAGTTAGAGATTGTGGACCTGACATCTGAATATATCATATATATATATCTTCATATATGTCTACAGATATACAGATACCGATATGTCAGACATATATATAAACACATATATACAATATAATATATATCTACACGCACACACACACACACACACACACACACACACACACACACACACATATATATATATATATATATATATATATATATATATATATATATATATATGTATGTATGTCTACATATATACAAACACACACACACACACATATATGAGAATAGCACTCATAGCAATACACATAGATATAGACAGCTGTAAGTGTGTACAACATGGATGGGTATGTCACATGTAAACCCCTTGTTGGGACCATATTGCCCTTGTCTGCGAAGTAGAGAATGGGAATATGGGGAGGGTCTATATTAGAACATTGAAGTTTCAAAACTTCGAATGTTCTAATATCGAACCCTATACAGTGAAAACTGAAAATATCGAAGCAACAGAAAACCAAATTTTTTCCTAGGGAAAGAATTCGGTTGTCTGTTTCTGTTGCTTCGGTATTTTCAGCGCTGTGGTGGAAAGTTATGGGTCAGGTTCAGGTAAGTGTGCGATTGAGTGCGGGTTATGTTTGTTAGGGTGCAGGTTAGGTATGTGTGCGATTGTGTGGATGTAAGGGTTAGGGTGGGTTAGGTTAGTTAGGGTTAGGGCGTGGGTTAGGTATATGTGCGATTGTGTGGATGTGAGGATTAGGGCAGGTTAGGTGAGTTAGGGTTAGGGCGCGGGTCAGGTAAATGTGCGATTGTGTGGACGTGAGGGTTAGGGCAGGGTAGGTGAGTTAGGGCATGGGTGAGGTGAGTGTGCGATAGTGACGGACCTTAGGGTTAGAGTTTGGGTTAAGGTAAGTGGATAGTTAGTGGTGTGTGTATAGTTTAGTGTAGGGTTAGGTTTAAGATTTTAGGTGTCTGTGTGTGGATTGCTGTTTGTTTGGTGTGCTTGTGTTGTGTGTGTATGTGTTTTGGAACAGCAAATTGTTTCCCTAGTAAAAAAAATTTGCTGTTCTGTATGTTCGATGTTTTCAGCTTTCGCTGAATAGGAGTCATATTAGAACATTCAAAGTTTTGAAACTTCGATGTTCTAATATAGACCCTATGGGGAAGGATAGCAGGTATATTTGTGAAGCTGGTTCAGGTTGGTAGATATAGAGGATAGCCTACAGGGGTGGTATATGACACATGTTGTAGGTAAACACCCTGGATGGTGTGTGTGTGGTCTGTGATGTGGAAGCCCATTGGGCCCCCATATGGAAACAATGGGAACAAGGCCCCCACCCATTGCTACTCACAACAGCAGTCAATGGCCCTGAAGGTGCCTGGTCTGGAGGCTGAGCAGGAGGAGCATGTGGACCCAGTGAATGTGTACTGGGTGCCTCAAGGTGCTGTAGCACATCCCACAAGTGTCTGTGGAGCCCCCTATGGAACAGACACTGGACCTGACCTCAGATGACAGGATCATGTCTGTGTGTGCCCCCAGGGAGGGGGACAACATCCCCTGAGGTGGTTTCACCTGAAGGTAGTTCTGGACCAGTAGATGAGGAGGCCCCAGGGTGGGTCCCACATATGATGTGGCCTGGTAACATGGCCAGATGAAGTTGGAGAGGTGGTTCTGCTGGCAACTATTCCCTAAACATGCTATTGTGTCACTGTTATAGAACATATGTGGGTAGCAATAGTCTACACAATCCCAGAACATGTCCAAAAGCATACATAGATATCCACAATAACACAGAATGACAGATGTGCAGCAATCACATAGCAAACATACCTCATGCATATATGAAACCATAGTGGCCCTGACAATGGCATGCAGGTGAAATAGTCCGCAACAGGCCAGAAATTATAGTGTCCACACAGGAAACATGCCTACAAAAACATAGCACAAAGTGTGGTACAATACAATATATGTCCCAACGGTAGGTAAGATGTAGCCATACCTACTGAGTTGTGTGAACAGTTTGTTGTCGCTGATATGGTGGGGGGTTGACAGAGATGTGTATTAAGAACTATGGTAACCTTGCTGTATGAGTTGCTCAGACCTGTTTCCATCTTTATGTGACAAAGTTCGCAGATGACTGCAAACTAGGCGCCATAGTCGATACACCAGCAGACACACACATCCTACAAAAAGGCCTCATTGAAACGGACAACTGGTGCCATAGTCAGGGCCTTAAACTAAATGCCAAAAAATGTATAGTCATCCCTTTTGGAAAAAACAAAGTACCCACAAATTATCACATAGACAGCAACCCACTGAGTACGGAAAAAGTAATCAGAGACCTAGGAACCCAAGTAGACAGCGACCTCTCATTTGACACCCACGTTGCCAAAGTGGTTAGAAAAACATTCTACCTTGCACACCTCATCATGAAGGGATTCACATCCAGATCCAAGGATGTCATTGTACCCCTATATTCCTCCCTCATCAGACCCATGATTGAGTACAATGCCCCATTTGGTATGTACCTCACCCGGCATTTGCAACAGCTGGAGAGACCACAAAAGTACCTCACCAAAAGGATCAAGGGTCTCCAACATATGTCTTATTCTGCCAGACTAAAGAAACTTCAGCTCTATTCAGTAGCATACCGCCTGCTCAGAGGTGATCTCTGCCTGACGTACAAGGCCATGTCCAATCAGGATCTGATGGACATGCTCCACCTCAAAAAATACAAATCCATCAGGACCACGAGAGCTAAAGACTTAAACCTCGGCACAAGTATGAATAGGACATGCTGGAGGATAGATTCATAACCCAGAGGCTTCCCATGCTTTGGAACAGGATCCCAGTTCGTATTAGGCAGAGCCCCTCACTGACTCTCTTCAAGAGAAATCTTGATGAGTGGATGGGAGATCGTAAGTTTACCCCAGGGGTCACATCTGTGTCACTGCTAGACAGGGGCACAGTAAACTAATTCTATTATATAAGGGGACCTTCATTGTGTCACTACTAGACAGAGGCACAGTATTCTAGATTTATTCTGTACATTTTTGTACCATTTCATGGGGTGGCAAAAGCCACATCACTATGGCTAGGCTTACAAATACCCCAGGGCAGATAGCCTAGTACTATACTATGAAACTATGAAACTATGTCTTTCAGGCAAGATGTCTCACGGCCATCTACCCGCGTATTCAGCATCAGAAAATGAGGTTGTGTTGAACCACCTAATACAGCACTATCCTGTTCTGTTCAGCAGGGCCACCCATGGGCAGCAGTAGCGGACCACCCTGTGGAATGATCTAGTCCACAGGGTCAATGATGTCAGCCTGCATAACCCCAGTTATGAGCATCATTGTTCTGACCTGCTTCGCAATGCCCGTCGGCGTGCTGCTGCAGTCCACGGGGATCACCTCACAATGGGGGGGGGTCATGCCATCCATCTCCCCTGACATGTGTTCAGGAGCTCCTCGCCAGCCTTGTGCCCGCCCGCACACCCAACAACTGGCAAAGACCATTGTGGAGGTGAGTGCTACCCATACACCGGTTGAGGAGTGTGCAGGTAAGGCCACAGGGCACATCAGTAGACCACTGTTGCATATGCATCTGCATCTGTACAGGTAGATCATGCATATGTGAGATGTCATATATATAGTTTGTTGCTGCGTAGTAGTAATAAACAGATGTGCATAAGCGGTAGTATTCTGGACTTCTACTGTTGATGCACTGTAATGCTGCACCCACCCTGTAGCAATGTCACAGCTGTGGCCACTGACATTGCATCTCTCACATTCTTATGTAGGTCCCTCTGGCATACCACCAAGGCAGCAGCCTGTAGCTGGTGGGTATGGTTTATGTTGATGCTTGCCAATACACTGGGCATATAATGGCTATGCTTTATTCCATGCACACATCTAACACACCTACCCATAATGCATGCCGTACATGTTCACGTATTGTTGCTGTTAAATGCACTGCATCACAGTGGTGACCATGATGGGGTATCGGAAGGGTATGTCAGACACCTGCAAGATAACTAACATCCTGTCATTGTGAAATGTGTCAACAGGGATGAACATAATGGTGGAACACATGGCCAACAGTAGGGACATGTGTGAAACATCACTCTTATAAAGTGCAGCCACAGTGAATATACCAGTATTACAATGGCAACTGTTACAGATCTACACTATGGCATAACATAATGCTGTGGTTCACATTATTAGCTGGGATTAGGCTGTAACACTTGGCGTTCAGTGTATGGGACACTGCAAACTGACACACATGTGTAGGCTGTACTTGTCAAGCATCTTCAAAAAGGCTGAAGGTGGGGAGGGTGTGTCAGCATGACACACCAGTGCACTGTAGCAGGGATCCTAAGGATGCTAAGAATGGTTGTATCTGCACACAGTCAGGTTCAGGAACTGTGGCAGATGTATCCCTACCCCCACAGCAATAGTGACGGCAGTGTGTGAACATCAAGGAATGTGCACATGACTAGACCTTACAATCATGCAGAGTTGGGGGACATGTGTAGGGCAGACTAACCATACACTGGCAAATGTAGTTGGCCCATGCTAGTATACCCCTGCCAGGAATAGTGACTGCTGTAGTACACATAACAATAGGTGCAACAAACCATCATGACCTTATGGTCATGCACACATATGCACCCACAGAGTCTATGCACTGGGGCCAGCATCTGCACACCTAACACATTTCTTAGACACTGTATGTGAATGTACAGGACATATAGGTTCATAGGTTTATAGGTAGGCACTAGGCTATTGGCCCTAGGGCCTATAAAAGCCTAGCCAAAAAGGTACCCTGGCTTTCGCCACCTAAGAAAATTATTTTCCTGTGTCCCTGTCGAGCAGAGCCACAGAGGTGATCCCCAGGGTGAATTTCCTATTTCCCATCCGATCATCAAGATTTTTCTTGAAGAGTGCTAATGAGGAGCTTTGTTTGATATAGATAGCTAGTTTGTTCCAGAGTATGGGAAGTTTCTGGGACAGGAATGTATCCCTCCAGCATGTTCTGTTTATTGTGTTGACAAGGTTTAGGACCCTACAGCGTGTAGCTCGGAGGGATTGGGGTAGAGCATGTACAGCAGCTCTGGGTTTGCCATAGCTTTGTATGTTAGGCAGAGATCGCCTCTAAGTAGGCGATATACGATGGAGTAAAGCTGGAGTTTTTTTAGACGGTCTGCGTAGGGCATCTGTTTGAGACTGGTAATCCTCTTTGTGAGGTATTTCTGCGGCCTTTCCAGTTGTTGTAGATGTCTTGTGAGGTACATACCAAAAGGGGTGTTGTACTCTATAATGGGTCTAATGAGTGATGAGTAGAGGGGAACAATGACCTATTTTTTCCTAGATGAGAAACCTTTTGTGATGAGGTGTGCCACGTAGAAGGATTTCCTGACTACTGTGGTGATGTGATTATCAAAGGAGTGACTACTGTCCACCTGTGTTCCAAGGTCTCTTATCACACTTTTGGTGTTAAGTAGATTACCACCTATGTGGTAGCTAATGGGTACAGAGTTCTTACCAAAGGGGATGACAATGCACTTTTGGCATTGAGCTTGAGGCCATGGCCTTGACACCAGGCATCTGTCTCAGTGAGGTCCTTTTGTAGGATGTCCACATCACTAGGAGTTTCAGTTATGGCTCCTAGTTTGCAGTCACCTGTGAACTTCGTTAGCCAAAGATCTTCTGTGTTAGCCTGTACTTCAGAAAAGTAGATACCAAACAGGGGAGGACCCAGGACTGAACCCTGTGGTACTCCACTTGTCACTGGTCTGAAGTCGAATTTGGAGTCTGCTACTTTCACAGTGTGGGTTCTGTCAGTGAGCCAGTTGGCAACCCATCTTGTGACATAGGAATTTATACCTAGTTTAGTGAGTTTATCTATAATTTCAGAGTGGGGGATGGTGTCAAAAGCCTTGACGAGATCTAGATAGGCTGTGTGAACCACCTTACCCTCATCTACGACTTTGGTGACTGCTTCAAAGAAGTCAGTCAGGTTTAGGAGACATAATCTGCCTTTTACAAATCCAAACTGGGTGGGGTGCAGAGTTTGGAGATTACCAATGTCTTTGTTTATAAGTTCCATGATGATACGTTCCATGGCCTTGCAGACCAGGCTCATTAGGCTAATGGGGCAGTAGTTCCCAGGGTCAATGTTGGCTCCCCCTTTGTGGAGTGGGATAACTGTCACTGTGCGCCATTCAGTGAGCAAAAAGCCTGAGGTGAGGCTATGATTGAACATGGTGCTTAGGTGGGGTGCCAGTTCATTCTATACTTCATATAGAAAGCAGCCTGGGATGTTTTCAGGTCCCATGGATGCTGTGTTCTTGGATTTGGAGAGTGTGTTTTTTACCTGTGCAGCCATGATTACAGGAACTTTGCATTCTTCTGGTATAGAGATGGGCCCTTTAGGGGGTGAGGGGGGGTAAAGTTAGCACTGAACCTATCTGCCAGAATGCTGGCAATATCAGTTGGTTCTGTATATTTAGTGCCATTGTGCTGTAACTCAGAGCAGATCTGAGTGTTGCCATTGGGATTCTCGACATAGCTATAGAATGCTTTGTGGTTGTCTTTAGAATCAGTGGTGATTTTGTTTTCATAACTAGCTTTGGAGAATTTTATGAGGGATCTCAGCTTCTTACTGAGGCTGACCAGGGAGTTCCTCCAGTTATGGGATTTTACTCTTTTTTGCAACAGTTTCTTTTTTCATAGTTCATAGTTCATAGTTCATAGGTTGATACTAGGCTATCTGCCCTAGGGCATTTATAATCCTAGCCAGAGTGTGTTTGGCTTTCGCCACCCTTTTAGATTAGTTGACTGTGCCTCTGTATAGTAGGTCACAGAAGATAGCCCTTTTCAGGTTAGTTTACTGTGCCTCTGTCTAGTAGGGACACAGAAGAGATCCCAGGGGTAAACCTACGATCTCCCATCCACTTGTCAAGATTTCTCTTGAAGAGGGTCATTGAGGGATTCTGCCTAACATGGATTGGGATTTTGTTCCAGAGTGAGGGGAGCCTCTGGGATATGAATCTGTCCCTCCAGCATGTCCTATTTATTTCTGTGCTGAGGTTTAAGTCCCTGGAGCATGTAGCTCTAAGTGATTTGGATTTCCTGAGGTGGAGCATGTCCATTAATTCTGGGTTGGACATGGCTTTATACGTCAGGCACAGTTCGCCTCTGAGTAGGTGGTAAGCAACTGAGTAGAGCTGGAGTTTCTTTAGCCTAACTGCGTAGGGCATCTGTTTGAGTCCCTTGATCCTCTTGGTGAGGTACTTTTGGGGTCTTTCCAGTTGCTGCAGGTGTCAGGTAAGGTACATCCCAAATGGGGCATTGTATTCAATTATGGGCCTGATGAGTGATGAGTAGAGAGGCACAATGACCTCTCTTGATCTAGATGTGAACCCTTTCATGATAAGGTGGGCTATATAGAAGGTCTTTCTAACCACTTTGGCAATGTGATTGTCAAAGGAGAGATTGCTATCTACTTGGGTCCCTAAATCCCTAATTACTTCTTCCGTACTTAATGGATTACCACCTATGTGGTAATTTGTGGGCACTTTGTTTTTCCCAAAGGGGATGACTATGCACTTTTGGCATTTAGCTTTAGGCCATGGCTCTGGCACCAGTTATCCATCTCTGTGAGACCCTTTTGGAGGATGCTTGTGTCAGTCGGCGAGTCGATTATGGCACCCAGTTTGCAGTCATCTGCGAACTTGGTCAGCCATAGTCCTCCCATGTTAGCCTGTACCTCAGAGAAATATATACCAAACAAGAGAGGTCCCAGGACTGAGCCTTGTGGGATGCCACTTGTAACTGGTTTAGAGTCTGACATGGCACCTGCAATTCTGACCATGTGGGTTCTATCCCTGAGCCAGTTTGCAACCCATCTTATGACACAGGGGTTGATATTTAAGCTGGTGAGCTTATTTATGATGCCCAAGTGGGGTATTGTGTCGAAGGCTTTTGTGAGGTCCATGTAGGCTGTGTGGACTACCTTCCCTTCATCTGTGGCCTTGGTGACTGTTTCAAAGAAGTCAACCAGGTTCAAGAGGCAAGATCTGCCCTTAACAAAGCCAAATTGGGTAGGATCCAGTGTTTGGAGGTTCCCAATGTCTTTATTTATGGGTTTCATGATGATACGCTCCATAGCTTTGCAGACCAGGCTAGTCAGGCTTATAGGGCGATAGTTTCCGGGGTCCGTTGTGGCATCACCTTTGTGGAGTGGGACCACTGTTGCTGTACGCCATTCCTTGGGTGCATATCCTGTAGTAAGGCTGAGATTGAACAGTGACTTTATGTGAGGGTTCAGTTCTTCTTGGAGTTCATGTAAGATGCAGCCCGGGACACCGTCCGGTCCCATTGATGCTGTGTTTTTTGCTTTGGAGAGGGCAGCTCTCACCTGTGCATCTGTGATGTCAGGGAGGCTACACGCTGTTGGGATAGACATTTGCTCTTTTGTGGGGGAAGGGGGAGAGAAGTTTGCACTGAACCTGTCTGCCAGGATGTTGGCAATGTCTGTGGGTTCAGTGTATTTTTTGTCATTTTGAACTAACTCAGAGCATATCTGGGAGTTGCCACCCAGGTTCCTGACATAACTAAAGAAGGCCTTGAGATTATCTTTAGCATCTTGTGCAATTTTTCTTTCGAAGCTGGCCTTAGATGATTTTATGAGGGATCATAGTTTCTTGCTAGTACTGATCAGAGATGCCTTCCCTTTTTTGGGATTTTGCTCTATCATGTAGTAGCTTCCTCCTTCTGTTGTATAGCTTATTTATGGCTGGGGTCCACCAGACAGGTCTCCTGCCTTTGGAGGAATGGGTCTTGGTTTTATTTGGGATAGCACGATCCGTGCATTCCTGTAGGTGTCCATAGAAAGCGTTTGTAAAGGATTCTGCGGTTTGGGCTATATTTTCCACTGGCCTGGGGGCTTTGAAGGATTCCACCTTGGTTTTGAGAAGTGTGAAGTTTGCTTTTGAGAAGTTCTTCACCATGGTTTCCTTGGCTGGAGGTGGGGACGAAATATGGATGTCCAGTGAGATTAATTTATGGTCAGATCTTACCAATGAGGGGTATACCTCTGGTATGGAACATAGAGTCCCCATGTTGGTGATGATCAGGTCCAATAAGTTTTCCCCTCTTGTGGGAGTGGTGACCAGTTGTTCCATAGCATTTGAGTTTATAAATTCTAGGAACCATTGGGCGAGGGTGTTGGGGCTTGAGTAGTGCTCCCAGTCTATGTTTGGGTAGTTGAAGTCACCCAATATAATGGTGTTTTCTGTTGTAGAGTTTGTTTATGGCAGGGGACCACCAGATTGGCTTCCTTTTTTGGAGGATAGCATCTTGATTCTGTTAGGGACAGCACGATCCATGCACTCTTGTAAGTGCTTATAAAGTGCATTTGTGTAGGATTCAGCAGTTGTACCTCTATTGTCCGTCTGCATGGGTTTTGTGAAGTTTGCCACTTCTGTCTTAAGAAGCATGAAGTTGGCTTTGGAGAAATTTTTTACAGTGGTTTCCCTAATGAGGGGGAGTGGAGGCGGGATGTAGATGCCTAGGCTGATTAGCTTGTGGTCGGATCTGACCAACAAGGAATTGACCTATGGTGTGGAACTCTGGTCACCCATGCTGGTAATGACCAGGTCTAGGATATTGCTGCCCCTGGTGGGGGTGTGAATAAGTTGATCCAAGGTGTTGAAATTTATGAATTCCAGAAAAAGTTGAGCAAAAGAGTTGGTACATGAGTAGTTTTTCCAGTTAATGGTAGGGTAGTTGAAATCATCCATTATTAGGGTGTTGGGCTGTACCATAATATTTTCCAGTGTATCAAGAAATGAGGAGTGGGAATCCTGGGGCATGGTGGGGGATCTGTAGCAAGTTACAATTTGGATTTCAGTCTTGCCCAGAGTTAGTTGCACTTAGATAATCTTGGATGCATTATGCTGAGCAACTAGCCTAAAGGTGTGGATATCCTTAATGAATATGGACACGCCTCCACCTTTAATGTTTCGGTCCTAGTTAGGTGGCCTAAAAGGTGTGGTATGAATTATAGCCTGGTAATGCATAGTTGCTCTCTGGAGCCTTGAACCAGGTCTCTGTCACTGCACAGATGTCGATGTTCTCCATTTTAAGGAGTGCCTCGAGTGAATGCATTTTGAGGTTTAGACTTCTAGCATTGAGTAGCATTACCATCAGATTTTGCTTGCTTGTACCTGTTACCCATTCTGGGTGATGGCAGGATGCTACTCAGGGCTATAGTCATATCTGCCTGGGCTACAAAATCGGAGAGAGCTCCTCCGTGTCTCTTTTCATGTAGTCCAGGGAGGTACGCCTCAGGTCTTTCATACCAAAATGGATAATGACAGAGTCATATTTGTACTTGTTGTGGAGTGACCTGAGTGCATGCATTATGTGGCAAATCCTGGCAACTGACAGGCAGCTGACAGTAACTTTCTGCTTGTTTAGCCTGGTGAGTGGAACATCAGTGTGTCTGACTATAGAGTCACCTATGGTTAAAGTGTTGGGTATGTTGTTATGCCTTATGGGCTGTGGTTGAGTGGCACATTGAGTTTGTGGGCTATGTGTCATTTGGGTTGTGTTGGGGGAGTGAGGTTGCATGCCTTTCTGCTTTGGAGGTCTCTGTTGCTTGAGCAGATTTTTATTGAGACCCTCCGCGAATGCAGGTGTGTGTTTTGTGTTGCTATGTGTGTGTTTTGGTGGTGTAGGTCTTGAGGAACTATGTGATGAGTGTGGCGTGATGCAAGTATTGACCTTTTCCTCTTGACTGTCTAGTCCAGTCTTGGGTGAAGACAGCTTTGCTTCCAGTTTGGCTATATAAGTGCATCTCTCACAGGTTGTAGTGTTGGGTGTTAGGAGGAGAGGGTTGTCTTTGTACATGAGGCAATTGCTGCATTGCCCCAAGATGCCCAGATTCACCAGGTAGACAGGAGAAAACACTGGGAGCTGACCCTTAGACATGACTGGATAGGTGCTTATTTATTAAATACTAAAAACTGTTTTCCTCTAGACAAGTGAAGAAAGTTGAGTGCTGTAGTAATTTGTAGCTTATTTAGTGCTTACAACAAATTCTGAATAAGTGCTGTGCTCAAAAAACAGATTTGAGTGCTAAAACTAAAAAAACGGCTAGTTCTAAGGGAAAATTTGAAGAGCAGACTTTATGGTGCCAGGAATAGTTTAACCCTAGCTAAGCAGCGATGCATAAAGTGTATTTTTTTAATATAAAAGTAGCAAATGAGCAAACTGATTTAAACAGATTAACAGATAAAAAGCTAAAAACTGAGCCCCATTCCAGCAGTCTTCGATCAGACCAGTTCTAACTGTACACTCCTGCCACTAGGGTGCAGGGGAACCTTCTCTAAAAATAGATGGTCTGGATTAGTGCTCACGTTATACAAACAAAGCTACATTCAGCAGGTGTGAATTTAGTCTATGCTACAGCAAACAAGGTGTACCAATTTCAGAAAGAAACTGTTCAAATAAGCAGGCACATTAAGCCTTTAACTATAAACTCCCAGCTCAGAAGGGCAGAATCTACCCTCTCCTCCCACAAGAGTGCAGACCACACCTTCTTAATGTAAAATAACTGACCCAAAGCCCAAGTGCTTAAACCAGAACTAATACACTCTTAGAATAACAGACACTGACCTTCAATCAGCAACTCCCAACTTAGAAGGATGCAAACTACCTGTCCTGCCACAACAGTGCAGACCACAAACCTTCTTAATGTAAAACAACTGGTCTGAAGCCCAAGTGCTTCAACCAAAGGCTTAGAATAACAGTTACAATTTAATCAGGCTACTAACAAGCAGTAATAAATGCAGCAGTATAAATGCAATAAAGTAGGAAGAAACACAAATACAATGAAAGCAGATGAATAAAGTGCAATTTTTTATATAACAATAGAAAATGAGCAAACTGATTTAAACAAATTACCCCATTAACCAGTAAAAAAGCTCAAAATTGAGCCCTGGTCCAGCAGTCTTCAATCAGACAAGTTCTAACTGCACACTCCTGCCACTAGGGTGCAGGGGAACCTTCTCCAAAAAAGATGGCCTGGATTAGTGCTCAAGTTATACAAACAAAGCTAAATTCAGCATGCCTGAATCTAGTCTATGCTACAGCAAACAAGGCGCATCAATTTCAGAAAGAAACAGTTCAAATAAGCAGGCACAGTAATCCTTTAACCAGAAATTCCCAGCTCAGAAGGGCAGAATCTAACCCCTCCTCCAACAAGAGTGCAGACCAAAAACCTTCTTAATGTAAAATAACTGGCCTGAAGGCCAAGTGCTTAAACCAGAACTAATACACTTTTAGAATAACAGACACTGAGCCTTCAATCAGCAATTCCCAATTTAGAAGGATGTAAGCTACCTGTCCTGCCACAACACTGCAGACCAGAAACCTTCCTAATGTAAAAAACTGGTCTGAAGCCCAAGTGCTTAAACCAAAAGGCTTAGAATAACAGTTACAATTTAATCAGGCTACTACCAAGCAGTAATAAATGCAGCAGAATAAGTACAATACACAGTAATACACATTCAGCAATGGTTTGTACACCTGTGAGTTTTGGTTCACAGTACATGGCAGGGTGCAGAACAGGTGCACAGCAATACTGTGTACATGGGAGCAGTGTTTTGGCATCACCTACTAACACAGCCCATGCATCACACACATGTATACTGTTGCTAGCATGGATTGACTATAGCTGCACTGCATGCTGAGTACCATATGTTATGTATGTTGACAGATGGGTAATGGGAGGACTGTGTGTACTATCTTTGTGCAACCTAACCTGTGTGTGTGTGTGTGTGTGTGTGTGTGTGTGTGTGTGTGTGTGTGTGTGTGTGTATGTGTGTGTGCGCACACTGGTCATCATGCACACATGTGTGTGTGAGTGTGTGTGTGTGTGTGTGTGGGGGGGGTATTTTGCCTGTAAGTGCAATCTGGTGGAGTGGAGGGAGTTGAGGCATGTAGGATGTGTGTGGGGTGTCCATGTATGCACATGTGTGATTGTGTTGTGTTGTTCATACGTCAGTACTTCCCTTTGGGATCGTGCTGTACATGCACATGGACTGACACATGAGACACCAGGAATACTTGTCTGATATGTAATCACAGGACATCTGATAGCATAATAAGGTCTGTAGCATGGAACATGCATTGGAGGGAAAGTAGATACCAGGTATACCCTTAATATTGCAGTCAGCAGAGAGGTGAACGACAACCCACATATGCAGCACTACAGATGCATTAGGGAATTACTAGACAACACCAGGGAGTGTATCCATATATTACAGTTGTCACATGATAGGTTGATTGAGCAGTAGATCTGGCATGTACTGAGCAATACTTACACATGACACCCCAGTGCGTGACATTATGGAGTGAACATAGTAGACCCTAACATATAGGAGCCATTCCCACGATATCCAGACATACACAGGGTGAACACTGAATGCCAGCAGTGAGGCCATGTAAAACCTACTCCACTCAGGACAAGGAGGTAATGGAGTAACAAATCTTGTGTTGTGATCACTCATCTAGGGATTTAGAGGAATGATACGTTAATGAGTGGTATTGAGTGTATGTTACCAAGTGTGATGCAGGATGGGGAACTTATGTGAATAAATGTGGGACTGTCTGTAAAATCAGAGACAGGTAGGTATTAAGGTGGAATGTGTGTGTGTGTGTGTGTGTGTGTGTGTGTGTGTGTGTGTGTGTGTGTGTGTGTGTGTGTGTGTGTGTGTGTGTGTACTATTATGCAATGCTGTACAGGTCTTAAAGTGCGTTTCTTGTTTTCCCCCACAGGTGGCGAGGTGGGCCAGGGTCCCTCCTGCATGTAATCTGATGTTGGTGTCCATACAGACACCGAAGATGATGATAGTACTGTTGAGGCACAGGCGGGGTTGTCAGGGGCCGAAACTGCTTCATTGTTTGACATCCCCCTCTTAGCCACCCCATCCACGCACACAAATACAGTGACTATACATACCCCATCACCAGTGGCCATAGCAAAGGGACAGTTGGCGGTTGGTGGCAGTGCACAGGAGAGTGTGGTATCTATGCCTACTGTGTCTGGTCACAGCAGGTATAGTCAGATGTCCGGTAGGGCACCACATAGGCAGATGTACCGGGTGCTCGTGGTAGAGCCACTGGTCATCATGCCCCTGGCAGAAGTGCCACAACTGATACCACCAGGTGCATGTTTCAGACTGTCATGGGTGCACAGGCATGTATGGAACTGTACACCAGACAGTGCCTGAGGCTGCAGAGGGTTGCTCTCACATCTGCAACCGACAACTTCCATGAACTGTCTGGTGCCCTCTGTGATTATACCAAGGTCATGGATAAATGGTTGGGTGAGATGGTGGGCCTCATCGACCGTGGTTTGTCCATGCTTGAAAATTTGGTGGTAGTGTGGCGATGGCCGTATGGACATAGGCCAGCAACACCAACAGCTGGCAGTCAACGTGGATGTGCTGGGACACCAAGGCACTCCCATATTGTGAGTACCAGCCCCAGCACTGCAGGGGGGGCGCTGTCCACACCGCACCACAGCAAGCCATGTGCACATGGCCCTAGACAGTACTAGGAGGAACCTGGTTTCAGCGGACATCTGTCATCATCAGGGGAGAGTAACACATCGATGCCTATACCATGGACCCCCTGGCAGGCACAGTCCATGTGTCCATGGCCTGAGGTGGTGAACTGCACACCCTGCCAGGTACGATCTGCAGCTGTCCAAAAAACACCTATATAGGAGAGCCACATGGCAGAACTGTGTGCTTGCATACCCACACACTATACGGACACACCTAGGGCAACCCCATACCTACACACACCACATCACCACGCCCAGTTCAACTAATTACACCCCTCACCCACACACATGGTGTCAAATGTATGGCCCACCCTCAGTCTCTGGCAAACCAACAACACACCCTGTGCATATGATGATACCTGTGCCACATCCCTATCATCCATAACATCGATGCAGGGACAGGCTAATATAGTTCTGATGCACATGGTGACTGTACTACAGTGTACCAATGTACTGCAGTGTAACATGTTGTCAGGAGTAATGCTTAATGCATACATGTCAGGTAGTGTAGCTGTCCAGCAATGATGCATTATAGCTATTAGTAACACTGGTTGATTGTGGTCCCCATAATGTTATCCATTTGTGTCATAGGTGTACATGCCTCAGCAGAAGGATGGTCTGCAGTCATATTACACAAGGGGTGTGGCACTGTGGTGACATCATGGCTGTGACATATCTGGGGTACAGCTGAACACATGTCACAGGTTTGTATAACAGTTATCACCTTTTCCACATGGACAGGTGATCCGCTGGGACATGTATAATCAGCAACCTGATGTAGATCCATCCACATACATGCACACTCTTACTTGGCAACACTGGGACTAGTCCCCTACCTAGATATGTAGGGCTACTGAAGTGTGTGGCTTTCATTGCACACACCACACAGTGTTTAGGGTGAGGTGTGTTCCAGGTTACATGTTACATGCAGAACATCCCCAGACATGTACAGTATGGTAATGGGGGATGTAATGGTTGTCTATGGACAATACATATTGTGACATACCATCATATACACATTAACAGACACATAAAAGGCAGACAGACATCTGAGAGACCTGGGCCTATTGGTGCTAACTAACTTGTCAGTGTGTCCAGTGTGTTACAGGTAGGCTGCACACAGCACATACATAACTGGGCTGGATTGTGGTATCAGTTACCTGTAAGGTTGATGGTGACAGTCGTCACCATAAAGTGGTTCATGGGACATATACCGGGTGTACCATGGTGTAATGAAAGTGTACACAGCACCCACATCCCACAGTGGATATTGTACTCACTGGAACCCATGATGACACTCTGACATACCCACCATCACACATTGCCCACGACTGTGATACAACCCATTGTATATCCCAACATTGATACTACAGGGATATGCATATAATGCACATGCCACAGGCATAGTAAGGTGTTGCATTGTCATGTCTCACCTATTGGCAGCCACAACACTATCCATACTACTGTGTGGCAATCCATATTGTAATAGGAGTATGTGGCCTCGCAATGCTGTACGCTATAGATATACAGACATGCACACATACTCACACTTGCCAGAACTCAATGGGTATCCCATGACTATTGACCCATTTGTACAACACTGTTGTGCTGGTACTGCAAGGCTCATGTAACCATTAGGGGGAGGAGCGTAACGGGGTACATGTAATGTCCAATACAGCAGCAGCCACATCTTACTATGGCAATGGATTTTGCAATGGTTGTGAAGGCCCTCATGGTATTCCCAACTATAGGTGTACTAACACACAGACACTGCTATCCTCAGTAATGCACATGTACACATGTGTCAGTACTGGGGTGCATCGCTGCAGGTGGTCATAGGTGTATACCTGGCTATTGTCCATGGACAGATGGGTAGTGTAGGGGATGAGTGTACAGTGGTATCATGCTGCCTGCCATGTGCCAACAGGCAATCTATCGACAGACACCACTGTGGTGACCCTGAAGGTGAGAGTGACATGCATCAGCCAATCCTCTGGGTGCCTCCTGCAAATGGCCACTGAGGTGATCCAGTTGATATGTATGCAACATGTATTACAACACATAGTTAGTGTCTGTGATGGAGACCTGTACCCAAGCATGTTGTATTGACTGTGGTAGTGTAGTGGAGGTACCCGTGACATGTGGTGCGTACAGAGTGTTGTCTCCTATATGTGCCAGTTATAACACAGCTTGGCAGACATGTCAGTTTCAGTCAAGCATAGGTTGCCTGTACATATCCAAGCTGGATTCCTGCCTTCTGTACATCTGTACAGGGACTGACAGACATCAGCTTAGCAAGTAGCTATGCAGTAGGATGAATGTGTCGACAGAAAGATGTTTGACAACAATATGTATGCCATTACTACATATTGGAAACCCTCACTGACATATGCTGTACAGACAGTAGTCTACAGTTACATTCTACATGTCAGATCATTATTCAGTAGGAGATAGATACTGTGACACAGCTCACACACCAGGAACATGACAGTGACAGTGAGGCCTCAGAGTCCAGCTATGCCTGCAGGTGTGCTTGTTGTCTGTACTACATTTAGCACTCTACTCTTAACTGGGAAAGCACTGTCAACAGTAGTACCGCCATGATACACTACATGCCAGTGTGACAGCATGTAACCTAGGTTACTACCCTTGTATGTAACACATTCACATGGATAACAGTAGTACAGGTCTTATATACCTGTGTGTCCCAGACATGACACTCACACCCCTTGCTATTTTAATGACAGCACATAGACACATGTATTGTACTTAGCATTACATACACTTATTACAGATGTCATTACCCTGCTAAGTTATCAGGCTGGGGTGTGAGCACTGGTTACCAGGGCTGAGCCATACTTAGCAGGTGTCAGCATTGCTGCAGTTTAACAGCTAAGCAGATTTGCACACTGGTAAGCAAAGCCTACACGGTGCAAGCGCCCATACATTTAACCATAGCTTAACACCACTTAGCTCTGTATCCAGCAGCCCTTGTCCTGCAAAACAACAAAATAAACATCCCTTGCAGGTATTGAACCCAGGACCCTGTACACTATAGTCACAACAGTTAACCACTACGTCATGACAGCTGTGAAGGCAGTTGTTTTTCAAATATATCTGTCTCTACACATATTGAATAGTATTGAACAATTGCTTTGACTTCCACAATTGTGTAGTACTTGTTATTGATATTACTGTTGCATCACATATGTTGTTATATCTACATATACACATATCAGATACGTACGGTGAGCTACATCTGGGAAGGTATACACAACCGTGATGTTTACACATGACAGGGATATGGATATATACATATCTTAATATATGTCTACATGCACATACACACACACACACACACACATATATATATATATATATATATATATATATATATATATATATATATATGTATGCACATCCTATGTTTACAGATATACCTATTTATTTTGATATATATGTAAATATCCATAACTATATGTGCATAAGTATCTATATATCTGCAAATGTGTAGACATGCATTGCTGCGTATATGTATATGAGTGTTTATATGTATAAATATATATATATATATATATATATATATATATATATAATATTTGTAGTTATGTATATGTGTATATATCTATATATATATATATATATATATATATATATATATATATATATACACACACGTATATATTTACCATATGTCCAGAACATGGAGTGGAGTCCTACCTCAGCATCTATAGTCCCAACCTCTTAGTGCAAGGGGATGTCATGTATGTATTGCAGGTATATATGTAGACTGTTACTACTGTAACAGGGGTTGTCTTAATAGACATGTTGTGTGTGGGAGGTCACATCTGCTTTTGACATGTGTGCCATTGGCTACTGACAGACATCCTAAGGACATCATAGTACAGTACCACTTCTAGCACAGTAATGATCCTGTGGACTACAGCAGAGATATGACCAATATATGTGGACAGTCTGGCACTCTGTGGTCAGTCCAGAGGTGTACACAAATCCCCTTCATGCGAGACATGTGGACCACGCCTCACAATGTGGATGTAAATAGCCATGTAGATGGGTGTATCACATAAATACTGGACTACATATGCCCACACAGTTTATGCATTCACACATGCCAGTCTGTCCTGGCACATAATGCCTGGTGGTGCAGAGGTCACATGGCCACATGCTATCTAGTAGTTAGTGACATACATCTGTACAGAAGCCTACTACTTTGTCAGAAATGCACATCAGTTATGGTGGCCTGGCAGCAGTATGTCTTGCAAATAACTGAACATAACAGCACACTGGGTAATTACGGGCCTATATCAAAATTCCAAAGAGGGAAAATGCCAAATGTGAAAATGTCGAACCTTAAATATCAAATGGTGAAAATAGCGAAGCCCCGAAGCATCGAAATCTTACTAAGGGCAAGATTTCGGTGGGCCGTTCCGTGGCTTTATTATTTCCTCCACTGTGGTGCGAGAGGTATGGACCTTAGGGTTATGGTGCGGGTTAAGGTAAGTGGATAGTTAGTAATGTATGTATCGTGTAGTGTAGGGTTGTGTTTTGTTAACTGTATGTGTGTGTAATAATTAGTTTGTGTATAAATTCGTAGGGTATGTGTGCGATAGTTATAGACCTTAGGGTTAGGGTGCGGGTTAAGGTAAGTGGATAGTTAGTAATGTATGTGTGGTTTAGTGTGGGGGTGGGTTTTGTTAACTTTATGTGTGTGGTTTATTTATTTTGGTGTGTTTGGGTTGTGTGTATGTTTCTCGGAACAGCAAATTTTTTCCCTGGGAAATATTCGCTATTCTGAGCATTCAATGTTTTCAATATTCGAAATTCCAAGTTGGAACATATGGTGTTCGACATTTTGGAATTTCGAATATATGATCTAGACCCGTAATTACACTAGGCTGCTAGGCATATCACAAAGCACTGTGCAAACTACAGGCAGACTGCCACAACACTGGACTACATTTTGTATGGGGGAATACACATGTACCTGCAATTATAGCAGGCTCTACACACATGTCACAGCACAGAGTAACAGACACCTGTGAGATAGTGCATACCCACAACCAATGTGAACACAGCCACAGCCACATATGGTACGCAAGCTTAATATGACACTATATGGACTGTCTGATACACACCACCTTCATATGTGCCACTCACACACTATCCCTACATACACTGGGTCATGACACAGTGTGGTCCGATGCCTGTCTGTGGTATGGGACATGTGTGTGTCTGGCCCTACAGACATGTGAGCCAATAAGGTACCATACACTGGAGCAGCATGTAACATCAGATATAACAGGACCAAGAACAATGTCATCTACCACAGTCTGTGCACAGCCCAAGGTACGTATGCGCAATACACATACTGTCGACAGTCACCATAAGTACACAGACCCCAGTACTGTACAAACAACCACATAATGCCCAAGTTTTGTCCTCAGAAACAACCCCTACTATACATAACATGTCTACCAGTCTGATATCTGACTGGCTTGTTATCAGGTATGATGTCAATATATAATGGTGTACAGAACATATGCACCTCTTTCTGCATGACACATGTACAAAGGTTGACAGACTTATGGCTGGAGCTACAGACACTGGCCCAATATTGGCATGTTGCTGTGATAACCTCATACATTTACTGTCGTACCAGGGTTTGTTGTGACATATGTCTTATGAAAAATATGAAGTCAGTAACTCTTGTGGCTGTCACCATGTACTGACTGCAATCCTCATACTATGCTTCTGCAGTTCTCAGGTAGATGTTCTGTGAGTAACACAAGAAACAAAAGGCTCCACACACTGCCCAGTCTGCAGATAACCCTACAGATGGGAGCTTCCTCAAACACATAACACTGTCATGACAGGTATTACAGCATGTAGACCAGCCATATCCACACCCACCCTGTTAAACCAACATTACTCAAAATGCTGAAGAGCACATCCCCCTCCTGTCTGTTGGCCTGTTTCCACAGTGTATGTTGTTAGAGGTAAATCCCAATACCATCTGTGATGCTGTTTGCCAAACACCAAATTTAGGTCCTGCTGACAGTGAATGAAAAGGCCCAACACCAACATGATGTTCCTAGATATTGGAGTGTGTTTCCATGCAGTTGGCTATGGGAAGGTTACCACAGCTGTTCCACATGCAATCAGCTAAAAGGGGACTGCAATTCATGCAGAGGCCATCAGCTAATCATGAGTATCACTGACAAAACACAAGCTGCTGCCTAAGCAAAGCAGGTGTACTTCTCCACATCCACCAGAGAGGGAGTGAGAGAGACAAACAGAGACAAAGTAAGTCAGGGAGGGGATAGGAGAGTAAAATCTAAGCATGTTTGTGTCACACACCTATGAGTACGAGGTTTCAAATCCCTGACTGACTTATGTATTGCTATCACATGTCTATGCAGTTGTTGCATGCACCACATAGCTTACATGCTGGGGAGCTGCCCAAAGATAAATCTGATGGTGAATGACATCTGCAACAGTGATATAGTAGGGATAAGGTAGGTGTAGTACACATGCCTGTCCACATGAACAGATGTCAACATCAACACAGCTACACTCTCTCAGGGACTCACACACATTGACTTGACAGGGTCAGGAATAGACTTCCTAACTAGCTAGTTTGCCACAATATATTAATGTGCAGGTATCACATGCACCACAGGGGTTATCCAAATGTTATATGGGAAAAGGGTATGTGAAGGTGTCTGACATCAGACAGCATGTTTCAGTAGGCCAATGGGAGTTGTAGTGAGTGTGAATGTGGTTGAAAGCATCATACTGCACACACACAGACACAGGGTACCAGTACTGACATGCATGGTTGTATTGCTTCATGGGTGTGTAGTGGTTGACTGTGCCAGAAGTCTGTACAAGGCTAGGTGAAGGGTATACTTTGGCATCAGGCCACATGACAATGGTGTGCAGTGTGGCTCAGGGGTGTAGTGTATGGATTGGCCCACACAGGTGGGTATTGTATTCACCATCCAGTCATCTGGGTTACTATTGTGTGTGGCTAGTGCTGTGCAATGCTTGCCATGTATGTGTTCTATAGTCCATGACATGACGGTGTCTGGGATGTGCACACATCCCACATGCATATTCAGTGATATGTGGAACTGTACCTGGGGTGTCTGGCCAATGTTGTGTACACAGATTGTTATCATCAGATGTGCCAGTCCTGGTCTCATGTGGTGGGAACTGGTAATGGACACCAGATTGACCCTGCACCTACATTGATAGCATGATACAGGTATTCCCTGGTGTCAGTGGCATCTATCCATACATGGTATGTGTTTAAGGCATGGTTGTCCTTTGTGGGTCACATTTGATAGCACCACAGTTGTTGCAGGTGTCCAGTGGAGAACATAGTGAAGGCGCGCTGTCTGCAATTATGTGCCTATTGTAGTGATGGGACAGGGTGCCATGCCCTCTGTTGTCCACTGCAATCACACCACGGTTACTATCTGTGGGCAATATGCAGGGTACTACCAACAAAGGGGTTGTTGTCTAGGCAAGTGTGTTTGTGTATGAGACATGGGTTGAGAGTGTTCTCTGGGTAATACAAGGGTTGCTTAATTTGTTTGCCAGGCCATGATGTCACATGTAGGGCTATGGATTGGCTCCCCAGCCTCTCGGCTATTTGACATCTGTTATCCTTGTAAGGTGGACATTGTGACATATAATAGGCCCACCATATAAGAAATTTGCAAAACCCGCTTCACAATGAGTCCAGTTGTCACACACTCACTGCTACCTCCACACATGATACGAATGACAAACACAGATGCACACAGTTACCATGTCTGGGATTAGAACTCCTACCTAAGTAGTTTATCACACTACAGCATTACACAGTTATAGGACGTGCCATAGAGATTACCAGACTACTCCTTCCCCAAAGGTGTATTTAGCTGGGAATGACATCAGCAGGCTTGCCAAAGAAGGGCAATAGAGGATGTAGTGACTTTGAATGGCCTCAAAAGCATTGCTCCCAACACAGACAAACAAACACACACACAAACACATGAACATCCACACTTGCCATGTCTAGGAATAGAACCCCTACTCAACTACTATATCACACTACAGCATTACGCTGTTATAGGATGCACCATGGAGATTACTGGACTACTCCTTCCCCAAAGGTGAATGACCTCAAAAGCATTTATCCAACAGAGACAAACACACAAACATCCACATGTGCAAAGTTTGGGAATAGAACCCTTACCAAACTACTATAGCACACTACAGCATTATGCTGTTATAGGATGCACCACAGAGATTTCTGGACTACTCCTTCCCCAAGGGTGTATTTCACTGAGAATGACATCATCAGGCTTGCCAAAGAAGGGCAATGGAGGATGTAGTGACTGTGAATGGTCTCAAAAGCATTGCTCCCTACACAGACAAACAAACACACACACCAACATCCATACTTTCCATGTCTGGGAATAGAGACCTACCGAACTATTATATCACACTACAGCATTACTCTGTTATAGGATGCACCATGGAGATTACTGGACTCTTCCTTCCCCAAAGATGAATTTCACTGGGAATGACATCAGCAGGCTTGCCAAAAAAGGGCAATGGAGGATGTAGGGACTGTGAATGGCCTCAAAAACATTGTTCCCTACACAGACAAACAAACACAGCCACGCTTGCCATGTCTCAGAATAGAACTCCTACCTAACTAGTTTATTACATTACAGCATTACACAGTTATAGGATGCACCACAGAGATCACTGGTCTACTCCTTCTCCAAAGGTGTATGTCAAAGTGAATGACATCAGCAGGCTTGCCAAAGTATGGCATTTGAATTGTAGTGAGTGTGACTAGCCTAAAAAGCATTGCTCCCTACACAGACAGACACACACACAGATGCTATGTCTGGGATTAGAACTCCTACCCAACTAGTTTATCACACTACAGCATTACACAGTTATACGACACACCACAGAGATTACTGGACTACTTTTTCCCCAAAGGTGTATGTCAAAATGAATGACATCAGCAGGCTTGCCAAATTAGAGCATTTGAATTGTAGTTGGTGTAACTAGCCTAAAAAGCATTGCTTCCTACACAAACACACACAGTTGCTATGTCTGGGATTAGAACTCCTACCTAACTAGTTTATCACACTACAGCATTGCGCAGTTATAGGGTGCGCCACAGAGATTACTGGGCTACGTCTTCCCCAAAGGTGTATTTCAAAGTGAATGACATCAGCAGGCTTGCCTACATAAGGCATTTGAACTGTAATGAGTGTGACTTGCCTAAAAAGCATTGATCCCCTACACAGACACATACACACACACACACACACACACACACACACACACACACACACACACACACACACACACACACACACACACTTGCCACATTTGGGATTAGAACTCCTACCTAATTAGTATATCACATTATAGCATTATGCAGTTATAGGACACACCACAGAGATCACTGGGCTATCCTTTCCCCAAAGGTGTATTTTCACAGTGACTGACATCAGCAGGCTTGCCATAGTAGGGCTATGGGAGGGCAGTGTGTGTGCATGGGCCATAACCCTTTCATCTAGAGGTAGGCACACCACACTCAGGCACACACAGGTTTATATTCTGCAGGTATGTGTATACAACTGCTAGATGACTACTGCCTTGTACAATCATGTTGCACAGTTAGCACTAGCACCACAGAGTCTCTAATGCTGAGGGATACCAGTGGCTAATTTCTACGGTAAGTGACATTTACACATCATGTGGTTGTAGCCATTTGGCTGTATGCTGGGTGGGACAGGCCTCATGATGGAAGGCTCTTTGTCACTGTCACTCTCTTCCACACATCTATGTATGTGTACTTTTGGCATATTATAGTGTGATGTCCTTGGATATAAGTGTGTATTCCTATCCAATGTGTGTGCAAAGCATGACTGCTGCATACTGAGGAGTGTATGCACTAACATCTGTCAGATATGTATGGTCCACTGTTGTTACCAGACATGGGCTTAATTTCTTTAAGTGTGTGAGCATGCCCAGTATGACCTTTCAGTATTTTGTTGTCTGACATTGCCTTCATTTCTCTAAGTGTGGGAGTATGCCCAGTATGCCCTTCTGTATTGAATGTGTGGATCCATTCCAGGTAGATTGTACTCCATTGCAGACTTTTGTGTTCTACACCTACAGCTAACAAACTGTTTCTGCAGGATATCTGTAGATCAGTTGGCAATATGGGGTCAAACTGGGCAAGGGATAGTGGGTACTGCATGTAATTGTGTCTGTGCTGCTTCTGCTACATGGTCCTGGTGTTAACAGAGATATTCAGACATGTGTAGTGTTATACGCTGTGATGTTCTATGTCCTCAAGTACTGTCAGATAGACATTTTTGCTCACAGTGATGTCCTGGGGAACACAAGGTGAATACAGCTGTGTCCAGTATTGTGGTGAAATGCCTACATATTCCTGCAAACTAATACCATGCTGGAGGGGGAGCTGTAAACACTTGCTGCTGGGGTCTGTGTAACTGGTTCAGCACCTTGGTACAGTGGTGGCAGAGGATCCCATACTTGTACATCCATCAACGTGACAGTATGGCCTTATCTTGCTGTGGCAATACCTCACAGCTGTTCAGACTCACACAGGTTACCCAGAGGCAGGGGTCATAAGTCAGGACATTACTCCTATTGTGGTGTATGGGCAGGTTTGCATCTACCCACTTTTGTGTTTGCAGCCAGGGATAGTATGAGCACATGGCTGTGTTTCAGACTTTGCACATTCCATGCTGCCCATGCTCCCAGCCCCCCTATTCTTCTATCCTTTTCCATACATTATGCAAACATTCTCTGATACTTTCCCTATAGTTGTCACAGCAGTGTATTGGTGTTGTGTTGGTCCACAGTTCATGCAGTGGGACATGGTGGACATGTTACTGTGGTTTGTCCACATGGCCTTGCATATGGGTTCTGTGGACTGTGTTATGTTGTTATATGGGAGATTCCATGACATAACATACATTGGCAGTATGAATGAGACACAAGCCTTTGGCAGAGGACTGTAGGCCATTGATTAGTGTTGCAGGCCAGCTGTAGCAGACCATTGCATTATGTCAGTCCTACAGTACCAGACTGTTATACAGTATATTCCTCTGGGGTGACAGGGTAGGTGTGCTAGGTGTTCATACCAATACTTTCTGTCAGTATTGCTCAGGTGGTGTGGATGCTGGCAGAGTGCTGCTTACAGCTAGGGACACACCTGCATGGGACACCTGCACTGCATGCTGCATTCCTTCGCTGTTGCCATACACAGGTGGGGATCATATTGTACCCATCCCCAACAGCAGGGATAAAACCGGAGAGGTACCTGTGGGTAGTGATTGGGTGAGCTGGGTGCATGTGTGCTATGGACACTACTTGCATCTGACTCCCAGATATGCATGGGGCATTCCACTTATGCTGGCTTGTGCAGGGATATCAGCTGTTTCTCAATGCATTATTCCTATGACCTTTGTGATCTGTGAGTGTTTGGACAGATGACATTGGTATTCCCTACTACAAGCCCAGATAATGTGATGCAAACCTGTATGTACAATTCCAAGGGTGTGTCCATTTCATGGTGACACATTATACAGTGTTTGTCTGGGGTACTTTCCCCTGTGTACTGCTTGTATATCTGGCCGAACAGTCATGCCATGTCCATCTTTGAGATGGTGACACATATTACCTCCATACATTTACAATGGCTTACTGCTAGAATGTGTTATACTGGGGAGCATTGTGTTTGGCACTGCAGTTGTGAAAACTTGGCCCTGTCATCAGCAGTACTGGGCAATGGCCACCAGGTCAAACCTCACCATGCATACATACTGACCACTCTCACACAATATGAAACAGACACCAACCTAACACATGCATACATGCATATTGTACAAATGCTACAATCGATCCTGCTACCTTGGCCACCTCAGGTCATCTGTGCTCTGTGCTCCACTGGTATTATACCTGCATATACATGTTACTACACTTCTACATTGGATTGGAGGGGGGCACACCTGACTGTTACTACATTTCTACATAGGACTGGGGAGGGGGCACATCTGACTGTTACAACATGTCTATATTGGATTGGGGGGGGGGCACACCAGACTGTTACTACATTTCTACATGGGATTGGGGGCACACCTGACTGTTTCTACATTTCTACATAGGATTGGGAGAGGGCACACCTGACTGTTTCTACATTTCTACATAGGGTTGGGGGGCACACCTAACTGTTTCTGCATTTCTACATAGGATTGGGGGGCACAGCTGACTGTTTCTACATTTCTACATAGGATTGGGGGGGCACACCTGACTGTTACAACATGTCTACATCGGATTGGGGGGGCACACCAGACTGTTACTACATTTCTACATAGGATTAGGGGGGGGGGCACACCTGACACTTGTACACATTTGCTATGACTGTACTGGTATGTCAGGTACTCCATTTCATTCTGTATTCTAACCTATCATGCTTACTAGCGGTATATCAGTATACTACATGTCATAAGTTTGATTGGCTTACATGTCAGTTTCTGACTTCTTACCCCACTTCCTGACCTGATGTAGTCTGGCTGTGTAGGTCTGGGGGGTGGTTACCCATAGGCATCATTCAGAGGCCTTAGCACAGCCTTTGTTTGTGTTTGTCTACACTTGTCCTGCTGGCTGAGACTGTTGTTGGGTATGTGAACCTCCCTGACTGGCATGTGTGTGTCATATGGACACACATGTGGCCAAGCACATTTTCTGCAGTGGGTTTTGTCACCATGTTTAGTACTGGCTACTGTGGTGACACCAGTATTTGTTACAGAACTCATGCTGCCACTATAGGTGTCTACTATCTGCTGGCATCCCATTCAGCCACCCAATTCCCTTGCATGCACACATCCATACCATAGATGCAAGTAACAACACATACTACTCCATTCAGCAATTGGTAAGGAGAGTGACTTACCTTGTGGGCGTGCCACTATTGAGGATGGTACTGGAGGGCTACCTATGTCAGATGCACATAGTATACTCCCTATACATGGCTGAGCACAAGTAGTGTCATGTTTGACATCCCTTTTACTGTATGTGCGAGTCAGAGAGAGGTGTCATTCTCTGGGTCCCTACTGTGTCAGTGTATGTGCTATGCATTGCCTCTTTGCCAAGGCCAGGGCATACTGGGCATGCCTCCTTCTGCCTACTGGGGTAGGCTCAGGTTGTTCCTCCTCTGAGTCACTCTGTGCCTGTGCAGGCCTTGGCAATGGTGGGGGGCTGTGTGGCCCTGTCCCTTGCTGTTCCTGCTGCAGCTGTTTCCACAGGATCATATTGTGTAGCATGGCACATACGATGACAATTTGAGTAGATGTAGCTGGTGAGTAATGCAAGGGTCCACCGGATGTGTCCAGGCACCAGAACCATGACTTGAGCATCCCAAGCACATGCTCTATTATAATTCTAGTCTGTGTGTGTGCCTCATTATGGAGTTCTTGTTTGGGTGTGTGTACATTTCTGATGGGTGTCATCAGCCACGGCTCCAGCACGTAACCAGCATCCCCCACTAGATGACTGTAAGGGATGTCCCCATTGGCAAATCTCTGGTACAGCTGTGTCAGTTGCCAGATGTGGGAATCGTGATAGCTTCCAGGGCAGCCAACACACACATTCATTATAATGCCCTGGGCATTGCACACAACCTGGCAATTGATGGAGGGAAAGCCCTTGCGGTTGATGTAGACCCTACCCTGCTCACCGGGTGGTGCTTTGATGCATATGTGCGTGCAGTCTATAGCATCCACTACCTCAGGGTATTCTGCTATTTGGTGGAAGAGATGCATATTGCTGTCCAATGCCTCACGGGTGTTGGGGAAATATACATGCTGACCGGCATGTGCTGACATGGCATCCAGGAATTGGTGGAGTACCCTGGATGCTGATGCCTGTGAGATCCCCATGATATCCCCATTTGGCCTTTGGAAGGTACCCATGGCTAGTATTCTTAGGCCTACACATACCTTGATATCCACTGGGATGGGTTCCCCTTTGTTATTTCTGTGTGTCAGGCATGTCCAGCACAGCTCAACAATTTGCTGTAGGAAGTCCCTGTCCACCCTATAGTGCTCCACTATCTCCAGCTCATGTAGCCCCTGGTAGGTTACCCTGGGTCTGTACACTCTTCTCCATCTTCTCACTGTAGGTTGGTCGTCAGCATTCTCATCCTCACCACCCTCAGCCTCTTCAACATGTTGATGTATGATAGCTACTGCAGCCCCTATCATTTTGTTGTTTTTGTTTGTTAAAATTTACCTGCTTGTATACACCGTTGGTGTAGAGTATGTGGGAAAAACCAGAGAGAAAGGTGTTTGCATAGTTTATAGTAGTGTTCTGGGCTGGCTGGTCTGCTGCCTGTGTAATTGGCTGATTCTGATACATTTCACCTGTCAGCTATTCTAGTTCTCCTTGATTACCTTCCCACTGTTCTTTTTCCTTCCCATTGCCTTCCTGTTTAAGCCTGGGGGCACGTCGCATAAACACAGTGCTCACATGTGTGCAGAGCTGCCATTTCCTGGTTTACTTTTTATTTTTTTCCTTTAAAACCCGGTGCAAGGCGCGTACACCTGCTTAGGCAATGTAAAGAGTGCTAGGCAGCCTCAGACGCACCCCCTTGCTTAGCTCTGCTAAGCTAAGGGCAAACCCGAGCCACAGGGCTCCAATCCACTTACAGTATGCCTGACACACACCCCTATGATGTCAGCTAACTCCTAGGCTTGCACCAAGCTATTCCTGCACTTACACTGTTGGGTGCTGACTAGCATTGAGGGGAATTCTGGGATTTGGGTGCTGACTAGCATTGAGGGGAATTCTGGGATTCAGTATCATTCCCCTCATTTGCATAGGATTGCCTGCTGATGCATAGTTACAGGCCCCACACTGAGCCTCCCCCCTTAGCAACCACTATTCACTGCCCATGTTGTCTTCTGCCTGTCATTGAGTATAATGGCAAAATAGTGATTTTTGGTTAGAATGCTTAATTCAGGTTATTTTCTTTTTATTTTTCACCCGATCCCATTTGCACGCCACTGCCCTATGCTTAAACAGCCAAAATCGGCTAAAAAAAATAAAAAGTTTTTTTTTTACTGTTTTCCATGCCAATGGCCATTGGCATGCATTACATGTCATATACACCCTTTATTCAGAGCTGTCATGGCTCCGTTTTGAAGTTTTCAGAAATGTACTCTGTTATTAACCAAGTACATTTCTGCAGATTACACTAGTCCTGCATGGCCGGCTGCCAGCTTCCTGGATCACAAATTCACCTCATTTTCATGGTTTTCACCTGCAAATAGGGTATTTTGCATACAAGAGCTGCGTCCGTGCAGGAATAGTTCAGGAGCACTCGTGCATGTCCCTGCAGCTTATTCCTGGATCGCACGGTGGATATATTGCCTCCTGGAGCTCCTGCACTGTTCCTACACACCGTACAGGGCTTGCTGAATCCGTAAAGCTGAAAACCAAAAATGGCAAAAGTGCATAAGCACAAATTTGAATATCTCGAATCCGCGCTTATGCAGTGCAGCAACGGGAAGTGTTTGGCTGGGATGTGTTACGGAAGTGAAGGTAAGTGAGTGTATGTGAGTGTTTTTGTAAGTTGTGCATGTGGGTTAGGGTAGGGAGGTGAAAGTATGAGTGTGAGTGTTGGATGTGTTTGTGTGATGTGTGTGTGTGTGTGTGTGTGTGTGTGTGTGTGTGTGTGTGTGTGTGTGTGTGTGTGTGTGTGTGGGCAAGGGAGTGTGTAATGTGTGCGTGTGAGTAATCCATTACTTTACTGTTAGTGCGATCTTGGAGTTGGTATATATAAGTAGGGGGGTGTGGGGAGTGCAGCCCCCCACATGGGGGGTGCAGGGGGGCTTGCCCCCCTGCGTATATGTAGTGTAGGATTGTGTAGTTTGTGTGTTGTGGGTTGAGTGGTGTGCGTGTTGTGTGGTGTATGGTTTGTGTATGTTTGGGATTTTATTTTTCGTGATTGTGTGTTTCGGGATTGCGGGCCGTTCGACTTTATAGTTTTGAGATACTGAAGTTCGAGTTTATAAAGGGGAACCATATATATATATATATATATATATATATATATATATATATATATATATATATACATACACACACACACACACACACACACACATATATATGTATATATATATATATATATATATATATATATATATATATATATACCAACTTCAAGATACCTCAGAGAAAAGGAATATTCCAAGAAATGGTAATCTTGGACTTATGTAAGTCTGGATTTTCAGTCATTTGTGCACCACATTATGGAACTTAAGATTGCTGAATGTTCATTTCTGAAATTATTTAAAAATGCTGTATACCACTTTTGTGTTACTATGAAGTTCAGTGCAAATTGTTGTATTTCCAGTGCTAAATTTTGTTCATCACGCATTTGATAATACTATACTTTGCTTTGTTTTTGCAGCTGTATGCCGACAGCACTATGTCACTAATTATGTATGCCTGGCAGTTTTGTTTTTTCTTAATACTGTATGTTACTTCTATGTTGTCATAAAGAGCTATTAAAAATTATTTATTTATTTATTGCATTTGATTGCTGTGAAAGTCCAACTGAGTAGCATAGCCCCTTTTCAGCTAGTGGGGAAAAGCTCTTTTAAAGAAATAGTACTGTACTAACAAATATAGGACAGTATGTGTAGTATATATTCATATTACATAGAAACACAGAAGGACAAATTTTATACATACATAGTAGCTTTGAAGCTTCAATGATAAGATTATTCTAATACATTAGGTAATGACAATTAGGTTCACCACAGAGTTATTTCTAGTTATTTCTAGTTATAATGCTGATAAACAGTGATGAATACAGACCTGAAAATGTGATTTTCAGCATGTTTCGAGACATTTTATACCTTGAACTATGAAAATGAGAATTTTTAGTAGATGAGAATTAAAGTTGTATTGTGAAATGGGAGAGCAGAAGAGAAAGAAAATTCAGAGGTAGATTGTGGATTAATTAAGACAAAAAGTGAAGCAGAGTTACCTCCCAGTTTTTTGGAGTATGTTGTATTAGCCTGGAGATGGCCTGGGGATGGCATAATCAAGATCATTTTATGCAACTATAGTATCTACCACAACACAGTTTCCAGTCAAAGCAGTATTGCATATTCACATCAGAACACTCTCTACTATTACTGACTAATGCTAAATTGCTAGATTTCCAACAAGCCAACATGTGGCATTGACAAATGCTTGTTGTTTTTGTGGTTACAGTCAGTAACACTCAGCAAGATTGCCATGCTTGCTTACATTTGTATTTTATTCCTCCATTGCTTCCTGACATTGCTGGGACATGATTGGAAGCCTCATGTGCTCCTTAATGAATATTCTGGATTATAGTGGACAGAAATGTGTTCATGATCCTGCATATTGTAGCCTGAGACACTCCAAGTGTGTCTTTTCTGGGTCCACTTCACATGACTGAATCTCAAAATACTGAATTCCATTTGACTGAGACCACAATACCTAATTTTCAAAATACTGAAAACTCATTTGACTGAATCTCATTATACTGAAATCTTACAATCCTGAATTTCAAAATACAGTAGATAATCGCTTATCTGAACTAATTAGGACCAAGGGTAGTTCAGATAACCAAACTGTTTGGATCATCAAACATACATTGAACCGGATAAAAAACATCTAAAGTCTTGTTTTTTCTGCACTCAGGGAATACACTTTTCAACCATTCAGGAAGTGTAGTGGACAATAAAGACTATTTTTCACACACAAGCAGGCTACAAGTTCAAAACAACATGCACAAGCTAATACGTATAACGTTTACATTTTCAGACTTTATGATTTTTCCTACCCAAAAACTTTGGAAGACTGGGTTCGGATAATTGACATTTCTGATAATCAACGTTCAGATAATCGACTTGCTACTGTACTGAATTTTAAGCCATAGATGTATTGTGTGTTTCCCTTCACCTGTGACTTGCTTCTGATAAAAAACATTATTGTAACTTAAAGTGCTGACTGTCAGAATACCGATAGTAGTGTAGAAAATAGTGTTGTAATGTTTCTCAATGTGGGTATGTCTCTTTACATTTTTATAGAAAGTATCTAAAGTAATATGGTGGATGTTTCGTGTGCTCCCGGCAGTAGTGGCAGTGTGCACACTACTGTAAGGTAAGTAAAAGGTATATGCCCTTTTCCCCACTGTAGTGCAATCCTGGAGTTAGTATATATGTAGTTGGGGGGTGGGGTACAGCCCCCCACATTGGGGGGGGTGGGGCTATAATTTGGTTTTATATCATCCAGTTTCTGTTAAGAGGGTAAATCAGTAGTTTTTAAGTTTTGGAAAGAGTTAGTCATCAGTGTTGTAAGTGTGCATGTCTATGGCTTAAAATTCAGTATTTTGAAATTCAGGATTGTAAGCTTTCAGTATAATGAGATTCAGTCAAATGAGTTTTCAGTATTTTGACAATTAGGTATTATGGTCTCAGACAAATGAAAATCAGTATTTTGAGATTCAGTCATGTGAAGTGGACTCGTCTTTTGTGCATCTTTGAGTATCTTACTGCCTACAGCTGACAGGCCTATGATATTGCAGACAAGCCACATGCTCCTTTTGGTGATACACACCTCACATGTCACATATAGTGATCAGAATATTCCCATCTACCCTGTATCAGTCCAATATTTCCTTGTCAGTTAATGTACAGAGGATTTGCCTGAGCCATAAATATCAGGATTATCAGTGCTAACATCCAGTGAGTGTACATTTTAATACGGTAACAACAAACCTCTTCATTTCTATTTTTCTATAATTGTGTGCTCTAATATTTCATAAAGGGTTTTGCATGGTCAGAGGTCAATCACAGACTAATTGTTTTTCACAGGATTATGGATCACAAAATGCATGGTAACAGTCTCATTATCATTTCACTAAACTTGTTCAGTAACAGTAAATTAGCTTTCCTTAAACTGGCAGATTTTTTTTATTATATGAAAACTCAGTGCATAGTCATACTACAACTAAAGAAATCTGATGCTTATCATCTGGTATTTTAGTGATTCCTCCTCTGTCTAAGCAAACAAGCATTAAGCAAGTTAGATAAAATTGAATTCTGTAGTGTACTAATTTAAATAATGATATTACTATATGTAAAATCTATTCAATGATTTACATATATTTGATTTCAAGACAGTATCTCCTGTTAAATTCTAAAATGTACTAATTAATTAGGTCTCAGATAGTTTAAAATTTTCTTTCAGTTGTTCACTTCTTAAAATGTGCATATTTACAGATTAATGCTGAAAATAACTTTGTCATTTTTGTGGACTGAAACACAAGACATAATATCAGAAACCTTTACAGTTTATCACTGCTTCAAAATATATCATGATTAAATGATTATTTATGATTTTATGTATCAGAGGCTCTAGTAACAATTCTCTGCAGTCTTTAGAAATACTACTATTCAGTAACAGAAGATTTACCAACATAGATCCTTGGGTAAAATGAGACAGCTTCTTTCATGTTTCATATTGTCAGTATAGGCATTGTCATGAGTCATGCCCTGATTCATGTATGTCCTCGCAGAGAGTAGGATGCAGGTCTGCTTTCTCACAGTGACTGGTGTCAAACTACATTCCAGGGGACACTTTCTCTATGCAGCAGGACTGGAAGCTGAGCTCCAGTCAAATGAAACCACCACTGATCTCTTGTTTTGACAGAGTCCTTCGTGTGTAAGCATAGCTATAAGATCTTTTCTGAATCTCTCTTGGTGCCTCATGAAGCCTTTTACGAACATTGAAATAATTTGAGCAGCCCTGCCTAGACAATTAAAGTAGTTGTTATGCCATTCCAGCATGATTCACATGTTCAAAAGAAAGCTGCAAGCAGCCATGTCACTGAAGAATGGTCTGTCTATGCAGGGAAAGTTATGACTTATCTTAGGAATGCATGAGCGTGTTACTTTACAAGGGAATCACAATCTTCGAAACATCAGGGACATAAATCTATACACTGATCTTCAATCATGTTAACACAGAATGGAGAACATTTTAAATGCAAATTGTGCTGCAAATGTGCATCACATTAACATTTGTCAAATGAAAGTTTTAGGCCTTGCACTAAACAAAAAAAAATGCTTCTTCACAGGGTTACAAACCACCTCTTTGTTTTGTTGATATCTATTTGTAATACTAAATGTGTGTTTTTTATTAGGCTTTGTTTAGATGTTAAAGTGCATTCACTGTTCTGAAACTTAAATGTGTTTATGTAATCTGCTTGTTTTTATAAGTTTTAAAGATCCCCAGTTACCTTTAAAGCTAAAATAAATAATGTGTTTTTTTCAGTTTTATAGATGATCTAACAAGTATCTGAATCCCCAGCTTTCCATCTGTTGCCAAATCTATATGCCATCTGTTATAAATCCAGCCAGTCAACCTCAGTTCAGCTTAAAAACTTTACATCTACATCTCAGTTTTATATACCATAAATGAAGGAGCCTGGCTACAGAACATGTGATACAATACATTTGTTCACAAAGTCTGAACCATAAAACACTACAGAAATGAGAAGTTCCACAATACTTTCAAAACAACAGCATTACCTTTCTTTCATTAGCTGATATGTTTTAAAATATTTAGTGCTTGAAGGCCTGTATTGCATTATGGTAGGAACTGTACAAAAAGCACGATATCAGTGATACAAAGAGAGAGGGAGAGAGAGAGAGAGAGAGAGAGAGATGTTCATCATTGTGACAACTGCTAAATGATATGCACATACTGTGTGTGTGTGTGTGTGTGTGTGTGTGTGTGTGTGTGTGTGTGTGTGTGTGTGTGTGTGTGTGCGCGCATGCTTGTGTGTGTGGGTGCATGTGCACGCGTGTGTGCGCATGAGTGTGTGTATGCAAGTGTGCATGTGCGCATGTGTGTGTGCCTACTGATTATTGATAAAATGAGAAAATATTTATACATAAGTCAAAGTAAAGCATAGATTATAAAAATAACATACACTAGCCGCAATCTTCTCAACAAGTAAAAACATCAAGAAACACTAAATTGCCAATTTTTTTTGACAATTTAGTGATTTTTTGGACATTTTATTTACCTGTTAAGAAAATTACAGCTGTGTTTGTTATTTTTGTAAGTTAGTCTTGATGTTCTGACCATCTTTGGCCTACTGTTGTCTTTTGTTAATGTTAATATGATATCAAAACTACTGACATTTTTTCATAAGATATCATGTCGTGATGTCACAGATAGAACCTGTTATAAGATACACAGCCCAGACTCAGTACTGAAAGGAGCTATTTATTTGCAAGAAATATTCCCACTTTCACAAAATAATATGTTTGAAAATCTGGCAAAAATAAAGGGTTGAATGATTTGTGGACAGTATGCATAACTGGGTGATTCAAGTACAGTGGAACAGTTATAACTGTTCCTATAGGATGTATTTCACGTACTCCATGTCTTCTAAACTCACAAAATGTAACAAAAAGCCAAAATTAAAATGAAGAAAAATGCACAGTGTGCAATGATCAGTGATCAATATTGTACTTCACTAAATGAGCAATTAAAATGAGGGGATATATAATGTAACTAAAAAACGATTAAGCAAAGCTACCAAAAAACAGAAGCCACCTTGAAAGGCAACTGAAAATAAATAGAGTTCAATCAAGTTTTCCAGCTATACATGCCACAAATGTGGGTTAATAAAGTAAATTATAAAGGGGAAATATCACTTTTACTTCACATAATGAGATAGAAAAGATTAGCAGTAGATAATACTTTCAGATAGATATTCATTAGGAAAGACAGAAGGAGTGCCATAGTCTAACTCTTATTAAAATTCAAAGAAGAATGCTAGATATGAAAGTTAATATGGCATGATCACATGCTGGCTAACATACTAGACTGGTTATCCAAGACTATGTTATCGAGCAGTAGTACCCCCAGAACCATTTAAGTAAAGTATTTTATGTCGGGCAACCCCCACTTGCAAGGATAACCCCTTGCACAGTTCTCTAATGTTGCTGTCTCAAAGTTTGCAAAAATTCTAAAAAAATGAGAATCCATTGCCAATGAAGCCTTATTCATTCTGCCACTCTCTACCAAATGGGCTTCAGCAGAACTCTTTGAAAAATTCAGCAAAATGCATGAAAAGTACATTTTTATTTTTAAGCAGAATTTCAGAACTACTTAATAATATGTGGTTGAGTTCAGGAACTGGACAGTACCTTTATGACTAAGAATAGTTGTTATGGAGCAGATTGTCTATGGAATAAAATTGGAATGCAGTGCAGCATAAGGGGGTTCTGTACTCCTGAGTGTACGAGCCATCAGATGAGATGTTAAACTACGGCTCCATATGATTGAGTTGGTTTTAGATCAGATGGCACAAATCAAAAAGAATAGTGGAAGTTCCACAATGCCCTGCACAAATTTCTCCTAGTTGGTATGAAAGCAACCTCACGTCTTCCTGAAAAGAGACCATTAGCCTAGTGGAACTAACCCAGACAAAAAAGTGTAAACAAATAAATTGCTTAAAAATGCTTAGTCCAAGGTATGAAATTGTGTGTACTTTCTAAGAAGTAACTTCTACAGCAAAGCCTTGTTAATGTTAATGAAATCTATAAAACCTAAATCACTTTACAAAAATGTTTATTATGATAGACTAAATCACTTTACAAAAATGTGTAATCACACAGTTCAATAAAAGAACAAATACATAATTTTTGTAATACTAAAAATATGTAGATGGGGAAAACCAACAAGTTTGTGTTTATTATAGTTCTAAAGGATTCTGATGGCATTATTAAAATGCATGGTTAAGGGAAAACAGCTGAGCTTAAATTGAACTCTCAGGCACAAGCGAATACAATGCATTTTAGCATATTTGGATGCTTGCAGGAAAAATGGAATTGCAAGGCTCTGACATTTAAATATATGTGCAGGACAACGTGTACAAGTTTAGAACAATGTAAACTCTCTAAAATGCAAAGTGATAAAATACCAATCTTATGTATGTGTGTATGAAGATAACAAGCAGGAAGATTATCTAATCATTATCTGTGAAAGATAAACATGATGTTCAAGTATTCAAGAGGAGACTGTAGCAAAGTATGGGTACAGATTTCTTGAAATTTGAGGTATAAGACTACTTTCTAATGGTAGAGTTATATTAAAAGTGTATGAATATGCATTGCTGTCAGAATTCTGTGAGGGACATTTTACATCTGAAATCAATATTTCCATGTCATGGCATCACACAATGGCAATTTTGAAATAATGGTCCCCCAGCTGTTAT
This sequence comes from Protopterus annectens, assembly GCF_019279795.1. Classification (NCBI taxonomy): domain Eukaryota; kingdom Metazoa; phylum Chordata; order Ceratodontiformes; family Protopteridae; genus Protopterus; species Protopterus annectens. The sequence goes on along the minus strand of NC_056725.1, from coordinate 1,147,917,397 downwards.
CTACAAAATGTCCAAAATCTTCAGGAAATAGACTTTTGAATTTGTGGCATTTAACAGAAGATGCTGCAATCAAATGGCATAGTGGGAAGGAGAGGGGAGGAGAAGAATTCTTACAAGATCCTGTTGGACTTGAGAAATATACAAACGAATGAGTGTCTCCAGTATGACCACTGATGAGAAGATTCAATACAAAATTAGCATCGATGCCCAAATTACAAACACCAAAGGTAGCACAAAAATGTATATTAAGAACTGATCGACTGACAAGAGCAGCAGAGGCAGTAAGAGAAAACTGAATGAGAAGAACTAAAAATGCTATCAGTTATGCAACAGGATCAGATGTGGATTTCAGAGATGGTCAACAGAAGCACAGATCAACTCATATCATATGTAGACATAGCTAAAGATGGAGAGAGGTGCTGTAGAAACAACAGATCACTTAAAAAGCAGTTGAGGTAGATGAGCAGCAGAGTTCTACTGTGACAATCCAGATGATTATCCAAAGCTGAAAAGAACAAAGAAAAAGAATGGCACAAGGAAAGCGTCAAAAAAAGTCACTACACAGACTGCCATTTGTGAAAATAATTCAAACAATGCAATATGTGACACCTTACAGGTAAGTATAACTCAAACAGTCAGAGCTATCAGAAGATCTTCAGACACAATGACACTAAATATTGAACTGAAAAGTTTGTAATTGTTCAGCCTGTTTATTCTAGTTAACAATGCTGGTTAAGGGGTCTAGGCATAATGTATTATAAGCCAAAGGGCTTAACTAAGTAAAGAGAGATTTCAGGGTATTATATTATTGAAAAACATGAGCACATTAACGTTAATACTACATTCTAAGCAGAAAAATACTCATGCTGTAAACCATTACCAACACCAAGCACAGTGATGCAAACAATAGTCATATACTAACAGCCTGAGTCCCTCAAAGCTACACTACAGCTTTACCAAAGAACTGCAACAAATAACAGCTTATACATTTTGTATACCAGTGATTCATTTTACTATTTAAACCACTAGCTAAAAACTTCTGTTGAGAACAGATACAACAAAGGAAAATATAAATTCATTTTATTATTACATTCTTTTAATGATTATATAAGGTCTGCAAGGTGAACTGCTTTTAAGGTCAACACTGGCATATTGGTCGTAGGAGTCCAACCATTTCAGATATCCAAAATGGGAGCTTTTCCTACACTTTTTAATAAGTGCCAAGGAGTCTTTTGCATCCACCTGAGCTACCACCAATTCATGCAGATGGGTCTCAGTTTAATATCTCATCTGAAAGACCTTGTAAGGCAAAACATACTCTCATCCAATGCAATACATCATTTTCACATTATTATTAAGAGTTATAATATTGGGGGCGGCCACGGTGGTGCAGTGGTTAACACTGCCACCTCACAGCAAGAGGTTCTCCAGTTCAATCCTCAGCTGGGGTGCCTTCTGTGCAGAGTCTGCATGTCCTCCCTGTGGTTGCGTGAGTTTCCTCTGGTTGCTCTGGTTTCCTCTAACATCCCAAAGACATGCTGTAGGTGGATTGGACACTCTAAATTGGCCCTAGGCATGAGTGTGTACCTTCTGTGGAAGGTTGGGTGTTGGGCTGGCAACTCAACACTGTAAAACTCCACTGCCAATTATGAGTGGATGGGTGATCCGCTGTGGCAACCCCTAACCAGGAAAACCTGAAAGAAGAAGATTAAGAGTTATAATATTGTTATATTTCTTGTTAAGAAGTTTTGGTCATACTGTCATAGCGTTCTGCATTACTTTGGGGAAGTCAGAAAATATATTTTTCATCTGTAATATCAGCACATTTGTTATTTTTCATTTTCAGGCAAAACATTCCAAAGCAGAATGATATTATAAAGTTACAACAGGAAGTAGCCTTTAAAGCCATGCTGCTTTGAGGAAATGGAAGCTACCAAAATGAAAGGCAGGTCTGCAGAATGGGAGCAGAACACCTCATGATTTTCTTGCTCATCAGTAGAAGTAATTTATTGAAATTTGATCTGTTTTTCAAAACTGGGGAAACTTTGGCATTATATTTAGCAAACGGTGGGGTAAAGTGCATCAACTGGAGTGCAGGGAGGCACAGTACCCCTGCAAAACATTTAATTTTACAACTTTGGAAGGCAATGCTGTTTTTGAAGTGTGAGGGTACAGCAAAATCTCTTAAGTATCATAGGATCATAAGAAGTTACTAGGCTATTGGCCCTCTGACCTTTACAAGCCTAGCCAAGAATTTAACCCATGTTCCAACAAGTCAGCACACTATGCCACTGTCCAGCAGGGACACAGTTGGAATCCCAAGGGTTTATTTTCTGTTCACCATCCAGTTATCCAGGTTGTGCTTAAAAAGGGTTAATGAGATAGTCTGCTTGACTTGGAGGGGGAGTTTATTTCACAAAAGGGGGAGTCTCTGGGACACAAATCTGTCCTGCCAACAAGTCCTATTGATGCCACAGACCAGGTTGAGGTTGCTTGAGCAGGTTACTCGAGTGGAGCTTGACTTGCGGATATGCATTAGTCCCATCAGGGCGGAGTCTGAGATTGCTTTTTATGCCAGACAGAGGTCACCTCTGAGGAGTCTGTAGGAGTCTGATTAGAGGAACAGGGCCTTTAGCCTATCTGTGTAGGGTAGATGTTTGAGGCCCTGGATTCTCCTGGTGAGGAACCTCTGTGGTCTCTCCAGCTGCTGCATGTGCTTTGTGAGGTACATGGCGTAAGGGGTATTGTACTCAACAATGGGTCTTATAAGGGAAGATTACAGGGAGGTTATGACCAACTTGTCCCTGGATGAGATGCCCTTACTAATGAGATGGGCGATGTAGAACGCTTTCCATAGAGTGGAGGCAATATAGTGGTCAAAAGTCAGTTTGCTATCACCCTGGGTGCCCAAGTCTCTCATGACTGATTGCATGCTTAGGACCTTATTATCAATGTGATAATTTGTGGGGACATCACTCTTCCCAAAGGGGATGATGATGCATTTTTTGGAATTCAGTTTGAGGCCATGTTTCAGGCACCAATCATTTGTTTGGGTGAGACCCTCTTGAAGGATGTCCACATCACTAAGGGAACTGATGACAGCACCTAGCTTCCAGTCATCTGCAAACTTGGTCAGCCATATCCCACTGGTTTTGACCTGCACCTCAGAAATGTATATCCCAAACAGCTCAGGCCCCAAGACCAATCCCTGGGGTACACCACTCTTTACGGGTCTACTGCTTGAGGTGGCTTCCCCTATTTTGACTAGTTGGATTCTGTCAGTGAGTCAGTTTGCAACACATCTGGTAACATATGGATTGATGTCTAGTTGAGAAAGTTTATGTATTTCAACTGAATGGGTAATAGTATCAAAGGCTCTGGCCAGGTCAAGGTAGGCAGTGTGCACCATCTTCCCCTTGTCCATGGCCTTGCGGACCATCCAAAAGAAGTCGGCCAAATTTAACAGGCATGACCACCCCTTGACGAAACCAAATTGTGTGGAATCGAGTTTCTGGAGGTTGCCAGTGTCCTTGTTAATGAGGTCCATGATAATCTGCTCCATGGCCTTGCAGATCAGGCTAGTTAGGCTGATGGGTCTATAATTTCCTGGATCTGTGGATGCTATACCCAAAATTCCAAAGACATGCATCTGGAGCATTTCTCCCCGGGCCTCAGCTGAAAACAGGCTCTGTGGAACCTAGTCAGACATTCCCGTCAACAAATGTTAAATAAATAAATAAATAAATAAATATACCTTTGTGCAAAGGGATGATAGTGGCTGTCCTTCACTCAGCTGGGATGAAGCTGGTATTCAGGCTTTGGTTGAATAGGGTGCCTAATGGTGCTGCAAGTTCCTGCCTCATTTCATGTAGGATGCAGCCTGGGATGATATCGGGTCCCATGCAGACTGTATTTTTTGGATTTTAGAGGGCAGTGATGACTTGCTCCCTAGAGATAAGAGGAGAGGGGCAGGTACTAGGGATGTCCTGTTTTACTGATGAGGGGGACAGAGGGGTGAAGTTTTCGCTGAACCTGTCTGCCAGCAGGTTGGCTATATCTTCAGCATTTGTGTATGTAGTGACCTTGACCACCATTTCTGAGCAGATGTGGGTGCTTCCCTTGAGATTGCGGACATATGTGAAAAAGACCTTATGATTGTCTTTAGTAGATGTGGTCAGTTTGGACTCAAAATTTGTTTTGGAGGATTTCACTAGTGCTCTTATTTGCTTGTTCAGGCTAAGGAGAGATTGCTTACAGTTAGGCACCTGCTCCTTCTTGGTCCTGGACAGCATTTTTATCCTTTTATTATAGAGTTTATTTATTGCAGATGTCCACCTGTCCTGTCAAGTATTCCTGATACCATGCAGCTATATAAATGCTCATATAGTACTTTGGTGTAGGTTTGGACATATGTGCCAGTTCCTATGGAGGGGGAGGGGGCTGTAAAGCAGTTTATACCTTCCCTAAGGAAGTTGTAATCAGCTTTGGAGAATTATTTTTTTACCCTAGCTGGGGGGGGTCGGGGGGGGAGATGGTGACTTTGAAAGTGACCACTTTTTGGACTGCTTTTACCAGGTATGATGACACTGTAGGGATGCTGCAGTGGCTACACATGTTGGTTAATACCAAGTCTAAGATATTTTCACCTCTTGTGGGGGTGTCGACCAACTGGTCCAAGACATTTGCATTGACAAAATCAAGGAATCTCTGGGCATTTGTGTTTTGGCATGAGCATTTCTTCCAATCTATGGTTGGATAGCTAAAGTTGCCCAGGATGAGTGTGAAGGGTTGAATCGTGATAGATTCAAAGAGGTCCAGATAGGTGGAGTGGGCATCTTGAGTCAAAGTTGGAGGCCTATAACTAGCTATGATTTGAATAGGATCTTGTCAGTTGTTAACTGCACCTGGAATTTTCCTTGTGCATTATACTGTTGACCAGCTTGGAGGTGTGTATGTCTTTTATATATATTAAAACCCCACCTCCTTTTGCTTTGCTGCCCATGGTTTGGGGTCTGACTGTAAGGATGAGTAACCTGGTATGGCTGGGTTGCTCTCTGCAGCTTTGAACTATGTTTCTGTGACTGCACAATTGTCAGCATCTTCCAGGGTTAAGAATGCTTGCAATGAGTACAGTTTCATGTTTAGACTCCTAGCGTTTAGTAGCATGACCTTTAGTTTAAATTTTGATGAAATTTTCATGTTGGTAGTTTTCACCTCATGGCATTTCCTAAAAAAGGCACTACTGGGGAGGCAAGAGCCTTTGCCAGGAGCCTGAAGCCCAAGGAAGACAGATGCAGGCCATCTCTGGCAAAGCATTGTGGTTTGTCAACCATGTCATCCCAGGCTGTCAGGTACTGGATCCCCTTTGAATGACACTAGAAACTAACTCAATTGTTAAAGTCAATCATATTCTGTTTGTATTGAGGACTCATTCTGGGTGATGGTAGAATGCTGCTTAAGGCTAGGAACATACCTGTCTGGCACCCGACAAACAACTAACCATGACTTTCTTCTTATCCAACCTGGTGAGGGGTTCATCTGTCTATCTCAAAACGGACTCTTCTATGACTAATATGTCTGGTTTATGTTTAGGCCTTAGTGGTTGTGAGACACAGATGTGTGGACTATGTGTGGTGTATGGTGTGGTGGGCAGTGGATTTCATGTGTGTTTTTGCCTCAGAGGTCTCTTCTGTTTGGGTATGTTTTTGTTGAGGATCTCTGCATATGTAGGGGTGTGTTGTGTAGGTGTGGGTGGTGTTTGAGGTGTGATGTTCATGTTGACAGCCTTCTTAATGTGAGATATACTGACTTGTGGGGGAGAGAGCAATGACACTAGGTACTTGATGTAATTGCATCTCTCACAATTTGTGTTCCTAGGTTGTAGTAGTAGAGGGTTGTCCATGTACATGAGACAGTTGCTACACTGTCTCAGGATGCCCATGTCAATCAGACCGGCCAGAGAAAATGTAGGAAATTGTCCATCCATACTTGTCAGAAACTGAGGGCAAAAGTTAAAGGGTGGAAGGTCTAAGAGTAGTACTACTAGGTGATCACACAAGTACTACTAAGGGAAAATTTGTAACTGGAATACCTCACAAAGGGATAAAAGCAGTGCAGCTACAGATCTGGATGCAGTAAACCTGTATCAGACTATGCTACTCAATTTAAGGGTTAAGAAAACAGTAAAAAACTCAAAGAAGCACAGATTAACCACTTACAGTCAAAAGAACAGAACTCACTGTATGAAAAAATACAGCTAAACAGTAACAAAATGCAATAAAATGCAGTTAAACAGCAATGAATTGCAGTAGATAGCAATTAAATATAGTTAGTTAATCAGTAAATTGCTTTAAAACAGTAGCTCACAATCACAACAGTAAAAGACAACTCAAATAAAGCAACAATTGAGTAGAATACTGACATCAGTTTAATAAGGCTACTGACAAGCAGTAATAAATGCAGCAAACTAAATGCAGTTGAACTCCTAAGCACTAGCAGCAAAATAAAGTAGGAAGAGGCACAGTTTTTTTTAGTAGAAAGTGAATAGACAAAAGATAATTCAAGGTTGAGAAGCTAAAGGGGTGGGCCTTCACAACGTATCTCACTCTCCACAGTAGAATGAGCTGATGTAATGGGACTGGGGGGGTGTCCAATATCAAATTTATACTAGAAGTGGGCAACTCAAAGCCACCAAGATTTAATACCACAACAGCACCTGGGTGGCTGGGTCATATACACAATATCAGAACAGAGGTAAGGACTGAATTCACTAAGTCTAAAAAACAGTTGCACAGTTTAAACAGATATGCAGCAAATGTTTTTAGTAAAACAGAAGTGCAGAAAACAGTTGAAAATAAGCAATTATCTTTTTCCAATCTCACAGCAAAGCAATGGCAGAAGGCCTATCTCACTGCAGCTTTGAGCAAACAAGTACAAACTCGTTTAACACTGGCTATTTAAGGCAGAGAAACTGAAACCAGCCAAATTATCCAATCAAAAAAAAAACACTGCCTTGCAGTAATGCCTCTAGCTAAACCAGACCAGACTGACTTCCCCCTCCCACAAAGAAACAGCTAGGCCTCTCTAGACAAAAGATTTCACTACAAGCTCCAAAGGTCACAAACAGCTCTATGCTGGTGTTTTTCAAGTACAGCAAAAGTAAAAAGAACAGATAAACAAAAAGGAGACGAAGATCAGAACAGAGGTAAAAACTGAATTCATTAAGTCTAAAAAAACAGTTGCAATGTTTAAACAGATATGCAGCAAATGTCTTTAGTAAAAAACATGCTCCCCAAGGTATCTCATTAGCAGCTAATAACATAACCCGTAAATTGTAGTGCAGCGAGTAACAGATGACTAGTTTTACTCACATCACCAGCATTGACTTATTTTGTATTTTATGTAGTTAATGCTGCTTCGTTCGGCTTTTCCTGGTTAGGGATCGCCACAGCGGAACGCCGGTCCGCTAATGATTGGTAGTTGATTTTTACGTGCCGAGTTACCAGCCCTGACGCACAACCTTCAATGAAGGTACGCCCATTTACGCATGTCTCCATGCAGAAGACGCTCTAACTGAGAATCGAACCGGACAGTGTCTTACTGTGAGGCGACAATGCTACCGCAGCACACTGATTGTATAAAAATTCCCCTGTTCCTGCCCTATTACCTTCTATATGTAGTAACTATAAATGAGAGTTGTGATTGAATTTAATGATCTTTTTTTATAAGTCCAGGAAAGTATCTAGTATTGTTCAGCAGGCATCATATTCTAGGACTTCTTTTTCATGCAGTTAGGCAATTTATAATCTTCTGAACTACAAGCTAATGACTGTTATACACCATGTCTAAAAAATAGTACTTAAATCAGTTTATTGGATTGGCTAAATGGAGTCCTTTTTAGTGGTGGAAAACTACAATTACTCAGCAAAAAGACGTATTCAGGTGATAACTGAAACTGTTCTAACCTGCTGCTTACATTTAGATGTCAAGCAAGGCTGTCAAAACAAATTTAAGAAAAAAAAAACATCTCCAGTTCCAGACTGAAAACAGCTTTCATGTAAAAGCATGATATGTTATTATTATTTAGAAAAATGAAGCCGCATCACTTAGTGGTATAACAATATCAGAAGCACGAACTACAAATCTGCCCTTTTAACTGTGATTGGATTTGTATACAAAGAACTGTGCACATGTTCATTATGTAGAGACAACATCATGGAAAAAGAGGACCATTATGCAATGGTATTATTTAATAAAAGTGTGAACTATCTTTTCTAAATGACAAGGATCATAGGAGGTCACTATTCTATTGGCCCTAAGGCCTCTACAAGCCTAGCCATGTTATTCCCTTGTTCCCTTATGGATCAAGATATATAGTCTATGTTTGCACATGACTCTAAGATCAGCACTGGCTGCCCCTGACTAAGAAGGACATAGGTGAAACATCTCAACCTCTTAGAGCAAGAAATCTGGACATAGCCATAAATAAAAGTGGGACAAAGGCCCAAAAATAGGGACAATTTTTAAATACTGCTCTTGCAAACTTAGAAAGTTGATAGAATAACAGGTTTTGTATTAGCATGAATTTTATGAAGGGTATGAAGTCTGAAACTCAAATGCCTATCATTATTTTCTAACTTCAATCTTTAATGATTTGCAACTAATTTGCCAGAAAATCACAATTTTATGAAAAATGGACCAAAACTATGAACCAAAAATCTGGACATTCTGCAAAAATCTGTACAGTTGAGAGGTATGCCTGGTGTAAATTTATGGTTTCCCATCAAATTGTCCAGGTTACGCTTAAATAGGTTAATTGAGGAGCTCTGTTTTACATGAACTGGCAGTTTGTTCCAGAGGAGTGACAGCCTCTGGGAGACATATCTGTCTCTCCAGCATGTCCTGTTAATATCGCAGGCCAGATTAAGATACTTAGAGTGAATGAATCTTGTCCTATTGGATTTGCGGATGTGCAGCAGCTTCATCAAGGCAGAGTCTGAGACTGCTCTGCAGGCCAGGCACAAGTCACCTCTAAGCACCCTATATGATACTGAGTAAAGTGATAATGCCTTCAATCTGTCCGTGTAGGTCATGTGTTGTAGGTTCTGAATTTTCTTGGTGAGAAACCTCTGAGGTCTCTCCAGTTGCTGCAGCTGTCTGGTGAGGTACATAGAGTAGTGTGCATTGCACTATATTACTGGTCTGATGAGAGCCTGGTACAGCGGAGTTATAACCTCCATAGCTTTGGATGTTATATCCTTGCTTATTGGGTGGGCAACATATAAGGCCTTTCTTACTACTGTGGACACCTAATGATCAAACTTAAGGCTGCTATCAACGTGTATTCCTAAATCTCTCACCACTGGGTTTGAACTTAGGGGGATATCATTAATGTTGTAATTAGCAGGAGGTTCTCCTTTGCCAAAGGTAATGACAATGCATTTTTTTTGTGTTTCGTTTAAGTCCATGGCTTTGACACCAATCATTTGTCTGTGTAAGCCCATTTTGTAGTATGTTGACATATTTGGGGGATTCCATGATTGCACCCAGTATGCAGAGTAAACTTGGTAAGCCATAGGCCATCTATTTTCGCCTGGACTTCTAAAAAATAGATACCAAACAGTAGGGGTAAAGCACAGATCCCTGTAAAACACCACTGGTAACAGGTCTGCTAGTAAAGTTAGCATCCCCCAATTTTGGCTCTATGTGTTCTGTTTGTGAGCCAGTTGGCAGCTCATCTAGTGATGTAAGAGTTAATCTCCATTTTTTTTTTTAATTTCTCCAAATCTTTTGGCTTTCTAATACCATGACAGGAATGGACCCCATTCCTAAGTCAAAGTACAATTAAAGTTCATGAAATTAGTATTATTTCAATCTTTGATGTCAGCCAAAAGTGCATTTCTCAGCACCCGCAATGTGCCCAGTAATGACTCCTTCTGCAATACATATGGGGTTACATGGATTGGTAGCATATCTAAATACAATTGCAGATTCTTTTTTATAAGACCCGTTACACCTACTACTATTGCAACTGTCTGGGTCTCTTCCTTCCACCTTGCTCTCATTTCTGCCTGCAAATCCTGATATTTTATGACTTTCTTTCTCTCTGTATGCAAGGCACTGTAGTCACTGGGTGTGGAGATTTCAATGAACAATACTACTCTTGTCTTCTTTTCTTGGACCACTATATCTGGTTTTCTAGCATCTGTCTTTTGAACTGTTGGTAATAGGTGATCCCATGTGATATAGACTTCTTCATTTTCTATGATGCTTTGTGGCTCATGTTTTCAGTGTTTTTCAGCCACTTCAGTACCATAATGTTTGCACAATCCCCATTGCAACAGTCTTGCTACATTATTATGGCTTTCAGTATACAGTCCTTCTGCCATTAGTATGTTGCAACCAGCAACGAGGTGTGCGACTGTTTGCAATTCGGTTTTACAAAACCTACATTTGTCTGTTTCTCCCCATGTTCAATGGAGTTTGACTTTGTAAACCAACATGTGCGCAGTCCACTATCTTGGGCTGCCAATATTAACCTTTCAACTTTTGGTTTGAATTCACCTCTCCTTAACAATTCCTGCATTCATTCCTGATGAACATGAAGGTCTTCCAGAAGTTTCCAGTACTTGCAACTATATTTATGCTTTTTCAATATTTCTTGCCTTCTCATCTGGTCCTTCACCTTATATTCTTTCTTTTGTTTTTTGGCACATTCAGTTGCTGCCTGATTTTTATCTACTTTTGGTTTGATTTCCATTCCTGCTTAATTATCTGCTAAATTAAGCAGAGAAGTCATCTTAGATTTATTCTCCTCATGTTTCAAAACTTTCACTACATTTGGGTCTTGTGAGGTCAGCAGATATGTGTGGAGTCCCACAATTGCAGAGCTATACATGTAATCAATTTCAAGGAGGCCCATCCCTCCTTTGGAATGAGGAGTATATAATCTTGGTATACACTGATTTTTATAAATCATTTGGTGAGCATGAAGCATTTTTCTTATTTTCCTATTTAATTTATCCAACATGTTTTGGGGCCAGTCAATCACTCCAAAACTGTAAGTTAAAACAGGAAGAGCAAACTGGTCTATAGCTTGGTTTTTGCTACTAGATGTCACCGCTGTTTTAAGACTTCATTTAAGTCTTCTAAAGTATTTCTTGCTAAGTTTTATTCACATTTGTTCATATTTTATGGTTGATCCTTCATCTCCCAAATATTTATATACTCCCTCTTGCTCAAGTTCTTTTATATCACATCCTTGTCCCAAACTAATGTTTTCCTGGTGGTGCAGTTTTCCTGCTTTAAAGGTTGCTTTTGCACACTTATCAAGACCAAATGGCATTCTTATATCATCTCAAAAAGTGTTGACAATCTGCAACTGTGCTTTCAGATCTCATCTGTTGAGTTATACAGTTTTAAATCATCAACAAAGAGAAGATGAGAACTCTTTACACTTTTTTTTTTGTTTTTAGAAGCCAAACTGTAGCCATGGCCCAAGCTGTTAAGTAAACAACTTAATGGGTTAATGGCAAGGCAGAATAGCAACGGTAGCAGAGAGGCACCCTGGAATATGCCCCTTGGAATTTTTATCCCTGGCATAATAATCCTTTATCATGGCTTAATTGCAAAATGATCTCTCACTGTTTCATTGTCACTGTAATGTAGTCAATCAGTGTAGGGTGTATCTTATACATTTTTAAGCACTCTTTTATCCATGAATGTGGGATACTATCAAATGCTTTTTTATAGTCAATCCATACCATACTTAAATTCTTCCCCCTTTTACAGTTCTCCAGTATGACTTTATTTAACAACAAATGATTCTTTGTTCCATATGACTCTCTTTTATTGCCCTTTTGTTCTACTGGCATACTTGAGTTTTCTACTAAATGATTATAAACCCTGTTAGCATCAATTTGTGTGTATAGTTTATACATTGTCGGAAGGCAAATTTTTGGTCTATAATTTTTAGGGTAGTTTGCAGTTCACTCTTAAGTAGGAGCATTGTTTTGCCTGTTGTTAGCCGGGTTGGTGTCTGTTCAGGGTGCGCATATAAATAGTTCTTACTCATGGCTAAATCCTAGTGCAAAGATGTTAATACTTTTAATCAAAAGTTAGGTGCTGCATTTGGGCCTGGGATTTTCCAATTAGAGGCTTTTCTTAACTTTGTTTCAATCTCTCTGGCTGTTACGTCATCCCATTTCATTTCCTGCACCATTAAACTTCTTATTCTTTTTTTTACTTCTTCTATCCATTTAGCATCTTTGTTATGTTCCACAGGATCTTCATAGATACTTCTCCAAAATTTATCTACTTCCTCTTTTTTTGGTGGTCTTTCAATTCCTTTTACTTTATTTCACAATTCTCTGTAAAACATTTTTGGGTCATCAATAAATTGCTTATTTTGTACTTTTCCTTTATATTTATCTGTGTATCTTCTAAGTTTTTCCACCTGTGCTGAAATTTTTAGTTTGTTATTTACGATAGTTCATAAATGATCCTGGTCTGTTCTAATAGCTTAAATTGCTTTTATCATGTCTATCTTTCTAAGTATTGTTGTTGATCTATTTCCTCTTCTATAGTCTTCTAAGAGTGATACTTCTTGTCTTAATTGCTTTATAGTTTTCTTTATTCGATACTTCCATGATGGTATTCAATTTCTCCCCTTCCTTTCCCTCACTATCCTGTGTTCTTGTGGTAGAACTTTATCAGTTATTAATTTAGCTGCACAGTAATATATCCTGTTTAATTTTGTTATATCACATGGATCCCTATGGACAGTCCTAATTACTGCATTCCTTGTTTTATCAGACTTCTGACTTTTTGGGTTTTACTGACCTTCTGCAGTCTATTTCTATCATTGATCTTAATATATATCTATCCATGTTTATTAAATCAAGCAACTTTTCTCTTAGCTCATTTTCTTCCAAACTGAGGGCACATCCCTTTTTTCCATTTCCTGTGGGCATTGTATAGAAAGTTCTATAGCATCTTCCTGTGACACCTTCTCTTCAATTTCATCCTGTGCCATCTGTTGCTCTGTGATATGGGAACTCACTGGCCTATCACTCCTCAACATTGACTGCATCGGACTTTCCACAGTTTCCTGTTCCTTTCCTTGCTGTCTAGCTTCAGGTGAATGTTTGTACTGGTTTCCTGCGGAAGGCTCCAAAATATCATGATATGGCACCTGACCAATTGCTTCCTGTTCCACTGGTTTCCCCTTAATTTGGATATCCACTGCTCTATCTTGTTGTGGTGCTTTCTGCATTCGATTTTTTACACTGAATCCTTCACTTTGGAGGTACTCCATAACCTCAGTTTCTATTTCTTAAACTTCTCCATTACTAATTTCCTTTTCTACTTTTCCTCTGTGTCTTCTTATTTTTTGTATTGTAAAGTTTTCCATTCTGGATTCCTTTGCCTGTATTTCTCTTCGAATGTCTTTGACACTGCTCTTTTTGTATTGGTTAGTTTTGTTTTCTCCTTTGCATAAATATTACACCATATTAAATCTTTTTCTTTCCCACGTCCATATTTCTTCTTCAGATGTTTCCTGATCTTACTGTTTCTCCTTACGCTGGGGGCTGACTCCATCATACTGTGATGTAACCTGTACTAGACTTTCTACACCAAATCCTTCACTTCACAGGCACTCGATAACTTCAGCTACTATTTTTTTAACTTCTACTTTATTAATCTTTTCTATATTCCATCAACCACCTGCTGGGTGAGTTTCTCGTTGTTGCAGATAAGGCTGGTTAGGCTTATGGGTCTATAGTTCCCGGAGTTAGTTGAGGGACCCGCTTTGTGCAAGAACATTTCGGTTGCTGTTTTTTACTCAGCTGAGGCAAAGCCAGTGCTTAGAATGAGATTGAAGACCATGCTCAGTGGTTCCACTAACTTCTGTTTTAGACCATTTAATAGGCAGCCTGTGATGTTGGCCGGTCCCATAGAGGCTTTGTTTTTGGCCTTGGATAGTGCAGCTATGACCTGATCTCTGAACATACTAGCAGAGGACTGGTGACAGGTATGTTATGAGGTATGACTGGTGGGGACAGGGGGATGAAGTTTTCACCAAACCTGTCAGCTACCAGATTGGTGATTTCCTCAAGTTTATTATAAGTGGTACCATCCACAGCTAGTTCGGCACAAAGCTGGGCCTTCTCTTTTAGATTTTGGATGTAGCTAAAGAATGCTTGGTGATTTACCTTAGATATGGATATTAATTTAGTTTCGTAATTAACTTTAGAGGACCTTACAAGATGTCTAACCTGCTTGTTTATGGATTGGAGGGAGTTCTTCCTTTGCTGGGACCGTTCCCTCTTGTTTTTTAATAGCAGTTTCTTTCTCTTATTGTATAACCTATTTATGCTGGAAGTCCACAAGAATCGCTTATTTTTTTGTGAGGATCTTGATTTGATCCATTCCAGTAAGTCTGAGTCTATACATTTATATACAGTAGAGAGTCAATTATCCAAACTAATTGGGACATATGGTAGTTCTGATAATGAAACTGTTCAGATAATCAAACATATAATTGAACTGAATAAAAACAATCTAAAAATGTTTTTAATTAACATTAAACAAGAAAAATAAAACAAATATACTGTAAGTGCAAAATAGTATGGTATATTACTGTAGTACAAGCTCAAAAAGCAGTCACAAGTGAATACGTATAACATTTACATATTCAAACTTTATGATTATTCCTACCTGAAAATGTTGGAAGGCTGCGTTCAGATAATTGACATTTCGGATAATCGACTCTCTATTGTAGGGGCCTATACAGGACATTTGTGTACACCTCAGTATAGGGGTCATTGCTGTCAGTGTTGGCATCAGGTCTGAAACTATTGTTGCCATCATTCAATAGGCTATAGTTTGCTCTGAAAAAAATTTTTAACCTTTTTGCTCCTGAAGGTGAGTCAGGTATGATCGTTATTTTGAACTGATTCATGGCTTTACCAGATTGGGCCCCACACATGGGGTGGTGCAGTGATCCCCCATATAGCTGAGCTGAGCACTATGTCAAGGATGTTAGAGGCCCTTGTGGGGGTGCTTACTATCTGCTCTGAAGCATTTATATTAAAAAAGTCCAGGAACTTTTGGGCGAGGGCATTTGTGTTCATATATGGCACTCAATTGATGGAAGGATAGTTAACGTCACCCATGACCAGGGTATTTGGCTGTACTGAGAGTGACTGAAGAAGGTCCAAGTAGGCTGTGTGGCTTTCTTGGTTAATGGTGGGGGACCTATAGCTAACAATGATGTGGAGGGATGTCTTTCCTACAGTTTGCTAGACTTTGAGTAACTCTAAGGAATCATATTGTTTAACCATTCGAGAGGTGTACATGCCTTTAATGAACATGGATACACCTCCTCCCTTGTTTTTTTTCAAGTTCATTGTGTGGTCTAAATGTGTGGAAGGCATTGTAGCCCTGGATGCCTGAGGCCTTGAACCATGTCTCTGTGACTGCACAGACATCAGCATTTTCCAGGGTGAGAAGTGCTTCAAGTGAGTGCAGTTTTTGATTTAGACACCTAGCATTAAGCAGCATAACCATAAGTTTGTTTCTGGAGAATATTTTTACATTGGGAATTTTGTTCTTGTGACATTGCCTAAAAAAGGCACTATGGGGGAGGCAAGCACCTTTGCTAGCATCCCAAAGCCTAGAGGTAAGAGGTGAAGGCCATCTCTGGAAAAGCAGCGTGGTCTGCCTTTTTTGTTTGTATTGTAGCATCATCCTGGGTGAAGGAAGAATGCTGTTTAGGGCTAGGGACATACCTCCATGGGACACATAATCTGAAAGCTCCATCATATCTCTCTTTATATAGTCCACTGAGGTACATCTCAAGTCATTCAATCCAACATGGTCTATAACAGAGTCATAACAGTACTTGTTGTTGAGAGATTTGAGTGCATTTGTGGTTTGGTGGATCCTGGCTTGAGACAGGCAGCTGACTATGACCTTCTCCTTGTCCAGCCTAGTGAGTGGGACATCTGTGTGTCTCACTATGGAATCGCCTATGACCAAGACCTTTGGTTTAGATATGTTTTGCCTTAGGGGCTTATTGGGTGAGACACTGATGCGTGTGTTATTATTTGTAGTGGGTGCTGTTAAGACTGTATTATGAGCAAAAGGTTTGTGTTTGGGAGGTCTTTCCTCTTTTGGTATATTTCTAGTGAGTACCTCCATGTATGTGGATTTATGCGTTGTATGCTTGGTATGTTGGGGGGTGGAGTGTGGATGCTGACAACCTGCTTGGTATTTGGTTTGTTGTTACATGAGAGAGAGAGAGAGAGAGAGAGAGACCATTGATTCCAGATTCATAGAATAGATAGATATCTCACATATTGTATTTGCATGTTTTAGAAGTAGTAGGTTGTATACATGAGGCAGTTGCTACATTGCCTCAGGATGCCCATGTCAATCAGACTGACTAGAGAAATGGTGCGAAACTGACTTTCCATTATGCTGGGTGTAT
This sequence comes from Protopterus annectens, assembly GCF_019279795.1. Taxonomy (NCBI): domain Eukaryota; kingdom Metazoa; phylum Chordata; order Ceratodontiformes; family Protopteridae; genus Protopterus; species Protopterus annectens. Next base: position 1,147,900,905 of record NC_056725.1, on the reverse strand, counting down.
TCTGTAATATGTAGTGGAGGGTGGGTTAGATGGACTAGGCTCTTGTAGAGCTAGTAAAATCAGCTAATTTATGGGAGGTTTAGGGGTTTAAACCTGCACCGGCGCCTCAAAAAGTGCAGCTGGGTTGTTCTCTGGCCTGCAGTGCACAACTAAGTTGTGTGCCAACAAGCAAAGAAGCTTAGGAGAGTTCCTTAGCAGTTATCTAGGGGAAATTTGATTTTTTAAGCATTTGCATCTATACACAGCAGTGCTAACCCTTGTTGCATGATGCACAGCTATGCCACAAGGGTGCAGGAGGGCCTTCTTAATGTAAGATTGCTAGCTTTAGTACTCAAAAATGCCAAACAGTCTAGCTTCAGCAAGTCTGAATCTAGCCTTTGCAATAAATTGCTCAAGTACTGTAAACAGGCAGTGTTGAAAACACATTCACACACAATAAAAACAGTTTAAAGAAGGCGGCAAAACAGTTGCCAACAATTTAAAAGTGTAAACACGGTTATAATAATACTTATTTTTCAGTAGAATTCACAGGATGCCTTGGATTTCATTTAAAACTGACTTTACATCTCTGGCTAAAGAGGCCAAACTCTAAGCAGCTCTGGTAAATTGAGCACATACCTCAGTAGATGCTGTGTTTAAATATCACCTAAGTAAAACAGTTTTCAAACAATCCAACCAATAGGAAAGCCCAAGACTGAGCCTTCTGCCACAAGGGTACGGGAGGACCCTATTAATGTAAGATGGCTGGCTTTAGTGCTCAGGAAATGCTAAACAGTCTAGATTCAGCAAGTCTGAATCTAGCCTGTGCACAGTGGAGTGCACTGCTAATAATCAGTACCCTACAATGGGTGATGCAGTATTTAACAACTCTCAGTGAAAGTTCCAGACTAGAGTATTGCCCTCATGGGTAAACCACACTGGTCTTGAATAAATCCTACTTCATCCACAGATGTGTAATTACTAGTAGCAAATCAAATTTGCTGTCAGCACAGAATTAAGCTTACAAAAAACTTAGAGGACAATTAAAATGTACTGAATCCAAATTTGAGCTAAATTTGGCCTCCTAGGCCAAGGACAACTATGAGGCATTCTTTATGTCTGCAACCTGAAAGGCAATACACAATTGTGTGCAGAGCTCATTGTTAATGGAGCCAAAGTAACAGCTATAAATAAATGCATTCTGAGGGTCATGCTGCTCAATGCTAGATTTCTAAATATCAAGATGCACTCACTCGAAACACTCCTCAAAATGGAGAACATCGACATTTGTGCTGTAACAGAGACCTGGTTTAAAGGGGAAGAAAGCACCACTGTGCTACAAAGCTATAACTCATTTCTCACTTTTCAGCCCCGAAACATGGACCGAAGTTCTAAAGGTGGTGGTGTCTCCATACTCATAAAGGATATGCACACCTCGAGAACAGTAGCCCAGCATAATGCATCTGAGATACTTCAGGTACAACTAACACTGGGTAAGACTGCGATCCAGGTCATAGCCTGCTATAGGTCCCCATCCATATCCCTAGACTCTCAATCCACATTCCTAAGCACCCTGGAATCTATCAAGATCCAACCCAACACTTTCATACTAGGAGACTTCAACTACCCCTCATCAACTGGGAAAACTACTCAAGCACCAATGCACTGGCCCAATGCTTCCTGGAATTCATCAATTCCAATGCCTTGGACCAGCTCATTCTTACCCCCACTAGAGGAAACAATATCCTTAACCTGGTTATTACTACCATGGGCAACCATTTCTCTATACCAATAGTCAATTCCTCCCTGGTTAGATCTGACCACAAACTAATCACCATAGAAATCCACATCTCACTCACACCCCCCGCAAAGGTATCCACCATGAAAAACATCTCCAAAGCTGACTTTGGATTCCTAACAACACTGGTGGCTAACTTCACAGCACCCATGCCAATGGAAAATAGATGCATGACTGCCAAATCATACACCAATGCACTGTACAAACATGTACATAAATGCATGGAACTAGCCATACCCAACAGAACCAAGACACGCTCCTCCAAAAAAGGAAGCCAGTCTGGTGTTCCACTGCCATTAATAAACTCTGCAACAGAAGGAAGAAACTGTTGCAGAAAAAGGTGAAGTCTCATGACTGGAAAAACTCCCTTATTAGCCTCAACAAAAAGTTGAGATCCCTCATCAAAACCTCCAAAGCCAGCTATGAAGGCAGAATTGTGGCACACACTAAAAACAACCACAAAGCCTTCTTTAGTTATACCAGGAATCTCCATGGAAATACCCAGATTTACTCTGAGTTACTGCACAATGGTACGTCCTATACTGAGCCAACAGATATTGCCAACATACTGGCTGACAGATTCAGTGCTAACTTTACCCCCCCGAAAGGACCAATCTCAATACCTGAAAAATGCCAGGCAGCCTGCATTACTGCAGAACAGGTTAAAGCTGCATTGTCTAAGGCCAGGAATACAGCTTCCATGGGACTTGACAATATCCCTGGCTGTGTTCTACATGAATTACAAAGTGAACTGGCACCACATCTGTGTGCTCTGTTCACTCACAACCTTACCTCAGGCTTTGTCCCTACCAAATGGATCACTGCTACAGTCATCCCTCTCCATAAAGGAGGAGCAACTACAGACCCTGGAAATTATTGCCCAATTAGCCTGATGAGTCTGATATGTAAGGCTATGGAGTGCATCATCATGGACTTAATTAACAAGGATATAAGGAATCTCCAAACTCTAGATCCCATGCAATTTGGTTTTATGAAAGGTAGATCATGCCTGCTCAACCTGGTTGACTTCTTTGAGTCAGTCACCAGAGCGGTGGATGAAGGTAAGGCAGTTCATGCAGTCTACCTCAATCTGGCCAAGGCTTTTGATACCATTCCTCACTCAGGAATTATTGCTAAACTCACCAAACTAGGCATCAACCGCTATATCCTTAGGTGGGTTGCAAATTGGCTCACAGACAGAGCACACAGTATGAAAGTAGTGGACTCCAAGTCAGACTGCTGACTAGTCACGAGTGGAGTCTCACAGGGATTGGTCCTGGGTCCTCTCTTGTTTGGCATCTATTTCTCAGAAGTCCAGGCCAACATGGAGGGACTCTGGCTAACCAAATTCACAGATGACTGCAAGCTGTGAACCATTATTAACTCCCCAATGGATGCAGACATCCTACAGAAAGGCCTCACTGTGACCAATGACTGCTGTTGAAACCATGGCCTTAAGTTTAATGCCAAAAAAATGCATCATCATCCCCTTTGGAAAAAACTCAGTTCCCACTAATTACTACACTGATGGGAGCCCACTGAACACTGAAGCATTATAAGAGATCTGGGGACACAGGTTGACAGCAACCTCTCCTTTGACCACCACATTGCCACTGTGATCAGAAAGTCCTTCTATGTGGCACATCTCATTAGCAAGGGTTTTGCATCCAGGAAGAAAGAGGTCATAATTTCTCTCTACTCTTCCCTCATTAGACCAGTCATAGAGTATAATGCCCCATTTGACATGTACCTCACTAGACATCTGCAACAGCTGGAGAGGCCACTAAAGTACCTCACGAAGAGGATCCTAGGCCTTAAACACATGTTCTACACAGACAGACTCAAAAAACTCTAACTATTCTCTGTCTCATATCATCTACTAAGAAGCGATGTCTGCTTGACTTACACAGCCATGTCTGACCCAGCTCTATTAGAAACTCTACATCTAAAGAAATCCCAATCCCTCCACACCACACACTCCAGAGACTTCAAACAGATTACCACAATCAACACAACATACTGGAGGGACAGGTTCATAACCCAGAGACTGCCCATGCTCTGGAATAGACTTCCCATACATGTCAAGCACAGCACCTCACTAGCCCTCTTCAAGAGAAATCTTGATGAGTGGATAGGAAATAGAAAGTTCACCCTGGGGATCACTCCAGTGGTTCTACTTGATAGAGGCACTGGGAACTAATGATGGGTGGCACAATGCCAGGGCACTTCTATGGGCTAGGCTTGTAAAGGCCACAAAGCTATTAGCCTAGTGCACACCTATGAACCTAGGAACCTATACTGAGCCAGAAGCTATAGCAAACCTACTGGCCAACAAATTTATCTCCAGCTTTATCCCTCTTTCCCCCCAATCTCCTCTCAGGAAATACCATCAGATACAACCCCCCCCTACTGTCACTAGGGATGAGATCCTCAATACTCTGTCTAAGGCCAAGAACACAGCATTGATGGGGCCGTACAATATCCCAGGATGCCTTCTAAACAGCATGAAACAAGACCTATCAGGATTTGTGGAATTGCTTTTTAACCATAACCTCCGAACAGGCTTCACACCTCACAAACAGAGAACAGCAACAGTTATCCATTTGCACAAAGGTGGGTGAGCTACAGACCCTTAAGTCTGTCTAGTCTTATATGCAAAGTCACAGAAATAATTATCATGGAAATTATCAATGATGACATAGGAATCCCTACACAATTTGGTTTAATCAAGGGCAGGACATGGCTACTCAACCTGGTGGACTTCTTAGAGAAGCTCACCAAAGCAATAGATGAGGCCAAATTAGTTCACACCATCTGCTTAGACCTTGCCAAGCAATTTGACATAATATCCAACTTGGGCATTGTTGATATACTTGCGGGGTTAGTTATAAACCCTTATGTAACCCAATGGATAGCCAGCTGTTTCCAAATCAACATAGACTACTGGCTAGGATAAGAAGAATGATCCATTTCCTTTCACAAAGGAATGGTCTAGAATGAATTTGAGAAACTCAAGACAGATCAGACAATTGGATCTGCTGAAGTAAACCCTCAACTTCAATACTTCATTAAGAATTCACAGAACTGTTCTTGCCACTGACTTTAAAACAACTTACTGAAGGAAGGTAAGGTTCTTTATGACTGTAGGAAGGCAGATGTGATTCCCTTTACAACAGTAGGAATAAAACAAATACTGATTGTGGAGAAATTAGACACTGACATATATGCTAGCATGTCTGGCTGAGTTTTTGTACATAATTTCAGATTAACCTGTGTGGTATATGCCAGCATGATTAACTATTATGTTGTAAATAGGTTCTTACATTTTGATTTATGATCTCTTTGTACAGAATGTTTTAAAGACTTGAACAGTGTCCTTTTATATTTCTAACTGCACATGTTTGTGAAGAAAGATTCTAAAGGCAAACTGTCTCAGATTCAGCTGATCTGCAAATTATATCATCAGAATTTTGACAGTTGCTATGCGTTACTGTCAAGCCAAAAGGCAGGAAGGAACTTTAGTGAACAGCTGTTGGTTGATTTTCAAAATATGAATTGAAAATTAGAACTGGAACAGTTATGACAATTAGGCTAGTTTATAAAAGAGCCTGCCAAAGACAGTTGATAAAAGAGCCTGCCAAAGACAGTTGTCAGTTGTCAGTTACAGTTGAAATCGTCACTTAGCCAGTTGTGAGTTATTCACAGATGTGCTGTGCAGTGGATACCCAAAAGGACTCACCAAGAACTGTAAGCCTGCCTTTGCTCTGTTGTAGTAGTTTAGTTTAGTTTAATTTAGTTTAGTTTAGTTTAGTTTAGTTTAGTTTAGTTTAGTTTAGTTTAGATCAGGGACGGTGCTCTTTAGTCAGATAGGAAAATTATAATTAATCAGTTAGAGTTTTCCTGAATGTTGGATTTCTGTCATTCAGTATTGATTTTATTTTTCTGGGGATTGAGTTCTGTTTGTTTATTGGCAATTACTGTTTTATACTTTTCATCATTTTGTTCATTATTAAATATTTTCTATTAACTTACATTGTGGCTGGTCAGTCAGTGTTTTCTTTAGTGATTTGAAAGTCCTTATACCTGCCTTGATAACTTTCCGGTCCACTCTGAAATCCTGGCTGCTTAGGTCATTTGCTATCATTTGTTTTAATATCTAATTTTAACAATTGGACACGCCTTTAAAAGGGCATGAAGACACTCTGGTTGGTGGCAGCATTACCAATTTATTTTGGGGAAGGAACACAGCTGGAAATTTGTGTCAGGCTTTCCCAGAAATGTTTGGATGTGTGAGATTTAATTTATTTAAGTGTGAATGTATCAGAGGTCTTAAACTGGGGTAGACACATTGCTCTGAATTGTGTAATAATGAGTTATATTAGGGGTGGGCAGAAGTATACAGTCCAGTCCCGGGTTATAGAGCATGTTCCTGTTGTGCTCTTAGGAGAAAATTGTGGAATATTACTCCTGTTTAAGTGACAGTCTCACATTGTTGTCAGTAGTGAGGATTGAAGCTCTTTAGTTACTGACCCAGGAAAGTGAGAGACCTCACATTATTTGGTGATAGTTCAGTAGGATATTGTGTGGATGTCACGCTGATATTTACTGCCTTTCACTGTTATCCTCAATTTCAAAAGAAAAGGAGAAATATGCATGACTCACGTTCCACATATGTCTGACCAATTATGCCTAAATAATTGCAGTTAGCCATCAGTCATGAGTACTTGCTGCAAAACTGGTTAAATTTCCCTAAACTCTTCTTCCCATTGGCTAGGAAGGTCATAGTGGTGCCTCTTCAGGTCATTACCTCCTTGGCAAGGCAGTGCCATGCATACAGTTTGTACTGGAGGACCCTTGAAAGAGTTCTCCAGCAGGTGCTCCTAGTGGTCCCTATGGAGGAAGTACAGAAAGATCGTTGTTTCTTTCTTGCACCATCCAGCAGCCCTTCCACAATCAGTGGCCTCAGAATTCACCGCACTTCAAAGGTTGCAGTCTTAAGGGAAATGGTAGCAAAATCTCATATACATTGACAGGCAGCAGGGTAAATTAACAGTGCCCAGCACTAGTAATAAACATGCATACATGCATAGTGTAGTAAAATAGACAGAGTATGGCAGTACAAAACTTATAACACCAAAAAGCTGCCTCAGTTATCCAATGAATGAAAGCATATAGTTTTAAATAAAGTGATTTCTTTTGGATGACTAAGGCTTTTTGTGGTGTTAAATGCATAGTGTGACAGAGTGGTGTTTGAGATGTGAAAACCTGTTGGTTTACTTATATGAACTCTGTATAATCCATTTCCCTGTCCAAAGTAACACAATAACACCCACAGGGGACACAAAGCTGATTGTATTAATACAGACACAGCCCCACCAGAGTCATTGACCTGACAACTTTGTGGTCAATTATGCATGTTCACAGTCAGGTTAAGTTTCATTTAACAGTTTTGATTTATTATGCACTGTATAAAAATGTGAATTTCACAGATAATTAACCTCAATTGCCTTATTAGCATAATTTACTTGCTACAATCTCCAACTCTGCATAATAATAAAACAGCTGTTGCTATTGTAGCAATTATTAAGCAATAAGATAATAGACTGACTGGGAGATTTCTCTGAAATATAGAAGAGGTTGCAACACCTGTGGTAGTGAGTTATATGGCAGTAATTGTGTCTGTCATGTATTGCATATATCCACACTTGCCATGTTGTGGGGGCATGTTTTAAGAATACTAAACTGGAATAGTAATGTGTGATGCAACTCAGGTGTTGTACCTAACATATTCAGGAATGGTTTGCTGTGCACAATGGCCATGGTGTTAGTGTAAATGCATTGAGTTTGAGCTTTATTGGGAGGCAAAACATAGCAACATGCTGCCAAGTATGTCGGTGTCACATGTTGTGTAGCAATGCCTAAGGGAGTTAGACAGGGTACAGGTGCAGACAGCAGTAGCCATCTACATGCATGCTGGAGGCCATTCATTGTGACAAATGATAAAGCAAAGGAAATGGATCAGGTGTAGCATAGTTTGTGCTCACTTCGGACATAGAAGTGGAAGACCATAACATTTATTTATTTATTTATTTGTTTGCAGTTTGTTAACTGGGAAAGTTTATTGAGCCGAGATGAGACCTTTTCAATGGAGGCCCAGGGAGAAAAGCTCCATGTACAAACATAAAAAGCAAAAATCAACAGAATTTAATACAATAGTAAATGCCAAAATCAAGCAGAAGTAATACAAAAATTAATACAATATTAAATACCAAAATCATGCAGAAGTAGTACAAAAATTAACAAATCAAAAAAAATCATCAGAAGTTGATACAAGGTGTTATACAATTCAAAAGTAACAGAGATGTATCAGTTTAATAATGCCAGTAGAATGTGTATTTGTGTAATTAGTAATATTAGTGGCTTCTGAACCAATTTGGGGGATGAGCAATTTGAATGAATATGGGATAAAAAAAAATGTCTACATATATGGATGCTGCAGAGATCAGAGGTCAGTCGCTAACCATAACTGTATGTTGCCATTAACAAATCTGGAGAAGTTCTTCCAGACAGAGCATTTCATCTTCCAGCAGCCTATCTGTATACATGGTCGGCAAATTCTCTAGAATGACAAAATCAGTTGGGCCTTCCATGGTCATGTAGAGCAGGATGTTGTTGTCTTGAATGCCAGGGCATTTGGTGGTCAAAATAGATCTGCACTACAAGTGCACCATAGGGTGCATGACTGAGGGATAGCCACAGTTGGGGGATTCAGACCACCCTAACAGACATAGAGGAGTTCCTGGCATCTTTGTCTGGGTAAAAGACCATTCTCTCATACCCAATGGAGGATGGGCCATTGGTACAGAACTTCACCCCCTACCACCACAGGTGTCTGTGGGTAATGTCTCAGGTGGGTATGCCCATATATACATATAATGTAGAGCAATATGCTACAACCTTGCACTTTCATATGTTGAATGCAGTCATATCATCCTTAAAGGCACTTCAAGGCTCCATTGGCCATGACATTCTGCACAGGTAATGTAGGGATACATTCTTTACATGCCACACTATTGGGCAGCTGTTGCAGCACTGGGGACCCGGATTGTCAGCAAGTAGCATTGATACACAAGAGTGCATATGTCTGCTTTCACAGGTGATTCAGTGTATGAGTCCTCCACCATGGGTATGGACATGTTTGATGTCAGGGAATCATCTGAACCTGACAATGATTGGAGCCAAAATGCAGCCAAAGTGCCACTGTCAGCCACTGGTAATGCTGTGGCCACATTACCTACCCCCCCCCCTTCCACAGACACAGCTCCACTGTATGTGCAATCCACCCAAGAGTCCTAGGTATCAAAAGAAGGGCAGGAATTTGTCAATAAAGCAGCACAAGGTGCACCCACATGCTCTGTCATGGGATAATAGAAGGGGGCAGCATGTTGATAATTGACAACATGGATCCCCACCTCAAATCTGAGTTGAGCGTCTCAAGGGCTGGTCAGTTAAGAATGTGCAAGGCAGTCATCCAGGCACAGACTGATTCCACTGCATCCTCAGCAGAGCTGACTGGTGTAGAGCATGGGCTGAGAGACAACCTCAGAGAGGATATGGCACACATAAGCAACATGTTTTGTGTGATAGTTTTTTTTTTTTTTTTGCTTGACATGAAGCTAGTAATAATGTCAGTATGAGTACTGAAGAGCAAGATGGAGTCTAGCAGTGTTCCTAGACATTTCTGTGCATATACTTGAAAAAGCAGGTTGTCATGTTGGTCATACAGTAGAGGTTGAGCATTACACAGTCTTTGTGGGTTCCAAAGACAATGGTTTTCGTTTTAAAGCAGTTAGCTATCAAGTGTTGGCTGAGAACCAGTCACAAATAAGGAGAAAGTCTTGTTGTTAAGTGTTTGTAGGATATATATGTTATCTCAGGAATATAAAAGAAAGAGGCCATATGCATAACATAATATGCTTATTAAGTGAAGGCCAGAAAAGAACAGTCAAGTACAGATCCCTGGGGAACAGCAGGTAAAAAAGATCTTTAGGATCAGAGGGTTTCACTGAGCTTTACTTGGATGTTCCATTATATATGTTTGCATATATATATATATATATACACACACACACACACACACACACACATATATATATATATATATATATATATATATATATATATATATATATATATATATATATATATATATATATATATATATATTTATATATATAGACAACTTGAGAACAACACTGGAAACTTACTCAATAACTGACCATTTTTGACTGTTAGGCTTATTATTTACTCAGTAACTGACCATCTCTAGGTTTGAGCATTATTATTATTTATTCAGTAACTGACCATGTTTGGGTGAGAGCCTTAATATTTCTTTTCTCAGTGAAAGACAGGGATGATGGACTGGGTCAGCATACTTAAGTAACACATTATCTACATAAATGAAAGTATGCAAATGATATGTATACATTTAAATTACTGTTAATATATAGTTATGGGTAATTTTTTGCAGGGAACATGCCTCTAACACCTGTCATGTAGTGGTTATACCATCACAGCCCCCTTTCTAACACGTTCTAACTCCAAAGGTCCCACATCTATAAAAAACAAGAGAAAAATAATATGGCTTTTTAAACCACAACCCACAAACTTCTGTTTTTTTCCTGCTGCTTCAAACTCATTGTCATAGTATGTAGCTAGCACCGTAACAAGGAGGTCCAAGTAAACCAAGAGTAACCAACAGTCTTCAGCCACAATTGCTTGCTCCACCACACTGGCAAAAAAACAATAAGGCGATAATCCAAAACCACTTTATTGGAAAACAACAGATGACCCAGGTTTCGTTCTATGACGAACTTCATCAGATAACCAACATCCAACATCTCATTCCTTAAATACATTTAACCCACCCACTAATTACATCAATTAACTAAAATTATTCAATAATATAATTATTCCGTTTAAAAACACAGTATACCATTGTATGCATATAAAATAAATAACTTGAATACAAAATACTAAAAACACATCCTATAACTTATAAATATATATAGTATATATGATATAATATAAACTGTACAGTTGAACAAGGAATAATATAATCACATTTCATATTACCATAGGTAAAAAATATATTAAATCTAACATATAATGAAGTTGCATAGTATTGTATAAAGTAATACAATATGATGTTGTTAGTGAAAACACATAATATTAGCATAAACATAAATTTGAATCATGAATATGTATGTATATACTGCTATATAAATTATGTATAGAGATATATATAAAACAAACCTTATATGTATATATATGTGTGTACATATATCTATACACAAAAATTTATATTATAAAGGTTGTACATATAAAATAGAAACATTAAATATATGAAATGTATATGTGTATAAGTTGAAATTATAAGTGTATATTATGTATGTTGTGTGCACAATAATTTCACCAAAATAATATTTCCATAACTATAAACTGTATTGTGCATAATAAACTCATTATGTGGCCACAATTTACCTGCCTTTGACCATGATACTTTTCAAAATGGGCTTTATGGTACAACACTCGTTAAGCCCTGGAATGTTACATGCATCTAAAGCTAACTGCCATTTTAATTCACATATGTCCAAATCTAAAGGAATAACCCTACCTTGTACATCAAAACTAACATTTCGTATAATACAGAACTTAAATTTGTGTCCGGCATTGCCCATTATATGCCTAGCAAGTGCATTAGTTGTTTTAAGATTTCGAATATCAGATAAATGCTCTCTTACTCTATCCCTAAAATGTCGGGAAGTCTTACCGACGTAAAATGAGTCACAATCCTGGCACAAAGCCAGGTATACAACATTAGATGTATAGCAATTATAATGTCCCTTTAAATTAATACTATAACCATTGACAACAATATTTTCTCCAGTACAATAGATGTGTGAACATATACTGCATCGTCCACACTTAAAATTTCCTATCTGTCTACATGTAGTTATATTTTTGGAACCATCACCTCTCTCAAAACTATTTTTAAATGATGCATCCTTCTTATAAACAAATTTAACATCGCCCTTAAACAAGTGTCCTACTTTTTTATCCTTACTGATTATGTCCCAATTCCTCAGAATAATATCCCTAATAATCTGAAAACAATCATTGTATACTGATATATATAAGGGAATACTACTCATCTTGCCTTCTTCACAATGAAGATTGGTATTAATCAGATCCAGACCTATAGATGTTAATATAGCCTGATAAAATCCTACTCTTCTCTTGTAAGACACCTCATTTAGTATTTTGGCGCATAATTGTTCAGGATACCCTCTATTCTGAAACATATTGGACATAAACTTTAATTTATCCACAAAATCATCATCATTGCTAACCATTCTGGCAGCCCTGACCATCTGCCCTTTAACAATTGCTTTTTTCTGATGGTCAGGGTGCCAGCTGGTGTAATGCAAATAAGCATTTGAAAAAGTTGATTTCCTATGAATATTAGATGTAACTTTACCACAATTCTTATCAAAGGTTAACCTCACATCCAAATATGTTATTTCTTTCTCACTTATTTCATGGGTAAACTTCAAAAACCTCACCGTATTGTTAATATACCCAATAAATGATTCCAACATATCCTTTCTCTCATCCCATACAATAAATATGTCGTCAAGGTATCTTGTATATAGTTTAATATGCTCAAAATACTCAGTTTTAAAGATGTACTGAACTTCCCAGTAACTCATAATCAAGTTAGCGTAAATGGGGGCACAAGATGCCCCCATTGCCACTCCATTTATCTGCTGATAATAATTGCCCTCATAATGTATATAATTATTCATTAATACTAATTCCATAAGGTTCACCAACATGTTTATCTTGTCCTGATCAAATAACTTAGTTTCATATAGTTGCTCCTCCAGCCAAATGAGGCCGATATCTTGGGGAATTGTGGTAAACAAATTACATACATCGACTGTGATGAATGAATCTCCCTCCTTCATATTTAACTCCTTGATTTTTACCAAAAAATCCCAAGAGTCTTTACTAATGTAGGGAAACTTAGTCAAACATTTCTTGAGGTGGTAATCTAAAAACTGACCAACAAAACACGTCTTATTTCTCTTACCATCGACTATAGGACGAAATTGCAAGTTATCCAGGCCTTTATGAATTTTAGGTATGCCAAATATACCGCTAATTACTGGATATTCATTATTCATATAATTATATTCATCTTCTGTTATCTCTCCTTTATGTAGCATATTTTTGAGTGTTAAGTCTATCTTGGCATACGCTATGTTTATTTCATTAAGACTTACTTCCTTATAAGAGTCTCCTTGCAACATGCTGATCATGTAAGAAATATAATCCTGTGTACTGGTCACAACCACCCCATTACCCTTGTCGGGTTTCATAATCCTAATGCTTGACTCATTACTTATACTATTAAATATCTCGTATTCCTCTTTGGACATATTATAATGCATTAAATTTTTATAAGTCCTATAAAATTTCCTCATTTCATTCTCACTTAGTCTTTCAAAAATAGCTATTTGGTCATTCATTGGTGGATTGAATGCACTTGCTCTTTTCGGTGCCCTGTCTTTCTGTCTATATAAGTTTTCGTCATCAGGACACATGTTGAACCAAGTTTTTAAATTTATGTAGCTAACCATAATGTAGGTGTCACATGCCACATTTATGAATAGCAGGAGGAGTTCCCCAGTGTTTCCCCACTTGATGAGTTCTTTATGGGAGGAATGCTGATTTGAAACTGGTAAATTTGGCAATTCAGCATTTCAAAATATACTGTTCAGCAACCAAAACTGATTCAACCACATTTAGGGTCAAGTATTGTACACCTACATTTATAACACTATCAGTCTGATAGTATGTGATGTTCAGCCCTCTCCAACATATTTATTGTATGTGGTGTCCAATCCTCCCCAACATATTAATCATATTTGATGTCCAGCCCTCCCCCAACATATTTATTGTATATGGTGTCTAGCCCTCTCCAACATATTTATTGAATGTGGTATCCAGCCCTCCCCATCATATTTATTGTATGTGGTGTCCAACCCTCCCCAACATATTTATTGTATGTGGTGTCCAGCCCTCCCCAACATATTTATTGTATGTGGTGTCCAGTCCTCCCCAACCTATTTATTGTATGTGGTGTCCAGCCCTCTCCAACCCTCCCCAACATATTTATTATATGTGGTGTCCAGCCTTCCCCAACATATTTATTGTATGTGGTCTACCCCAACATATTTATTGTATGTGGTGGCCAGCCCTCCCAAACATATTTATTGTATGTGGTGTCCAACCCTCCCCAACATATTTATTGCATGTGGTGTCCAGCCGTCTCCAACATAGTTATTGTATGTGGTGTCCAGCCCTCCCAAACATATTTATTGTATGTGGTGTCCAACCCTCCCCAACATATTTATTGTATGTGGTGTCCAGTCCTCCCCAACATATTTATTGTATGTGGTATCCAGCACTCCCCAACATATTTATTGTGTGCAGTGTCCAGCCTTCCTCAACATATTTATTGTATGTGGCCTTCCCCAACATATTTATTGTATGCTGTGTCCAGCCCTCTCCAACATATTTACTGTATGTGGTATCCAACCCTCCCCAACCTATTTATTGTATGTGGTGTCCAGCCCTCTCCATCCCTCCCCAACATATTTATTATATGTGGTGTCCAGCCTTCCCCAACATATTTATTGTATGTGGTCTACCCCAACATATTTATTGTATGTGGTGTCCAGCCCTCCCAAACATATTTATTGTATGTGGTGTCCAGCCCTCCCCAACATATTTATTGTATGCAGTGTCCAGCCCTCTCCAACATATTTACTGTATGTGGTATCCAACCCTCCCCAACATATTTATTGTATGTGGTATCCAGCCCTCCCCAACCTATTTATTGTATGTGGTGTCCAGCCCTCCCCATCATATTTATTGCATGTGGTGTCCAACCCTCCCCAACATATTTATTGTATGTGGTGTCGAGCCCTTCCCAACATATTTATTGCATGTGGTGTCCAACCCTCCCCAGCATATTCATTGTATGTGGTGTCCAGCCCTCCCCAACATATTTATTGTAAGTGGTGTCCAGCCCTCCCCAACATATTTATTGTATATGGTGTCCAGTCCCCCCATCATATTTATTGTATGTGGTGTCCAACCCTCCCCAACATATTTATTGTATGTGGTGTCCAGCCCTCCCCAACATATTTATTGTATGTGGTATCCAGCACTCCTCAACATATATATTTTGTGCGGTGTCCAGCCTTCCCCAACATATTTATTTCTATGTGGTCTTCCCCAACATATTTATTGTATGTGGTGTCCAGCCCTCCCAAACATATTTATTGTATGTGGTGTCCAGCCCTCCCCAACATATTTATTGTATGCGGTGTCCAGCCCTCTCCAACATATTTACTGCATGTGGTATCCAACCCTCCCCAACATATTTATTGTATGTGGTGTCAAGCCTTCCCCAACATATTTATTGTATGTGGTCTTCCCCAACATATTTATTGTATGTGGTGTCCAGCCCTCCCAAACATATTTATTGCATGTGGTGTCCAGCCCTTCCCAACATATTTATTGTATGCGGTGTCCAGCCCTCTCCAACATATTTACTGTATGCGGTATCCAACCCTCCCCAACATATTTATTGTATGTGGTATCCAGCCTGCCCCAACCTATTTATTGTATGTGGTGTCCAGCCCTCCCCATCATATTTATTGTATGTGGTGTCCAACCCTCCCCAATATATTTATTGCATGTGGTGTCCAGCCCTCCCCAACATATTTTTTGCATGTGGTGTCCAACCCTCCCCAGCATATTTATTGTATGTGGTGTCCAGCCCTCCCTAACATATTTATTGTATGTGGTGTCCAGCCCTCCCCAACATATTTATTGTATGTGGTGTCCAGCCCTCCCCAACATATTTATTGTATGTGGTGTCCAGCCTTCCCCAACACATTTATTGTATGTGGTGTCCAGCCCTCTCCAACATATTTAATGTATGTGATGTCCAGCCTTCCCCAACATATTTATTGCTACCTATATGGCTGCCTGACTTTGAGTGCTCTTGTCCGTTTTCGCAAACTAATAACAGAGTGCACCCAGTATTACTAAGCAATAAGATGTCTCTGGAGTACTGAACCTTGACAAAATGCCTGACACTAGTTATTCATGCACCAGATGTAAACATCATGGACACTCCAATGATGTTTTCAATAATTTTCATGACTATTCCTTCAACGCTTTGTACAAGATGAATCTACTGAATCCACTAAACATTTAATAACATGAAAATAGATGACAGGCAACAAACTGAGAAATAATATCCAAATCAAAAAGCAGGATGGTTTGAAGCAAAACCATAGTACTGATAGAAAAACTGTTAGCAAATATACACATGCAAACTGGTTTTGGTCACTGGCGTTATCAGTGCAGTACAAAGACCTGCAACCTATCTGACTCTATCACAGCTAATTAAAGTCATAGTACCTATTAAACATAGTGTTAAAATAGTGTAAAAGAGTTAAAAAAACACAAAATATCAAACAATAACAACAAACTTAATAGTATAAATGAATCCTGAAACCACATGAAAGATTTCTTATGGGCAGTGTCAAAAAATAATATTAGTGATAAAACCAAATGTTTAAAGCTAACACATTATAGAAACTCGGAGGAATAAATCTATAACCATGATAATTACATCAAATAGCCTACCACTATTCATTTAATCCAGGTTTGTACATTGCCCCTAAATTAATAATCCAGAGTCTCTCTTTCTTATCCAATATTCTGTGTTTAGATATCTTAGGCAAATTAGCACCCATTACAGTATCAGTGTCAACAAAAATAAAATGTTCAAGGTGGTACTTATATAAAGCACTTCTAGAATGTTTGCAATTGATGTCACTGAAATGAACCACAATGCTGTGTTTAAAAGGTATAGAAGTTTGACTTACATAGAATGCCCCACATTGGCACACTGCCATATATATAATCCACTCAGTGGTTCATGTAATAGGATATCTAATACCAAAAACTTTAGACATGTTGATAGAAGTGAAAGACTTACTACTAGAAACTACTGTACAATAAGCACAGTTGCTACCATGTGTACTACCATGTGGCAACTTAGTTCTAAACTTAAAGCTGTCCATAATGCCTTTCTTAAAACCAGATAGATATTGACCTATACTTTTCTATAACCAAAATTGCAACAATTGTCCAAACACTGCTCAAAAAAGAGGTGAGTTGTGAGAAGGTGCCAGTGTTTATTAATAACTTGACATTTTAAACTAATTGGTGCCATTAGTCTTTCTTAATCTTGGTATGGGCGGATAGGAGGTAGAGCTATAATTTCTAATACATGGATGTAATAATTCATCTCTTGATGTATTTGAAGCTATAGTTTGTGCATTTTTGTAAACTAATAGAGTGAAATAATATCCCTTCCTGATTTTATATATATATATATATATATATATATATATATATATATATATATATATATATATATATATATATATATTGTTCCCATTCAGAAGCCTGAAACATCATAAGCCTGAAAATCAAAATCCTGAAACCAAAAGCCTGAAAATTCAGAATCCTGAAAACTCAAAATCCTGAAAGCCCAAAATCCTGAAAGACCAAAATCCTGAAACTCAAAATCCTGAAAACACAAATAATGCTAATATGTCACTATAAAGACACTAATATCTACCAACTGACCCTGACCCTAACCCTAACCCTAAGGTCCGTCACTATCGCACACTCACCTGACCCGCGCTCTAAACCTAACTCACTTAAACCGCCCCTAACCCCAATATTTGTCACTATTGCATACATGCCTAACCTGCGCCCTAACCCTAAGTCACTTAACCACCCCTAACCCTAAAATAAAACCAACCGCACACTTACCTGACCCCAACGCATGACCTAACACCACAGGGCTAACAATAGCAAAGCCACAATGACATCAGTATGTCTATTTTGTGTTTTCAGGATTTTGAGTTTCAGGATTTTGGTCTTTCAGGATTTTGGGCTTTCAGGATTTTGAGTTTTCAGGATTCTGAATTTTCAGGCTTTTGGTTTCAGGATTTTGATTTTTCAGGCTTATGATGTTTCAGGCTTCTGAATGGGAACCATATATATATATATATATATATATATAAATTCTGTATGATCTCACTGTGATTGTGTTGCCCAGATAGATTAAGTCTATAATGTATGGCACCACCTACAGATCTGCAGACCTATGGAAAGTCCACACAGTGGTATAATATTCTTAGGGGTACCATGAATATTGTGAACTCTCCCATGCGCTGCAACATGCAGGTGAGGTCTGTATCCAGTATTCTAGAGTAAGTGAATCAGATCTGCCTGCAGCATTGCCACAAAAATGCTGAAATGTCTCTGTTATTAGGATACTGTATATCCAGTAAGATGGGCCACTGTGCTGCTGGGAAGGGTTATGTCTTGCATAGAGGGAGCTACTCCACTCTGTAGTGATTAAGCAGTCTCTGACCATGTAAACTGACAAATGTCTGTCTTGCTCAGAAGAACATCATGTTCTGTGGACTGGGAAGGCTTAAAGCTCTAGTAACTACCACATAATTTCTCTACAGCACTAATAATCAAGTCATATTAAATATTGCATGATTCGCAATCCTACATTTTCCCATGCACTAATTAAAATTAGTACAAACTATATGTTCCAGGATTTGTATATTTAGAATATCTGTAAATGGGGACCGTGCTTATGATATTGCATTTCATAATGTCCGCCTTTCATTTACATTCTTCAAGTACATCACTTTGCAATCCATTAATCAATAATAAGTCCTTTGCATGCCATACATCTCCTGTTCCTGAAGCATGGTTTCTGCAATATTACACCAGAACGTCTTTGCAAGTCCAAGTAAGGGTACATAAAAAAACTTAGTAAGTGTCAATACCACAAGGAATGTAATTTGAACAGAAAATTCCTCTATGCAAAATCATCAGGATGTCTTCTATCTGGAAATTAAAAGATCAAGGGATTTGTGCTAAATTTTACCCAATATGGGCATCACATTTGTGTGCAGTAGTACAACATCCTTGTTAAGTTCTTGTCACTTCTACATGGAATATTAAAGCCATCGGAAGAAACAGCACCCTTCAAATTCCAAAAAGGTTGCTATATTCTCTAATGCATATTCACATCCCGTGTTCATGTGCAGTTATATTATCTTGTATAGCGGTGTCATTTTGCCATTTTTCACTTTCATTATTTTGTAACTTTGCTTTCATTTCTTTATTTTTTCAAAGACACAGGTTTGCCTATCTTTGTTTGCAAACTAGAATAATGGCTTTATTAGACACAGCACCTAAAATATAGGATTTTTAATTTATCTTAACATACTTGGGAGTTTATGAAAGGTTTCTATATAATGAAATTACTTCTCTCCAAAATATGTATATTAACTATCATTTTTTTCCATAAAAAAAGGAAATGACAACACTGGCCAAGGGAAATAAAATGTAAGGCAAAGGAAGCCAAAGTGAAAAAATGAAGACTGTGTCATAATAACAAACATGCTTGTTCTCTGTGTTATAAACTACAACAATGAAAGTTTGTTGTCAGGTCTCTTTATCTTTCTTCCATTGCTTTAAGTAGCCTTTAAACAATGTTCTTTTTGAGCTGAAGAATTTGAAATGAAGATTTTTTTTTTATCGATGACACTGATGCCCTTTGAGCAAGGTTAGGTGAAGGTAGGCTACAAAGGACACTGGGATCTTTGTGATGACAATAGGGAAAGGCTAAGGTTTAAAGAAAGAAAAGTGCTGAAGGATTGATGCCAGGCAGTAGATAGAAAGCTTGAAAGAGGTGTGGCGAGTACTAAGGAAGATGAAGGAGTCCTGAAAATCATTGTTATTTCAAGAGATGACACTGATAGACTTAAAGCAGTGGGCAGAACATGGCCATTGGCCTTTGACCCTGTGTTGCAGTGGTGTTAAGTTTCAAAAGCAGTCTTAAAGTATCTAAGTCTCTCATCAAAAAGTTAATTTCCAGTGCTAAATCTGTCAGATAGATAATCACAAACTAGAAGTCACAGCTGAAAAATGCTGAAAATTCTGAGCGACTTCATAACAAAGAGTTTATATTTATTATTATAGACAGCATATGTCAACATTGTGGGGTCATCCTGTGTCCCAGAACTGAAAGACAAACTGTTATCTGCATTCTTCTCTTCCTAATAGTTTTCTTCATTACAGTCATTAACTTAAAAGTAGAACATGTGCATTGTATTTCATTCATGTTCAAATGGACAAATGTCACTGCATGCATTTACGAACAAAGCTTCTTCTATGGTCCACACCAGCAGGTCTTACATGGCTAAAACAGATAGGTGGCAAGTGACCATGCCCTTTGCAAATGCGGATAGTTAATTTGTTCAAAGGGAACTGAATATATCAAGTTTCATTTTGCAAAGAATCATTTAAATGCAACCACAGTAATCTATGCCAAGGGATGTATCAGTGTGACAAGCTCACCTAAATCTCAAAGAGAAGAGAAGAGCTCTCCACCTCAGGGGGTCTCAGAAGGCACTTTCTTATGTCAGTTGTGTCTCGTCATTAATGTTCTCATAGAAAATGCCTTTTTAAGAAGTAGGTATATTTGTCTTGCAAAATCTGTCAGTGGTATAAGTCCTTTCTTCCAGTGAGACTCTATAAAAATGCATTCCTTTTCAGTTTCAGTAAGTAATGTACTCCTACAAAAAATGTTTTTTAACTGCCGCAGCTTTAACTTCCTACGTTCCACTCATTCATCTGTAGTCTAGTGACATAATACCTGCATTGCTCTTAAACTTAAGGTTTGACTCCCTCAGCCAAATTGTGTGATTCTGAACAAGTCACTTAATCAGACACCAGTCCCAGGCTGAATCTGAAAAAGGTCCATGGAGATCAGTGCTCTACCCTAGAAAATAAGTACAAATAAAGCAAAAATAAAATAGATTAACTTGAGCATTTCTCTGGATTTCTTTGTACAAACATGGATGCTGCTAAACCAGCAGCCCAGTATCACAAAATCATAAAGGAAAACTAGTTCTCTCCTGTCAGCCTCTACTGACCTACTGGCTAAGATGCTTTTCAATCACCATTGCTTTTCCTCAGCCCTCTCTACTGCTACATTCCCTCCTGCAGTCCTGAATATCAGCCTTCAGTAAATGGGTCCCCTAAATTGTTGTGTGTAAAAGTCTTCATGCTGGCTGTCATCATGAGCCTGGTAGAAAGGTGGAGTGTGTTGAGGTGCACATCTGCAGAACGTCATCTTTGCTAGCTGTAAACCATAGGACTGAGAAGGTATATTCTTATGCCAACAGTGTATGACCATCAATGCCCTCAGAGGTCAACTCCTTATTACAATGATGAACATGTTTTCATACCAGCTATGCACTGATTTATTGGACAAAATCCAATTTGTAGTCTAAGATATTAGCATATGTCAGAATGTCGTTTCATTGTACCCTGGGTCCTGCACACACTTCAGAACATTCTGTAAAATCACTTCCTTCCTCCTAAGCTCTTACATTATGCCATTTTTTTCTTGTTGGAAGCAGTCCAACCTTCATTCCAATAATGGATACTAAGGCACAATCTTCCTCTGTTCATCACTCCTTCAACCAAGCCTGACCTGTCACTGATCTTAGTTCAAAGGTGCAAACAGATGTTTTGCATCCATGTCAGGCGGTCACCATCTAACTGTTTCATCTGCTTTAGTTGTTGCTTACATAAGCAAGTAGAGTTACTTAGTATCTTGCTAACTTTCTTATTTGAAACTAGACAATGTGTTTTTAATGATACAGAAAAGCAGAAGTCATGCTCAGGGATAACCCAATGGGATCCAGAGAGATAACCGAGGTTTTCTGAATCTTAATGTTCCAACCATATCTGAAGGCTTTCACTGGCAGACATAACTAAATATTCACACAGGACATTCCATGGTCCTGATTCCCTTTGAATGAAAGTTAAAAGAACCCTGTGTCTCCTGCCATAGTTAACGTAACAGTTTACCCTTACTAAATATATATTTTTCACCAAATGCAAGGAAAGGAGATTTTTGTCACCCACTCATGATGGCGTAGTGAGCTAGTTTAGTTGTATTCTCCCATATATGAGATCCTGTGGTGAGTATAGGTCCAGGGATTGGAGTCTGTGTAGACAGTAAACTGGACATCCACCACTCTGTCATCATTATAACATGGTGCTGGGCACTGCTCTAAAACATGTTGTCATTTTTCACGCTTCTGTGCCAGAAATGGATACAGTAGTCAACATGAGGGTAAACCAAAAACTCATACATACACAAAAAGACTTCCTCTTTTCTGATCTATAACACATTTGTAAATATAAGTCATAGCTGCCATAGTGGCAGCCTGGCACTAATCATAGTCAGTAAGACTCTCAGAGGATACACTTCTCATGCTGGTGATAGTGACTAAAAATGGATGTGGCTGCACTGACCTAGAGGAGAGGCACTGCATTTGTGAGAATACCTCTCAACTGTCCAGAATTTTGCAGAGTGTCCAGATTTTTGCCTCATATTTTTGGTCTGCCTCTCATAAAAATATAGTTTTCTACTGAGAACTAAGCATCCCATTTTAGATCAGTGTTCATTTGTTGTGTTGCTAATGTTTGCTGGTGTGGGACTAAGCAAATGATTTACAGGACCATGGACCCAATGCTAGTTGGTATGGCAAGCTCCCAAGTAAGATGAGCCTCTCCATTGTGTCATTTACTTTAGTTCACTGTGAGAACCAGAAATTATAGACACCAGTGAAAACCATCATCCATCTTCACACATTAGCACTGTTTTCCTGAATTCAAAATAAGCATGTATATGGCTCTGTACTGAATAATACACAAATATTAATTATACTAGTTTTTGTAAATCCCTTCTCACTTTTCGTTCCTCCACAGGTCTACTGCTATCATCTTGATTGTAGGGTGTGCAATGCCTGTATTACATACCTCAGTGAAGAAACACACATACACACACACACACACGCACACACACACACACGAACACATACATACATACGCGAACATGGGCACACACATGCACAACTGCACACATATACACATAAACACACACACGCACATGCACACGCACACACACACACACACACACACACACACACACACACACACACACACACACACACACACACACACACACACACACACACATACACACACACACACTCTCTCTCTCTCTCTCTCTCTCTCTCTCTCTCTATTAAACATGGCACTTGTAGTACCAAATTTCTGACTACAGAACTGAGTCCTCAGTTCCAAGACACACTCTGGTGTCTAATGTAAAATTCTCCATTACCTAAAATAAAAAATATAATTTTCCCCTTGATGTCAAAAATAATCATAATGCCAGTCAACTCTGTGGTATAGAGAAATAAGGTCCTGACTGTGCTGCAGGCAACCTGAGTTCAAAGACTCAGGTGCCTGCAGAATCAGGCCAGGTTTCTGGTTTGCCAATTCTGAGGGGAAGGAGGTCATTCTGGTTCATCATATCAGTGCCACCTAACATTAGCATAAGGTTTTCATCCAGTGGAGTTCTGAAATGGCTGTCCTTGTGCTACCATTCTGTATTTTGCTAAGTAGCCAAGAGGAAACTAACATGCAGAGGCAATATTCCTCTCAGGAGGTGGTAAATGTGGACTCAGAGGAACTTCTTTTAGTGTTGATCCCATGTGGAGAGACTAGGCCTGCCCCTAGAACCAGCAAGCTGCCCCCCCCCCACCACATATTCTTGCCACTGAATAGAGGACTGTTGGGTGTTCCTAGGCAGAAACAAATGGGCCATAAGGCTCTCACCTATCCTAAGAATACCCAGATCCCATTCTGTTAGAACAAATGGGCCAAATGGGCAAAGGTAGAGGAATATCTTCAGTCTTTATTTTAACAACAATAAAACAAGATCTACCATTATATAACAAAAAAAGATAATACCAGTTTAATACAAAAGTACAATCTTATAAGGGAGTCACAATAATTATAATACATAGGATTGATTTCTAAAAAAGCTGTAATGAAATAAGAGATACATTTTGTATTAATATATTCAAAAAGCTAAGTAATTTAATTGAGAAATGGAATAACCAGTTATATACTTTTAAGAGAGATTGCAATGTTAAAGCATTACAGTAAGGTTCTCTGGAATTTTTATGGTATCATAGAAAACCTAGGATATCTTATGAAAGTAAAGTAATGGTGTTTGGTACCTCCCCTAAATGGCAGAAAGACTGCCAATCACTTCTTATCCATGACCATCTTGGCAACCCCATAGATCAGGTCATCTCCTTCAAATACCTTTGTATGTGGCTTCATCTCACATGCACTTTCACCTTCACCTAGAATAAATATGGACGGAAATTAATCCCCTCCTATTTTGGTCCTATAAAATTTCCCTGTTTTTTCTCTAGACAAACCAGGAATGCCAATGGCAAATGCATTCTACTAGCCCATTTTGAATATGTATTTCCACTCATTACAGCAGCATCTAAGAAAAACTCTTCCACCAACCAAACTATAAACCACTCTCTATGCTGTTTCATTACCCCCTCTAAAAATAAGCATCATTATATCACACTTCTCTACCTGTCCAACAATGTGCCAACCTGCTTCTTAGATCCCAACTGTACAAGCTCCTCAAAGAACAATCCTGTTCCTCCCTTGCCTGCAACCTCTTCAGATGATCCAAAGTTACAATTTAAGAGGTCTTAACCACTCTGATCCACTTCTTTAATGTTTCAGAACTGGACATCATTGCACTAACCATGCCTTCTCTATCCTACACCCCAGAATCTGCGAATACTTCCCTACTAATCATACAGACCTCACATTGTACCCATCATTTTATGCTCAGCTTAAAGATAATCAAAAATCTGAGTAAATTTGCAAATGCTTTCCCTCTAATCACATCATCTAATCCCCGACTCTCCCCTTCACTAGTCAGGCACCTTTATCTTTCTCACATTATTTACCTACACTAATATTTGACATCAGGTCCACACTGTATATATTGTATACAGTTAACTTCTGTGTGAGTTTACTTTTGCTATCTTTTACACTTTGTGTTTCATCTCTTTACTATTTACCTCTCTTCTTCTTCTCCTTCTTCTTCTTCTCTCCTTACTCTAACCATCCCTTTGTATTGACCTATGTACTGTGGACTTTTATTATTATTATTGTTATTGTTATTGATTCACTTCTATCTTCACACAACATTTTGTTTGTATTTATAATACTTCTTGTTAGCTTGCTTGTCCACTGTCATTTATATTTGTCGGGTCTGAGACTGAAATAGGTCCATTTGGATTAGTGCTCTACCCTGGTCACTGAATTTAATAAATAAATATTAGAACATGGGATAAGGGCTCAATTAAACTGCCTGATCTAGAAACATATGTACATGCTACTGTTATTAAAGTAACAGTTCATTAGCTAGATGATTACATAGCAAACTGTAAGGACCTACAGTTGTCACTTATTAATCTAAACAGAATGAAGATCAGCCCTTCTGTAATGGTAATCTCTGAAACTAAAATGTGACTGATAATATGCAATAACTTTCAATACAATGTATATGTACTGTAAAATACACATTACATAAATGTAATAATAATACAAAATATTTGTATATAGTCGTATTGAACTTAAGAATTGGTAACATTTTCTTATACCCATTTGCAAAATTAAACATTTTTAATAAGCTCAAAAATAAAAAGATTAATGGAATGGAATGGAACAAAATAATTTTATACGATGGCAGAATTTATTTTCAGGGCACAACCCTAAAATATCTGAAGAATGTCTTACTTATTACAAAAGAACAAAATATGTTTAGCAGAGATGAAATTATATTGTTAGAAAGTTTACCCAAACTAATAGAATATATGCTTCAAGTTACATATATGAAAAAAAAATCAAGCTATACTCTGAGAAATATAGATTATCATACCTTATAAGAGAGAAATTAAATGATAAACCCTAGAAGTATATATTTCAGCGTGGGTATAAAAACACGTCAGTGAATAATAGATTTTTAATGTTAAAATCTGTAAGGAAATATTCAATATCTCAGTACTGGAAGATTTGCACATGGAAATGCTTATAAAGGACAAATCACACCCCTAAAAAATTGCAAAAATTAATGGAGACCACAAAATTGAGTGTTGGAGATCAAAACTAGAGATTAAAGTTGATTGGGAAGCATGTCACATATGAATGAATGAATGTGACTTCTTAAGGAATATTGCGGAAAGATTATCAAAAGATGTACTATGGTCAGACAAATTTGCAAGCTGACCAAAATCATGTACTATCACAAGGAAGATCATTACAAGAAAGTGGAAAGTAAATCATTCTCCTCAATTTACTGATTTCCTGCAACTGTTAGAACTAATTATAGTCAAAGAACTGACATATTTGGAAAATAAGAATATCAACAAAACAATAAATTCCGAGATATGGTTTAAAATACAATGTTTAATAGAGAAAGTGGACTTAAACAGCAATTCATAGTCTTTAATAAGAAGATAATCATTTGCAACTTTGTTAGACTATCAAAAGAAAAACTATATTGTACACATATATAAACAACAGACAGTAGTTGAAAATATAATATATACTTTATAAAAATCATTATTTTAGAAATTTTAGAAAACAAATGTTCAATAAAATATAAAAGATTTATAAAATATTTAAAAACTGAAATGGATATTAATGAAATGTGTTGCATTTGTATGAAAATTAAATGGAAAAATCATTTGAAATGTAATTTCCATTAAAATTGCTCACTCCATGCACATTCTGAAGTTCCTTGTTGCATTTATATTTATTCATATTTACTTGAGCTCTTTCTACAGAAAAAAAAACATTAGACACTCCTCTATCTGCTAAAATTGTTTCCTCATTTATAACTTAAGATATACTGTGTATTCACCAGGTCACTTTCTGTTATTGCACAGTATAATAAACAGTGTATTATTTCTACATAAAAAGTTTTGCTACCTTCTCCTTGTACAAAAATACTATGAATTTTGCATATCTTTAGTTGTGTACAACTTCTTCTTCTTTTTCTTTCGGCTGTTCCCATTATGGGTCCCCACAGTGGATCATCTGTTTCCATTTCTTCATGTCCTCTGCATCTTTTTCTATCACACCAACCACCTGCATGTCTTCTTTCACTACATCCATAAACTTTAACTTAGGCCTTCCTCTTTTCCTCTTACCTGGCAGCTTCATCCTCAGCATCCTTTTCCCAATATATCGAGCATCCCTCCTCAGCACATGTCCAACCAATGTAATCTCACCTCTCTGGCTTTGTCTCCAAACCGTCCAACCTGGGCTGACCCTCTAATATACTTATTCCTAATCCTGTCCATCCTTGTCACACCCAGTGCAAATCTTAACATCTTTAACTCTGCCACATCCAGCTCTGACTCCTGTCTTTTTGTCAGTGCCACCGTCTCCAACCCATACAACATAGCTGGTCTCACTACTCTCTTGTAGACCTTTCCTTTCACTCTTACTGGTACCCGTCTGTCACAAATCACTTCTGACACTCTTCTCCGCCCATTCCACCCTGCCTGTACTCTCTTCTTCACCTCTCTTCCACACTCACCATTACTCTGAACTGCTGATCCCAAGTACTTAAACTCATCCACCTTCGCCAACTCTACTCCCTGCATCCTCACCGTTCCTCTATCCTCCCTCTCATTCACACACATATATTCTGTCTTAGCCCTGCTGACCTTCATTCCTCTCCTCTCTAGTGCATATCTCCACCTCTCCAGGGTCTCTTCAACCTGCTCCCTACTCTCACAATGTCATCTGCAAACATCATAGTCTAAGGGGACTACGGTCTAATCTCGTCTGTCAACCTGTCTATCATCATTGCAAATAAGAAACTATTCTTATTAATTTATTCAACAATTACTAACCTTGCATGCAACCTATTGCTTAGGTGTATTTACCAAAATATTTTCATTTAAGTATGAAATTACTATACTGCTGAATGTAACATTCATAACTGCCCATCCTTTATGCCTATCAACAAAACATTTATTTCTGCTGATTTTAAACAATTAACTTACAAACCATGAGAAAACAGTTTAAACTTTTGGTTTCTGATTGGTTTAGGTACTGAAATACTTTGCCCATGCATGACAGTATTGGTTTGTTGGTTTGTTGGTCTTTCGGCTTTTCCCAGTTAGGGGTCGCCACAGCTGAACTGTGGTCCGCTAATGATTGGCAGTAGATTTTCATGAACACCGAGGTGCCAGCTCAATGTTCAACCTTCAACAGAAGCATGCCCATTTACGCACATCTTTCGAATGCCCATCCAACCACGGGGAGGACATGCAGACTCCACACAAAAGGCACTCCCCGCACTCCAGCTGAGAATCGAACGGGATAACCTCTTGCTGTGAGGCAACAATGCTACCGCTGCACCACAGTATTGGTAAAAGTACAAATATGTATATAAGATGCATTTTTTTAGAATACACAAGAGTATTAATGATTTTTTAGATTATTCAAGAGCATGGATGAGTATATATTTCAGGTATATAAAATATAGCAGATTCTTGAAAATGTGGTTAAATTACATACTTTATGTGATAACTGCTAAAAACATAGTTAAAGAACAATGAATGGAAACCAGTTCTGTCAGGGTATACATTTTCTACTGGAACAGACATTCCAAAAACAAATCAGTCGGAGGTGTTATGATAGGGATTAAAGATTGTTATGAAACCAGTGATTATTACATGTTCAATGATAACACCAATACTATAGATTGTTTAACTGTGACAATAAATGTAACCCTGGAACATATAACAATTGTTAGACTGTATAGACCTCTAAAGCCAAGTTCTGATGACCTAGAGCAATTCATATACATTTGCATGAAACACAGGAGAGAAGAATAATAGTGGCTGGGTCTTAAATTTACCAGAAACAGACTAGAATAGCATTGATTCAACAGCATTATTAACAACATTATTTACAACATATGTTCAGGTTCAACAATTGCTTCAGATTATAAAAAGGCCTACCAGGGAACAGAACATACTAGACATTGTTTGTGTTTGTAAAGAAATTATTGTTATATCATGTAAAGGTTTACCACCATTGATATGCAGTGATCATTGAGTTATAAAGGTTAATTTGTCACTAAAAACTAAAATCTAAACCAATGCACAGAATATTAATAACAAATTATATGGAAGCAGTATAGTCACTATGTAAAACTAATTGGAGAAATGCATTCACTAAAAAAATTGCAGAAGGAGTGTGAAAAGTTTTGAAAGAGAAATTGAATGAAAAATAAAAAAAAATGCTTAACATCAGGTTCTAGGTGCACACAATTTCAGAAGGCTGTATTTCTATAAGAACAAGATACTTGATTAAGGTGGGAGACACAAAATATAAGAAATGGAAAACTGGCCAAACTACAACTTTGAAACTGAAATAAACAAGCTGAACAGACAAATTAAACATTGTGTGAGACAAGATCAAGAAAATTTTGAAGAGCATTTATATAACGATATTGAGCATGATAGGAAACCATTTTATAGAAACAAAAGATGTGGTAGAACTTAAAGACATACAAATTGATAAACTGTGTGTAAATTCTAAAATTTATTCTCAGACACAAAAGATTATAGATGTGTTTACAAAATCTTATGAAAAGCAGTTTGGCTCCACAAAGGGGATAATAAATTGTCCTAGTGATAGTCAGATAACCTCAGATACTGAAATCAAATTAGATAATATTGAAAAGAAATACACAAACTGGATGCAACCAAAGCACAGTTGAGATAAAAATAGTAACTATGTCCTAAGAACACTTCAGCATGTTATTTACTAGGTTGTATAAATATGAGAAGATTCCTCAAGATTGGAGACGTGTATTTGCTAACCCTGCCTTTAAGGTAAAGGTGAGCAGGACAAATCTAGATCATACAGACCCATAACTTTACTTTCATGTTGTGGAAAAATAATGGAGATAGTTATATTTGATAAATTATTGTCAGAATTGGAAAGGTTAGGTCTTGAAGCCATATATCAGCATGCATATGTTGAAAATAGATCTATTACCACCTTTAACATAATGCGCTGTCGGTAACAATATAATAACAGCTATGAATGAAAAAATTGTGCTGTGATGTAAGTTATATAGATTTAACTTCAGCATTTGATAGGAAGTGATCAATAAATTAGAACAGCTAGGTATTGATGTACTCTTGATAAGATGGATAGCTGAATGGCTTACAAATAAGACATGGCAAGTATCATACAAGAATTTACATGTGAAATTCAAGGTTAAAGTTAGGGTGTCCCACCGGGCTCTGTCCTAGCCCATACATGTTTATATTGTATCTTTCAGATCTAGCTTTTTCATCAGAGGTGTTCTACAGTCTGTATGCAGAATACTTGAAAATGAGTAAACTGATTACATGTGTTACAGCTAGAGCATTCCTGCAAGACAACCTGACCAAATTGACCATTTGGACAAAGGAGAATATTATACTGATAAATACATAAAAAACTAAACATATAAGGTTTAGGAGACATAAACTGAAAGGTGAATATTTAATACAGCACATAGTGATTGAAAATGTACTTCATTTAAGGACCTGGGTATATGGGTAGATCTATCTTTGAGTTTTTCTAATCACATTAACCAGCTGGTTAATGACAGTTATAGAACAATAGGTTCAATAAAAAGATTTACAAAGTCTAGGAAATCAGAAATGATCAGAAATGATGAAATCGTTGTTTGTTAGTTGCATTAAACCCAAACTACAGCATGGAATAACAATATGGAGACCTTATAAGAAAACGAGCATGAGTGAACTGGAAAGAGTACAGCGAAATATACAAAGGACATCAATGAATGTAAAAATTTAAGTTATTATGAAAGAATAAAATATTTGAACTTGTCCAGTGTCTCATACAGATATTTAAAAGGAATGCTTATTCATGTATATAGGGCATTTAGAGACAACTACCTCTCAGAATGTTTGGGGTTATCAAAAAGTAGTAGAGAATTGTCAGACAATCTATGCAGAACATTCTATAGGAATAAGTCATGTGCTAAGTAGTTTTTGAGAGAGTAGCTGATGCATGCAACAGACTACCAAATTACATTAAAACAAGCAATAGTTTAGATATTTTTAAAAACAGCCTGGACACTTATTATGGGAACAACTATTTTTGGATACTGGCCGGCTGGAAGGGCATTATTGCCCATGTTTGAAATATTTCTATGTATGTATGTAAATACCAACCTGTTTAGCTAAGAATTAATGAACTCTAGTAGTCTGACAAAAATATATTTATGTGACACAAACACATAAATGCTACATGCTACAACACATGCAATCATTTTGTCTTCTCTTTTTTTGCATGTAGATTTCGTCCTTTATTTTTTCTGTGAGACATATAGTTCTTACCTAAGTCACTATGATGGATAACATAGAAATTCAGATATTTTGCTTATAGATTCCTTCTTGCCTATAATTAAAAGCAATAGAGTCAGTAATCTACTCTGTCTAAAGATGTTTACAAAGGAGTTGAAGCTGAAGGTTTGAAAGTGTGGAGGTGACATTTGCAATGGACAGCAATATCCGCTATTCTGGACTATCTGGACTATCTGGACTGGAGGAGTGTTATTAGCAGTCAGCAAGTCCTATAATCCCTCTGGATCATCTCTCTCAACCTCTTAGTGCAAGAAATCTGGGCAAGCTTAAAATGATGTGGGGGTACAAAGGTAAAAATTAGGGACGGATTTTAAATGTTGTTCTTATAAACTTAGAAAGTTGCTAGAATAATGGGAATTCTGTTAGCATGCATATTCTGAAGAATATGAAGTCTAAAACTCAGATGCATGTCTTTATTTAGTGATTTTAATCTACAGTAATTTGCTAGAAAGCCACAGATTTTATGACAAGCAGCCCAAAAATATGAGGCAAAAATCTGGACATTTTTCAAAAACTAGACAGTTGAGAGGTATGCTGGAGTGTGACCATAATCACTTGCTCTTGCCGTTTTATCCAAGTATTTTAAGATGCCAACCACAAGACAAACACAGGCTAAGAGGGCTTATGGCTTGATAGTCACATTAAGGATATGGGAGAAAAAAGTCAGACTTTCGATGCTATATTAGAAAGTACAATATTCTGAGTCAGCTTAAGAAAGCATAAAAATATACTGATTCTGATAATAAAGAGAAAGAACTGTGTAAACTAATATACAACAAACAAGCCCAAAATTAAGTAAGGTATCAGTTATAACATGCCTGTTTTATAAAAGGTTAATCCACTTGCCTTTTCTAACTGTGATTACCATGTTCAGAAGTTACTTCAAAGGGCAGATGTGCAGCCCTGTAATGCTGATATAGAAACAAATGCATTTCAGTTCCTTTTATGACTCATAATGTCTTTGCCAAGACATTTACAAGTAATGAGCCGTCAGGACCACCCTTCCTCATCTGAGTAATTTATTCCAGAGACCTTCATCATTCTGTGTCTCCCAAGCAAACAGGGCTAAAATTCCCACCTTAGAATTAATAGGGTGTACTGGTGCCATGTGCTGTATGGAGAATGCATCATCTTAGACTAGCCACCTTCCCGGGAGCTGTAGTAATGCAGTTATTCCAATGGTGAGTAGTACCAGCAATCATACCTTAGTTTGCTGTGACATCAATCTTGCTTACAAGGAAAGACAGTGGAATAGGTAAGATATTTCTACACAAGACATTTACTTATGTAAAACAAAAGGAGGAAACGTAAATCAAGAACAAGACAGCGTTAAGATGTTTTCAGCAAATACTGAGCAAAGAAAAGTCTTGAAAGCTTTGGATGGGATTACTGATTTGCTTTTTAACATTTTCTGCTATCAATGAGAATGACATAGATATTTTGAATAAAGGTTTTTGTTTTGTGCCACTTTTTATGTATTATCTCAATTAGCTAATGATTAAAAAAAATTTCCAGACAACTTCATTTGAAATAACATTTCCACAAAAGAACATTTTACACCCTAATATTGACGTTTCTAGTTTTAAGTTTAGAAAAAATGCTTTCTTGAAGATAGTGCTAAAGCAACCTCCGAGATGGCTGCACACTGATTAACAACTTAACTTCAGCTCTTCCAGTATGAAAACAGAAACTGAGGAAAAGGAAAGCCATTGAAACTGTTTTGGGAGAGTAAAATTCTGTTACTGGCTAGTAAGTACATTGCCTGTATGACAAAAAAGATTCAGAAAACCTGAACGAAATCAACCAAAAAAATGTGAAGAGAAAATACTGTCTACGAAGGATTCTGCAGCTATCCAGCAAAATGCAGTTCAAGCTTTACATTTCAAAAGATGATATTAAGTAATTTAGAGGAAAAAAAATAAATCAAATGTACTCATAGGTAATAAATATGAATGAAACACTGAAGGAATATATCAAGTCAAATAACAAAAGGCTGGAGAAAATGGAAGAAGTTTTAACTAGCTGTTCAGATGAACTGATAAAACTGCAAGAATTGGAGAATGAAATGAAGAAAAAGCTGCCCAAGTATGAAGCTTCACACAAAGAACTATTTCAAATAATCCTGTTCGGAGCTTTTCTCCCCAGGCCTCTACTGAAAATGGACATATATCCAGATAGACTAGCCCGGTCAACAAATGTAAAAGAAAATAAAATGTAAAAATAAATGAAAAATAGTAAAGTAGGAAGACAGAGCACACAAAGAAAACCTGAGATGTTCTGCTGTACCAAAGAAAGTAGAAGGAATAGACTGTATTCATTTTATGAAAGCACAAACAATTGATTTGTTAATTGAAAGCAGTTAAGACCAATATTATTAAAGATGTAATCATGCCAGCAGAAAAAGTTCATCTTTAGAAAACTGTGGAAGAAGAGAAAAGTATTAAAAATTGGAGACAGCAGAGTGTTTGTGGAAAAGATCATAGGTTTGTTGAAGGTTACCAGGCTAATAACCATAGAGCCCTTACAAGCCTAGTTATATTTACCCAAACTTGTCCCAGTTGTCAGTGGTTAGGTGAGTGAAGTTCTCGGAGCTAAGGGTCTATGGTAGATCATACCGACTTCCTCTGTCCAGGAGGGACATGGGCACCAAGAGTGAATTTGGAGTCACCCATCAATTGATCTAGGTTGCATTTTAAGAGAGTCAGGAAGGGGCTCTGTTTCATGTGAATCTGAAGCCTGTTCCATAGAGGTGACAGTCTCTGGGAGATGTATCTATATCTCCAACATGACCTGTTCAAGTCAGAGGCTAGGTTAAGATCTCTGGAGTGAGTGACCCTCCTGCAGTTTGATTTACAAATGTGCAACATTTCCATTAGGACTGGGTCAGAGACTGCTCTGTAAGCCAGGCACATGTCACCCCTTAGCAACCTGTATGAGACAGAATACAGTGACAGTGCTTTCAGTCTTTCCACATAAGACTTGTTTTGTGCACCCTGTAATTTCTTGGTGAGAAACCTTTGTGGTCTCTACAATGTCTGCAGTTGTCTGGTGAGGTACATGCAAAAGGGAGTGTTATACTCAGTTATTGGTCTGGTGAGGGCTGAGTATAATGGAATTATAGCATCCTTAGATCTAGATGTGATTCCTTTACTTATAAGATGTGCCACACAGAAGGCATTCCTTACTACAGTGGATACAAGGTGGTCAAAGTTCAGATTGCTATCAACCTGAGTACCCAGATCATGTACCAGTAGTTCGACACTTAGGGCGGGGGGGTGCTGCCTTTAATGTAATTAGCAGAGATGTCAGCTTTTCCAAAGGAAATACTAATGGAGTTTTTGTATTTGGCTTTAATCCATGACTTTGGCACCAATCATTTGTCTGTATTAATTATGTCTGCAGTATATTAGCATCATTGGTGGGACTGAATGATTGCTCCCAATTTGCAATCATCTGCGAACTTGGTCAGCCACAGGCTATCTAAGTTTGCTTGGACTTCTGAGAAATAAATTGGAAACAGTAAGGGGCCCAGCACAGAGCCCTGTGGTACACCACTGGCCACTGGTCTTGTGCTAGAGGTGAAGTCACCCACTTCTACAGTATGTGTCCTGTTGGTGTGCCAGTTGGCTACCCATCTGGTAATGTAGAGGTTAATTCCCAATTGGGAGAGTTTCTCTATAATACCTGAGTGGGGGATTGTGTCAAATGCCTTGGCTATGTCAAGATAGGTGGTATCCAATGCCATTCCCTCATCCGGGGCCTGGGTGACTTTCTTGAAGACGTCAACCATGTTTAACAACCATGATCCATGTTTAACAAATCTGAATTGGGATGGGTCCAGAGTTTGGAGATTACCTATTTTCTTGTTAATAAGGTCCATAATGATATGTTTTTCCATGGCCTTGCAGATGAGGCTAGTCAAGCTTATGGGCCTATAATTCCCAGAGTTGGTTGATGGTCCCCCTTTGTGCAGAGGGATTACTGTTGCTGTCCGCCATTCCACCAGAACACAGCCAGTTTTCAGACTGCAGTTAAACAAGGACCCAAGTGGGTCTAATAGATGATGTTTCAAGTTGTTCGAAAGGCAACCTGGTATGTTGTATGGTCCTTTTGAAGCTGTGTTCTTGGCCTTGGAGAGCACCGAGATGACCTGCTCTCTTGAAATAATAGGCTGAGGAATGGTGGCTGATATACTTTGAGGATGGCTGGAGCAGATGGGAGATGAAATTTGCACCAAATTTGTCAGCTAGTAGTTTGGCTATTACCTTAGGTTGCGTATGGGTGGTGCCATCCATAACCAATTCAAAGCATAGATTTCAGATGTAGTTAAAGAATGCCTTATGATTATCTTTAGGTAGGGAGGCTATTCTTGCTTCATAATTAGCTTTGGAAAACTTGACAAGCTCTCCAGTTTGAGCTATTTAATGTTTGAATGAAATAATTGAGTAGATCATAAGTCATGTATAATGTTTGCAACTGAGAGTGTGTCAGTATGGTTTGTGATATAACATGCTTACAACTAGGATTGTGTCAGTGTTTTCGTTTATATAAATGTATGACTGCATATGTCGTAAGTGATGGTTTAATACAGATGTTTCTTGTTTAAAAAAAGGGGCAGGGATTGAATAATTTATGCAATGGTGCTTAGTTTATATGATATATAGCAATATATGTCAAGTATAATGTTTGTTAATGTAAATTTGTTAATACAGTTTGATTACTTTTGTATAAATGTAAGTTTGCCTGTGTCACAAGTGATAATTCAATAAACGTGTTTAAAAAAAAAGATCTCCAATTTGTTTGTTTAAGCTAGAGAGGGATTTCTTCCTCTGCTGAGCCAGTTCCCTCTTGTTCTTAGACATTAGTTTCTTTCTCTTGTTGCATAGCCTGCTTATATTAGGGGTCCACCAGGGTGGCTTGTTTTTACAGCAAGACCTGGTTTTAATCCATTCAGGTACAGCTGAATCTATAACTGCTTAAATGGTTATACAGGGCATTGGTGCACACCTCTGCATAGGAGTCCATGTTATCTGCATTCAAGGTGGCTTTGGAACTTCTTATACAATCATTTAGTAGGAGGCAATTTGTCTTATAAAAATTTTTATGCATTTTTTAGCTTGATGAGGTATCTGGTCTTACAATTACATTGAATGAGACGGATTTACTAGAGAGGACATCACATGGGGGAGGGTGCAATGCTCTCCCATGTTAGTGAGGACATTTCAGCCTCTTGTGGGTGTGCTGATTAGCTGTTCCAGAGCATTTGCATTGACAAAGTCCAAAAACCTCTGAGCCAGCATGTTTATGGTCATGTATGTTTCCCTGTCAATGGTAAGATAATTAAAATCACCCAGGTGTTGGGCTGCATAGCAAGTAACTCCAGTAAGTCCAGGTATGCGTTATGCTTTTCCTGTTTTATGGTGGGGGACCTATAGCTAGCTATGATGTGGTAGGGGGATTTGCCTGTAGTTAATCGGACATGGAGTAGCTCAAAAAAGTCATATGGTTTGACCAGTCTCGAGGTGTACTTATCCTTAATGAAGATAGATACACCTCCTCCATTGGTTCTTTCATGCTCAGCGTGTGGTCTGAATGTATGGAAGGCTCTGTAGCCCTGCATGGCTGGGGTGCTTTCTGTGTCTTTGAACCATGTCTCAGTGACTGCATAGATTTCAACATCTTCCAAAGTGAGGAGTGCTTCCAGAGAGTGCAGTTTCTTGTTTAGACTCCTAACTTTTTGCAGCAGTACTTTGAGTTTATCTATAAAATATTTTGTTATATTGGGAGGTTGGTTATTTAGACACTGCCTAAAAAAGGCACAATAGGGGTGGCTAATGTCTTTGCCAGTATCTGATAGCCTAAAGGAGACAAGCGCAGACCACCTCTGGCAAAGCAGTGTGGCCTGTAGAACATGTCTTCCCATGCTGACAGATATTGAATCCCCTTGGACTGTCACCAGAAGTTAAGCCAATTGTTAAAGTCAGTCATTTTTTGTTTGTATTATGGCATCATCCTTGGAGAAGGTAGAATGCGGCTTAAGGCTGAGAGCTCAGTCATGTCTCTCTTCATATAGTCCAATAAGGTACATCTCAAGTTATTCACCTTGACATAGACTGTGATGGAGTCATACCGATACTTGTGGTTGAGTGACTTGAGTGCTTGAGTGACTTGATGGATCCTGCCACCTGACATGCAGCTAAGTGTAACTCACTCCTTATCCAGCCCAGTGAGAGGAATATCTGTGTGTCTCATAATGGAGTCACCTGTGACCAGTACATTAGATTTTGTGGTGTTACTCCTTATGGGTTTATTTGTCAAGACACAGGTGTATGTGTTATTATGTGTTGTGGTTGCTTTTTGCATTGTTATGTATGTAAGTGGCTTCCATTTGGGACTGAGGCATCTGATCTTTTAGTAAGTTACTAGTGAGTACTTCTGCATATGTGGGTTTATGTGTCGTGTCCTTATTTAGTGTTGGAAGTGTGTTTGTGCTGACACACTGTTTTGCATTCAATTGGCCATTATGTGAGAGTCTTGCCTCCAATTTCATAGTGTAACTGCATCTCTCACATAAAGTATTTGTTTATTTCAGGAGTAAGTGGTTGTCAGTATACATGAAACAGTTGCTACATTGCCTCAGGATGCCCATGTCTATCAGGCTGGCCAGAGAGATGATGGGAAACTGCCCGTCCATGATAGCAAACACTTGCTGTATGTTTTATTAGGGAAGGGAATGGGTTAATATGACAGGAATATGCTGGTAATGCTGAGACTACAAGAGGGACCTATACTTCGTGTAGGCTAAGATTGGTTAATAAAGCAACACTGCTCAGTGTGCAATTGAGTTGCTCCTAGAACAGCAGAAAAGATTGGGTTTCACTGACAGCTGTTTAAGGAAACTGAGCTTCTAGGCACTGCACAAAGAGCAGCACCATGCAAATGCAAGGCTTAAATATGAGCAAAGAAAATCAAGTTTTAAGCTAACTACCAATCAGGAAAGAACACAATATGCCTTCCACCAGCAAACCCCAACTCAGACAAGTTAGATCAGCACACTTTTGCCACATATAGAAAATACCTTCTTAATGTAGAACAGCTGATTTGGAGCCTAAGTGTACGAAGACCACACAAACAGCCCTACAAATAACAGATACAATGTAATACAGTGCAATTAACTACTTAAAACAGCAGCAGGCAAAACATTTTTTATCCCAGCAGTCAGGGAATATTGAAAAACAGGTGTGAGATGCAAGCTGCTGTATCCAGCTCTCTTCAGATTATTTTTCCTGGGGGAATCAAATACATCACCTCCACTCCTTCGATACCCCAAAGATCACTTGGTATACAAAAACAAGAACACAATCACTGATACGTTTGATGGAACTCTTTTAATTCTGGTACCTCGGCCTTCGCCTTCTCCTGGAATACATTTTACAAAGTCAAACACCACCCCTTTTATATTATATCTAATTACATTGTTAGTGCACCAACCTTTATTCAATAATTTAATTAACTTGAATTGTTAACCCAACCATATAATTGCATCTAAGAAAAATTTTTTTGACCATTAGGAAACAAGGTTTTATAATTAAGAATAAACCTAGATTCCATTTGTAACAATCTTTCACGAAATACAGTTTCATTTCCAAATACATTAGGCCTACCCAACACACAAAATACAAATCCCTCTGGGACCCCCTTATGTTCTTCACAAAAATGTTTCGCTACAGGGCTTTCCATTCTTTTATGTTTTATATCACCTAAATGTTCAAGAATCCTAAGCTTCACCTTTCTTGTTGTTTGACCTATGTACCACTTCTGTTTCACACATCCACATCCTATGATATATACCACCCCTGTGGAGTTGCAGTCATAATATTCAAGGGCCCTATACATGACATCATTGATTTTAATACCATCCAAACTTTTGACCCGACTACAAATCTTGCAACTTCCACATCTAAATGTTCCCTTTCTAATATTCTTTCTAAATGTACTGATGTTTCTGAAATTCAATATTTCCTTTAAATTTGGATACCTACTATATGAAAAGGTAACTCTTGATGGAAAAAGTTTTCCTATTTTGTCATCTCCACTGATAATGGGCCAAAATCTCGTCACTGCCTCCCTTATTATGTCAGAAAATTGTGAGTATCTGGTGACAAAAAACATATTATCATCAGACCTCACTTCCCCTGGATCTGCGAAACAAGAATCCAAATTTTCATTCATTTCATTCTGAAACTTTCTCCTTGTTTCAGATGACTTCCCAAGGCCTAGCTCACCTTCTACCCTGCCTCTGGCCAATCTAATATTTTCTTCAGAATATCCCCTTCCTTTGAGTCTTTCTTCAACCTTATTAAATTCACCAAAAATCCTTTTGCTATCTGAAGTGTTTATTCCAATACGTTTAAATTCACCAAATGGTAAGGCCTTAAGCAGATAATCACTATGCATACTAGATGCATGTAAAAAATTCTCAGCTGCTGTCTTCTTCTGAAATGGTTTATATTGTATTTTATTGTCTAAACTCAAATAAATCTCCACATCCAAGTACTGGATGCTTTTTCCCCCAATAGTGTAGGTGAAATCTAACCCCCAAGGATTTTCTTTGATCCCTGAGACAAATTTCCCAAAATCTTCTGGATTACCCCTACATAAGAACAACAAATCATCAATAAATCTCACATATTTTACTACCTTGTTCTTATAAAATTCTGAGGGATAAATGAAACAATTCTCGAAATGGGCCATAAACAAAATCGCATATGAGGGCGCAAATGCTGCCCCCATAGCTGTGCCCTCCTTTTGCAAAAAATGTCTCCCTTCAAATTCAAAACAATTATGAGTTAGACAAAAATCCAACAAACTGAGAATAAAATAAGTTTTGGGTCCATCCCCCAACATTTTTTCCACTGCTTTTAAACCTTGATGTCTATTAATGCTAGTGTATAGAGATTTTACATCCACACTAGTCCAATAAAAGTCATGTTCCCATTTGATGTCTCTTACTTTCATACACACTTCATTAGTATTTTTTACATGTGACTGTACCCTTTCCAAATAACACTTTAACAAGGAATCCAAGAATATTCCAACATTTTGCAAATAGCCTCCTTTGCCCGAAACAATGGGACATCCCGGTGGGTTCCTAATGTCCTTATGTGTTTTGGGAATAATGAAAAATCTAGCAATCTTGGGATTTTTTACATACAATTTTCTAACATCAGCAGATGACAGGAAACCTAGCCTCTCTCCTCTTTCCAGTAGTTCCAATAATTGTGAATTATATTCCTTAAGCAAATTGGAAGACAATTCTATATATGTGTTTGTATCCATCAATAAATCCAAGGCTATAGAGTTGTATTTGTCCCACGATAGAATCACCCAGTTCCCTCCCTTATCAGCCTGGGTGAACACATACTGATTATTTGCATTCTTTAAATCTAATAAAGCCTTCCACTCATTCCTACTTAAATTATATTTTTTCTTCCTTCTACAAAATTTTTTATGTTCCTCTTCCACGGTTTTTAACAGTGTTTTTTCAAACACATTAATAACCATACTTCTCTTGGGTGGCATGAATTCACTTTTATATGGTACTTTAGGAACTATCAGTCTTCCATAACCAGTGTTAAATGCAAAACTCACTACATTTTCACACACTTCTTCTTGTGCATAAATGTCTACCAATTCATTTTCATGTAATGTCATATTCAATAGAGAATTGTCTAAACAATCTAAATTTTCAGGATCATTGTCATTCTCTTCCATATTAACAACATTATAAATGCTATCATTGTTAGAAAAAAACTCTCTTAAATGTAACTTCCTGCAAAACTCCCTAATTTCTAAAGAAACATCAGCCAAAGAAGGGAAACATACTGGTACAAATTTTGTGCCTTTAAACAACACTTGTTTTGCGCACTCGGAAATATTAAAATCCGAGATATTCAAAATGTTATAACTCTCACCTTCACAAATGTCTGTATAAGAAATTATATTGGGTCCACAATCGGGCTGCAACTTGCCCACATTCACACAGTCTGGGTTTGAAACGCTTCTTTCACACTCAATTGCTCTTGCCAAGTTGTCATCTTCTTCTCCCCTTGTTTTGAAAGCGGCGCCCTCTTCCCTTCTGCTGTACCGACGACTGATCCGAACTGCCCACTGCTCCATTTGCTTCTGCTGGTATCTCCTGTTCTGCATTCAAACTCTCAAACAAAATGCTTTTCCTGCTGCTGGATTCATCTGCTGAGGACGCTGAAGTATCTCCGATACCAGATCTCGACCCACTTCTGACGTCACGAAAAGCGCCTCGCTTCCTCTTAAAGCTATACTGCCAAGAAAACAGCTTGCCTGTATCATAGTCTCTAACATCACGGAGGTATTTCCTTTTTTTATGTGAAATTACATCCGCTTCAATTTTAGAGACCCTGTTTTTGATTTCAATAAGATTTTTGTTGAATACAGCCACAGTACTCTCATCAATAAGTCTTTCTTGTAAATGGAGAATGGAGGCACGAGCTTTCTGCAAAGTTCTTTCATTTCTTTTTGCCAGCACACTTAACCAACCTAGTGTGCATTTTAAAGATATGTCTTTCCATTCTGAGGACAAATCGGCCTCGTCCTCAGAGAATACAAAAGCAGGCAACCGCTCAACTCTCAAACCCCTAGGCGTAATGTTGGAGCTAATGTATTTTTCAAGCAACTTTAAGTCATAAAAAGTTGTAACTTCCTTTACCATGGCTCTCTCAAGTTCCACATACTTCTCCAAAAAATCAATGGCAACACTTTCCCATGGATCATTGGTTGCCATCTTTTCTTCCCTTTCTTTCCACATAGATGCCAAATTAACCGGTTGAGTTGACTGTACACCCAGCGAGGTGACAGTAATGGTGTTCACAGACATGTCAACTCTGAATACAACACCTCCACTCCTTTGATACCCCAAAGATCACTTGGTATACAAAAACAAGAACACAATCACTGGTACGTTTGATGGAACTCTTTTAATTCTGGTACCTCGGCCTTCGCCTTCTCCTGGAATACATTTTACAAAGTCAAACACCACCCCTTTTATATTATATCTAATTACATTGTTAGTGCACCAACCTTTATTCAATAATTTAATTAACTTGAATTGTTAACCCAACCATATAATTGCATCTAAGAAAAATTTTTTTGACTTCACTTGCTTTCCTGATTTCTGACTTCATTAAATATCAAATATATATGAACATTTTTATACAAATGTGTTTACATTCTTGTACATAGCCTTTTATGTTTTTAAATAAATACTTTTGTATGAATAATATTAATAAATCATTACATTTACAGATGTTGTTATTTTGTTATTAAAACAAATATTATTATTACAAAATTCACACTACATATATTTAGCACTAAATTCTTTCTGTAACATTCATTATTTCTGAGAGATATATGGAAACATTAGATTTAAATTTCCATGTTCATTCCATTAGGAAACAAGGTTTTATAATTAAGAATAAACCTAGATTCCATTTGTAACAATCTTTCACGAAATACAGTTTCATTTCCAAATACATTAGGCCTACCCAACACACAAAATACAAATCCCTCTGGGACCCCCTTATGTTCTTCACAAAAATGTTTCGCTACAGGGCTTTCCATTCTTTTATGTTTTATATCACCTAAATGTTCAAGAATCCTAAGCTTCACCTTTCTTGTTGTTTGACCTATGTACCACTTCTGTTTCACACATCCACATCCTATGATATATACCACCCCTGTGGAGTTGCAGTCATAATATTCAAGGGCCCTATACATGACATCATTGATTTTAATACCATCCAAACTTTTGACCCGACTACAAATCTTGCAACTTCCACATCTAAATGTTCCCTTTCTAATATTCTTTCTAAATGTACTGATGTTTCTGAAATTCAATATTTCCTTTAAATTTGGATACCTACTATATGAAAAGGTAACTCTTGATGGAAAAAGTTTTCCTATTTTGTCATCTCCACTGATAATGGGCCAAAATCTCGTCACTGCCTCCCTTATTATGTCAGAAAATTGTGAGTATCTGGTGACAAAAAACATATTATCACCAGACCTAACTTCCCCTGGATCTGCGAAACAAGAATCCAAATTTTCATTCATTTCATTCTGAAACTTTCTCCTTGTTTCAGATGACAATGACGTTAAACGTATTGGAATAAACACTTCAGATAGCAAAAGGATTTTTGGTGAATTTAATAAGGTTGAAGAAAGACTCAAAGGAAGGGGATATTCTGAAGAAAATATTAGATTGGCCAGAGGCAGGGTAGAAGGTGAGCTAGGCCTTGGGAAGTCATCTGAAACAAGGAGAAAGTTTCAGAATGAAATGAATGAAAATTTGGATTCTTGTTTCGCAGATCCAGGGGAAGTGAGGTCTGGTGATAATATGTTTTTTGTCACCAGATACTCACAATTTTCTGACATAATAAGGGAGGCAGTGACGAGATTTTGGCCCATTATCAGTGGGGATGACAAAATAGGAAAACTTTTTCCATCAAGAGTTACCTTTTCATATAGTAGGTATCCAAATTTAAAGGAAATATTGAATTTCAGAAACATCAGTACATTTAGAAAGAATATTAGAAAGGGAACATTTAGATGTGGTGATTTGTAGTCGGGTCAAAAGTTTGGATGGTATTAAAATCAATGATGTCATGTATAGGGCCCTTGAATATTATGACTGCAACTCCACAGGGGTGGTATATATCATAGGATGTGGATGTGTGAAACAGAAGTGGTACATAGGTCAAACAACAAGAAAGGTGAAGCTTAGGATTCTTGAACATTTAGGTGATATAAAACATAAAAGAATGGAAAGCCCTGTAGCGAAACATTTTTGTGAAGAACATAAGGGG
The DNA here is from genome assembly GCF_019279795.1 of Protopterus annectens. Taxonomy (NCBI): domain Eukaryota; kingdom Metazoa; phylum Chordata; order Ceratodontiformes; family Protopteridae; genus Protopterus; species Protopterus annectens. Next base: position 1,147,856,605 of record NC_056725.1, on the reverse strand, counting down.
GTCCCAGAGGGATTTGTATTTTGTGTGTTGGGTAGGCCTAATGTATTTGGAAATGAAACTGTCTTTCGTGAAAGATTGTTACAAATGGAATCTAGGTTTATTCTTAATTATAAAACCTTGTTTCCTAATGGAATGAACATGGAAATTTAAATCTAATGTTTCCATATATCTCTCAGAAATAATGAATGTTACAGAAAGAATTTAGTGCTAAATATATGTAGTGTGAATTTTGTAATAATAATATTTGTTTTAATAACAAAATAACAACATCTATAAATGTAATGATTTATTAATATTATTCATACTAAAGTATTTATTTAAAAACATAAAAGGCTATGTACAAGAATGTAAACACATTTGTATAAAAATGTTCATATATATTTGATATTTAATGAAGTCAGAAATCAGGAAAGCAAGTGAAGTCAAAAAAATTTTACTTAGATGCAATTATATGGTTGGGTTAACAATTCAAGTTAATTAAATTATTGAATAAAGGTTGGTGCACTAACAATGTAATTAGATATAATATAAAAGGGGTGGTGTTTGACTTTGTAAAATGTATTCCAGGAGAAGGCGAAGGCCGAGGTACCAGAATTAAAAGAGTTCCATCAAACGTATCAGTGATTGTGTTCTTGTTTTTGTATACCAAGGAATCAAATACATCTCTGATGGAAAACAGGATAAGGAGTAAACAAAATGTTTATCCAACTAAAAGTAAGCCAGCAAGCAGAAAGGAACTCTGTTTTTCATTCTTCTGACAGTAAAGATCAAGGAGAGACTTTGCAAGTAAACCCCTTTTACAATATTCCAAAGGAAAATGCTTGAGAGACAAACAAAAAAGCACAGGATTTGACTAGAAGAGGCAGAAGCACCTTGGACCTGAGCCAGACTAGTGTTGGGAGATGGAGATGAACAGGGAGAAGACTGTCAGCACTGAAATTTATTGAATACCTGGAAGAGTATAAAGCATTAAAAACATTTGTGAAATATAGTTTTGCAGGAAAAAGTGTCTAAAAAAGACTGCACTTTTGTTTACTTTGTTAACCTTGTGGGTGGACTGTAAAACATACCCTGCTTTGTCTTCAATGTTTAAAGGGCAATATAAGGGGAAAAGGAATTGTAAGTAAAACATTTTTGTTCTAATTAGTATTTGTATAAAACATTTCATGATTTGCACAGCATGTTGTATACAGTAAAGCAGTTTTGTGTAGTGTGTAGTCAGGGTATGTTAAATGTGTGGGAGTCTTTTCAGTGACTGCTGTATGGCTTAAAGATATTAAAGTAAACAAGAACTTTTTCAGTTGTAAGAACACAGGCTGTTCCATTATAACAATAGAAGAAAGGCTGGACAAAATAAAGTTTAATGTTAATATGCTGTGATCTTGGGCTGCTGGGGTGGGAGTGAGGTGTAAAATTGTACGGATTATATTATATGTAGAATTAAAATATTTACTGTGATTTTTTACAAGTGTGAATGCTAGTTTAATGCCTTTGGCTTAAGCTATAAATAAGTGCCTTTCTTAAGAAAGTAGCCTTTAAAAATAAGACAGAATTATGAAAGCCATAAAAACGCCAAGTTTCTTATATGTGTAAAAATATTAGCTTTTTTTTCCATTAGCAAATGTTCAGTGGGAGTCGAGAAGTCTGCAGCTAAAGGCAGTTGTACATTCTGTTCTGAGTGAAAATGACAAAGATGCATTGCTGATTACTTTTCAATGGAGATAAACTGACTGCAGGTGCAAGCAATTAAGCCTGAGTGTTATGAGTATTTTTTCCCAATGGAAATCCAAAAAATAAAGATACAATGGCAAGCAGTTCAGTGAAAAGTAAAGTTTCAAATTATGGGAAGATAATAAGAGATAGCAGTGTCCCTAGCAGCCTTAATACTTTAATGCATTTAATAGAACAGTGTGTCATTTAGTTTTATTTGAAGATAGACTTTGGACTTTTTCTTAGGGCTGAAGAGCAATATTTTCTAAAGGCCTACAAGAAATTTTTCACCTGGGAGGGAAATACAGATAAGAAAAGAACAGACAGCAATCAGTGTAAGTGAAAACACAGGCTGTAGGATCCTTTTTAGCATGGGCAACTTTAATTTTAGGTTAGGTAATACCTGTGGGTGCACTGTCAATTTGGGGCAATTGTTTCTATCTGGAGAGTTAAATTTAATTGTTTGAAGATGTACATAGTTTTGTGTGCTTGCTGTAAGTTAACAGAGGATGGGGTGTTTTGAAAATGTATTTTTTTTTTGTTTGAGGGAAGTATTAAAACAAAAAGACTTGAAAATATGACATAAGTACAAATGGGAAGAAACAACTATATAGACTATCAGTCTGCAGAACATTAGTGTGCACATGTAACACAAAAGTTGGAAATACACATTCAGAAATAAAACTGTCATGTATAATAGGTGCAAACAATATATTTTTATCATGATGGATATTCTATCCATATTATCTTGGAACATAAACGGTCTTACAGGTATAGACAAAAAGGGAAGAACATTGAATTATACTAAGAAGTGCAAATGGCAATGCTGAAGGAGACACGTTAGGAAAGAAATCAGCATCTGAATTTAAAAAAGAAAGGATTCCAGGATAGATATTCAGCTAAATATCAGAGACAAAGGAAAATGGGAGTAATTATACTAATTGATAGATGTATTCCAATAGTGATAGAAGAGGGGAAATAGACAATAATGGTAGATTTGTAGTAGTAAGGGACTATTGACAAGGAGGAGGATTATGCTGGCTTGCATTTATATTTCACCAAAAACTGCTATTATGCAGCTTATGAAACTTTTGTGAGAAACAATCTTTCCTCTATAAGCTTTCTACTTATAGGTGGGGACTTCAACAGGATTTGCAATAGCAAGGATGTATCAGGACACCTGGAAGGGAAACTATAACAAGAGAGAGTAGGTTTTTGAAGAAATGTATGAAAATGTTTGGTATATGGAAGATGTGAATTCAGTAGTATGAATGTGTACAGAATTTATATATTGTTCCCCAGGTTACAATAGCTGGACTAGACTAGACAGAAATTATATTTCACAGGAACATTTGCATATAATTGAAAGTTTCAACACACATCCAATAACTATTTCAGATCTCGCGGCAATTAAAACTAATATAAAGATACAGGGCAATTAAGTAAAAATGAGTCACTGGTGCTTTCCCACCTACCTCTTAAAAAGAGAGAAATTTAAAGAATAGGTAGTGGAAATTATTTGATATTTATTAGGGAAGATAGAAATATATTCAGAAGTTATATCTAGTGAGATGGATAAAAAGAAAATGGAGTTTAAAAACAGAGTAGGAATAAAAGAGAAGGAAATATTGTTAAGAAGTAATAGAAATTACTCAGAGGGCCTGTCAAAGGTTGAAGCATTGCAGAATAAGTGAAATCTCACAGAACAAGAAGATACAGATACATATTGCTAAAGAGAAAATAAGGCAGTATCTGGATAATATGCATGTGTTTAGAAAATGTGGGAATAAGCAAGTAGTTTAATAACTCCAGAGCACAAAACTTTTAGCACAGGAATTTAGGCAGCAGAGAGTAGAAACAGTTACAGTTATTGCCAAACATAGGGAGCCTATAACAAGAAATATAACCAGAGATCCTGTAGAGGTTTTAGAGATATTTCAGAAAGTTTATGAAAATTGTATACAACAGAGAAATGTGGAAATTAAAAAGGAGCACAAATTGAAATATTTATGGAAGGCTTAATTATGCCAAGGTTAGATCTAGATGAGACTCAACAATTAACTGTTAATATAGGATGGGATGAGATAAAAATGGTGATGTATAATCACTTATCTGGAAAGTCTCCAGGAATAGATCATACCCCTGAAGAACATTTGAAGTTAGGTGGGAAGAAAGTGATAAAGATTTGGAAGATTTTGTTTAACAGTATTTTAAAAGGAGGGGATACACTAACATCTTTGAAGAAAGCTGTGGTGGCTATATTACCTAAGGATGGTAAAAACCCATAAGACCAAGCTTCATAAGGACCCATTTCAATACTAAACCATAATTATAAAGTGTTTTAGTCTATGCTACCTAAAAGAATAGCAACACTGTTGCCTAAATTGATAGACATGGATGAATCTGGTATTGTAGAGAGGAGGCAAGTGTTTGACAAAATTGACAGAATAATGATGATCCAGAAGGAAGCAGAATGTTACAAAATACTGCTGTTGTATGTGGGACTTTGTTGCATAAAAAGCATTCCAAAGAGTTATCTGGAATTTTATGTGTGCGGCAATGCAAGTATTTACATTCCCTGATGTAAGGTTAATTAGGGGGGTATATGAAGGCTCAGAAGCAAGAATTTAAGTTGGAAAGTTCCTGTCTGATGAGTTGTTTTTGGTTAACCAGGCAGGGGTGCCTTTTTACCTTTGTTATTTGCTTTATATTTACAGATTTTGGCAAAGGAAATAAGGGATTCAGAAATGCAAGAATATAATTGATATGGTATCAAGAAAATCTGGCTTTATTTGCAGAAGATATTATTTTTTGCCTAATAAATCCAGAAACATACATCTCAGTATTGTGGAGCATTTTGAGACAGTTTCATGTCTTTTCTGGATATAAAAATAACGATAATAAAACAAACGCTATAGCCATAAATTATATGTCCATATATTGAATTGATTCTGCAATACCCTTGTTTATGGGGAAACTATGAGATGGATTACTTAGGAGCATGGGTTAAAAGGTTATAGCATCTAAGGCTATGTGGGATAATAAAAGATAATACAAATACTGAAAAATTGGAAGCTCTTGCTTATGGATATGGATAGTAAGATACAATCAGTGAAATGTTTTAGTCCTTTAATTTTATATATGGGTTAGGTATATTTTTATAAACCAGAGGAGAAGATTTGGACAATAGCTACTAAAGAGTTGAAGGAATTTGTCCTTGAGTGGAAAAGGACAAGAGTTAAGTGGGATATGTTGATCCTTCCAATAGAACAAGGTGGTTTAGGTTTATCTGATTTGAAGGAATATTTTATAGCTACACCGTTAAGGCTCTTATACATAACACAAGCAGGAAGCTACAATTTAAAGTGGAAAAGGGAGGATGATGAGGTGGGGAAAGTTTAGGAAATAAAGAGATAGTGGGATTTTGGATGCAGATCCTTAAGGAAAATAATAACCATACAGAATGTTATATTCGTAAAGTAACAGAAAGTATTCTAAGAATTAAGCCAACCTGAGAATGGAGAAAGGAAATTTTGCCAATAGGGATGATTGTAGGTAAGGATACAGAAAACAGGCAAGAGAGGGATGGAATTTACTGGAGAAACCTGACAAATGAACCAAGATACTGGGAACAAAAAAACAGAGAGGGAAAGGTAAAAGAGTGGGATAAGGCCAAGAAGATGTTTGGACTGCAAACTAGAGAATGTCTTCCATACCAGAAATTGATATCAGAATATAGGCAAAGAGAAAGGGATTGGGAAATATTAAGTGAAAGACCTGTTCTAGTGGGGGTTTTACTCGAATCTAGGACATAAGCTGCTGTTAAAAAAAGGGATAATAAGTAGGGCATATAAAATATTGCATGATAACTATAAGAATCAATCACAGGAGGTTAGGGAAGATTGGGAAGAGAAACTGGAAATGCAGTTTGCATGAGAACAATGGGAAGATGTATGTGTGGCTCCCAAGTATGCAACAAAGTCCAGAATGTTTAGGATCTTTGATTGGAAGTATTTTCATAGGTATTTTTATACCCAAAGCAGACTTCAAAGAATTTTTCCTCAGGAAGATAGCAAATGTTGGAGTTGTAATGGGAAGAAAGAGGTAACTGGGAACATGTGTTTTGGGAGTGTAATCAGATGGCAGATTTTAAATATTCCCTACATAGTACTCTGTCAGAAATATTGTGTGAGCAAATGTAACTAAGGACATTATTTTTTAAGCTGGGACACAAGAACTGAATTCCCTAGACATAGTAAAGCCTTATTAAGTTTAATTCTGATGGCAACCAAAAAAGCAATTAGTATGAAAATGGAAATCAAAGTCTAAACTGTATTTGAAGTACTCAGTTTATTTATTTATTGTATTTATTTGAAGTTTGTTTACCAGGATGGTCCATTGGGCCGAATGAGCCCATTTTCAATGGAGTCCTGGGGAGAAAAGCTCCATAGATACAATATATAAAATATATAAAATAACAGTTTGTTAAAGTACAAGAAGAATACATATAAGCCAAAGTAAATGTTAATACAATTAGAAGACAAAGCACAACAATGTGTAACAATTCATAGGAGTTTATCATTTTTATAGTTTCATAGTTTCATAGTTTAGTACTAGGCTATCTGCCCTGGGGCATTTATAAGCCTAGCCATAGTGATGTGGCTTTTGCCACCCCATGTAATGGTACAAAAGTGTACAGAATAGATTTAGAATACTGTGCCTCTGTCTAGTAGTGACACAGTGAAGACCCCCTTACATAATAGAATTAGTTTACTGTGCCTCTGTCTAGTAGTGACACAGAGATGACCCCCGGGGTAAACCTACGATCTCCCATCCACTCGTCAAGATTTCTCTTGAAGAGAGTCAGTGAGGGGCTTTGCCTAACATGAACTGGGATTTTGTTCCAGAGTATGGGAAGCCTCTGAGTTATGAATATGTCCCTCCAGCATGTCCTATTCATATTTGTGCTGAGGTTTAAATCTTTAGCTCTCGTGGTTCTGATGGATTTGGATTTTTTGAGGTGGAGCATGTCCATCAATTCCTGATTGGAAATGGCCTTGTACGTCAGGCACAGATCACCTCTGAGTAGGCGGTATGCTACTGAATAGAGCGGGAGTTTCTTTAGTCTGGCAGCATATGACATATGTTGGAGACCCTTGATCCTCTTGGTGATACTTTTGGGGTCTCTCCAGCTGTTGCAAGTGCCGGGTGAGGTACATACCAAATGGGGCATTGTACTCAATCATGGGCCTGATAAGGGAGGAGAATAGGGGTACAATGACCTTCTTTGATCTGGATGTGAATCCCTTCATGATAAGGTGGGCAAGGTAGAAAGTCTTTCTAACTACTTTGGCAACGTGGGTGTCAAATGAGAGGTCACTATCGACTTGGGTCCCCAGGTCTCTGATTACTTTTTCCATACTCAGTGGGTCACTATAGCAATAACCCACGCCTGGGTGTGGGTAATGCGGGATTTAACCACGGTTGGCGTGGTTTGGTCCCGAGGGCTTCGCCCTCGGGACCAAACAAAGACAACCGTGGTTAAATCCCACATTACCCACACCCAGAAGTGGGTTATTGCTATTATACAATGACATTATTTAAGAAAATAAATAATTACTTTTCTTAAATAATGGCATTGTATAATGCCTCTTTGCTGCCCTTCCGCAGCTGTCTGGTATTCCGCAGCAGTTCTGATGTACTGCGCATGCCTACGCAGTACATCAGCGCTGTGGGCAAAAGCAACGGAGAACGCAAGATCTCCGTTGCTTTTTACTGTTTCGCTATGTTAAATGGGTTTAACATAGCGAGACAGCTTTAAAATAAGCAACAGAGATCTCCGTTACTTATTTTAAAGATGTCTCGCTATGTTAAACCCATTTAATATAGCGAGACAGGTTTAAAGCAACGGAGATCGCAAGATCTCCGTTGCTTTTTACACACTGTGTCACTATGCTAAAGGAGTTTAACATAGCGAGACAGCTTTAAAAAAAGCAACGGAGATATGCATTGCTTTTTTTAAACCTGTGTCGCTATGTTAAACTCTTTTAACATAGCGAGACAGTGTTTTATACTAACGGAAAAAGTCCGGGCGACTGGACCTTTTTCCGTTAGTATATTGAGGGATTTACAATGGGCACGCTGGTTGGGCTGGCCAATCAGCGTGCACGTTTTAGAGGAAGAATTGTATAATGTCTATGTGATAATTTGTGGGTACTTTGTTTTTCCCAAAGGGGATGACTATACATTTTTTGGCATTTAGTTTAAGGCCATGACTCCGACACCAGTTGTCTGTTTCAGTGAGGCCTTTCTGTAGGATGTATGTGTCAGCCGGTGTATCGACTATGGCGCCTAGTTTGCAGTCATCTGCGAACTTTGTCAGCCACAACCCTCCCATGTTTGCTTTCACATCTGAGAAATAAATGCTGAACAAGAGGGGTCCCAGGACAGAGCCCTGTGGGACACCATTTGTGACTGGCTTTGAGTCTGACATGGCTCCAGCGATTTTGACTTTATGTGTTCTATCCTTTAGCCAGTTTGCAACCCATCTTGTGACATATGGATTTACATTTAAGCTGTTGTGCTTGTCTATGATGCCTGAGTGGGGTATTGTGTCGAAAGCTTTAACCAAGTCCAGGTAGGCTGTATGGACTGCGTTGCCCGCGTCAATGGCTCTAGTGACTGTTTCGAAAAAGTCAACCAGGTTCAAAAGGCAGGATCTGCCCTTTACAAAGCCGAACTGGGTGGGATCAAGTGTCTGTAGGTCCCCAATGTCTCTGTTTATGAGTTCCATAATGATTCTTTCCAAGGTTTTGCAGACCAGGCTGGTTAAGCTTATGGGGCGGTAGTTACCAGGGTCTGTAGAGATGCCTCCTTTGTGGAGTGGGACCACTGTTGCTGTACGCCAGTGTTCAGGTACATATCCTGTAGTAAGGCTAAGGTTAAATAGCATTTTTATGTGCGGGTTTAGCTCCTCTTGGAGTTCACGTAGCACGCAACCCGGGATACCGTCAGGTCCCATTGATGCTGTGTTTTTAGCTTTGCTGAGGGCGGTTCTCACCTGGACATCTGAGATGACAGGGAGGTTACATTCAGCTGGGATAAGTATTTCTTCTTTTGGGGGTGAGGGAGAGGAGAAATTTGCACTGAACCTGTCTGCCAGAATGTTGGCAATATCTGTGGGTTTAGTGTATTTTTTGTCATTGTGAACTAACTCTGAGCATATCTGAGGGTTTCCGCCCAGGTTTCTAACATAGCAGAAGAAGACATTAGTGTCCATAGCGATTTTTCTCTCAAAGTTGGCCTTGGATGTTTTTATGAGAGAACGTAGCTTTCTACTAGTGCTGATCAGAGATGCCTTCTCTTTATGGGATTTTGCTCTGTCGTGCAGTAGCTTCCTTCTTTTGTTATACAATTTGTTTATGGCTGGGGTCCACCAGACAGGACGCCTGCCCTTGGTGGAGAGGGTCTTGGTTTTATTTGGGATTGCATGATCCATGCATTCTTGGAGATGTCCGTAGAAAGCATTTGTGAAGGATTCAGCATTGTGGGATGTGGTTTCCACTGGCCCAGTGGGTTTAAAGGATACCATCTCAGTCTTAAGAAGTGTAAAGTTGGCTTTTGAGAAGTTTTTCACTGTAGTCTTTTGTGTTGGGGGTGGAGGTGGGATATGTATATCCAGGGTGATTATTTTGTGGTCAGATCTCACTAGTGAGGGGTATACTTCCGGTGTGGAGCACTTTGTCCCCATGTTTGTGATGATCAGGTCTAGTATATTATCTCCCCTTGTGGGAGAGGTGACTAGCTGTTCCATTGCATTTGAATTTATGAATTAAAGGAACCTTTGGGCTAGGGTGTTAGGGCTAGAATAATGCACCCAGTCTGTGTTAGGGTAGTTGAAGTCTCCCAATATGATGGTGTTTGGTGAGACATTCATATCCTCTAATGTCTTTAGGAAGGCTGAATGGGGTTCCTGAGATTGGGAGGGTGGTCTGTAACATGCTACCAGCTGTATAGCAGTTTTGCCTACGGTTAGTTGCACCTGGATGGTCTCTGATGCTTCATGTGTTGCCACTAACCTGGAGGTGTGGGTGTCCTTGATGAATATGGACACTCCCCCTCCCTTTTTGGTTTAGCCCGAGTTTTGGGGCCGAAAAGCATGATACGAGGTATAGCCTGGTAGCGCTGGGGTGCTCTCAGGAGCATTGAACCAGGTTTCAGTTACTGCACAGACATCAATGTTCTCCATACTGAGGAGTGCTTCGAGAGCCTGCATCTTGAGATTTAGACTTCTGGCGTTGAGCAGCATTACCCTTAATTTTTTTCCGTTTTTGTTTTCTAAGGAGGTGGGTTTGTCTTTTGAGCCTTGCCTAAAAAAGGCACTATGGGGGTGGCAAGAGCCTTAGCCAATATCCGGAAGCCCAGTGGTGACAGATGCAAGCCGTCCCTTGCGAAGCAGTGTGGCTTGTCCAGCATGTCATCCCAAGCAGATAGACATTGGATCCCCCTAGAATGACACCAGTAATTGAGCCAATTATTAAAGCTGATCATCTTGTCTTTGTATTGTGGCATCATTCTTATTGAGGGCAAGATGCTGCTCAGGGTCAGGGTCATACCAGCCTGGGCTACATAATCAGAGAGCTCCTCTATGTCTCTTTTCATGTAGTCCAGGGAGGTATGTCTCAGGTCATTCACGCCGGCATGGACAATGACGGAGTCATATTTGTACTTGCTTTGGAGTGACCTGAGTGCATGTGTTATATGGTGGATCCTAGCTCCCGATAGGCAGCTCACCGTTACCCTCTCCTTGTTCAGCCTGGTAAGCGGAACGTCAGTGTGTCTGACTATAGAGTCACCTATTACTAGTGTATCAGGCATGGTGTTTGGCCTTAAGGGCTGTGATTGTTTGACACACTGATTTATTGAAGTATGAGTTGCATGTGTTATGTTTTGAGGTGGTGGATTTTGGGGTGTCTGCTTTGAGAGCCTCTGTTGTTTTGGTAAGTTTTTTGTTAGAGCCTCCGAGTATGTCTTTGTGTTATTATGTGTTTGGTTTGCAGTTGTGGTAGGTTTATGTGGGACTGGGTTTGCTGTGTGTGTGGTTACCTTCTCCTCCTGTCTGGTCTTGCCAGTCCTGAGTTGAGAGAGTTCAGCCTCCAGTTTGGCTATATAGTTGCATCTCTCACATGTATTTGTGTTTGTTGGGAGGTGGAGAGGGTTGTCTGTGTACATGAGACAATTGTAGCATTGTCTCAGGATTCCCAGATTAACCAGCTGAACCGGAGAGGATGCTAGTAATCTACCACTCGACATGCTAGAATATTATAAGGGAGTGCTGTGCCTTTAAGGGAAGTGGGTACTCACAGAGGTGGTAGGTGGATGTAGTGCTTACTTTAGTTTGAGAGTGCTTACTTAGAAGAGAGGTTTTGAGAACAAGTGCTAGGCTTATAATAAAGCGAGTAGACTGATTATTATAAGAGTAGAGCTTTCTTAAAGGAAAATTTGAAGAGCAGACTTGGCGGAGCCAGAAAAAGTTTAACCTTGTTTAACCAGCGCTGCGCTATGCTGTCAGCATAAAGCAGCAAACACGGATTTTAAACAGGGAACTTCAAAAGAGCTAGAAATGGTCCAAAACAACTAATTACTACAAGCTCTTGTGCTGAGGTCACTCCTTCAGGGACAGATAGGCTGCTCAAGGCTCCCCACTCCCACTGGTGAGCAAAGAAACTTTCTTCTATCCAAGTAAGGCAATGGACAACACAGGAACTACACCACAGCCCAGAATACAGCAAAGCCTGTATACTGGTCTAAACTAGTCGAGGAGAGGTGGGAAAACAAGGATATTTTTTGTGTTTTTTTTGTTTTTGAGATAGAAAGCACACAGAAATGCAGTAAACAGTAATACATCAGTTACACAGGCTAGCACACTTTAGTGGGCAGCCTCAACAGTTAAATTTAACAAACAAACAAACTTTCGACCAATTTTCGACCAAATGTAACTTTAAGTGCAGATAATATATAATGCAACAAACAGCTAAAAAAACAGTTTAAACTAGTTCAAAGTAAGCAAGAGAATGTATTTTAGGTAAAAAGCAGCAAAAAATACTTAAATCAGGAAAGTAGTCGCTTTTCTCAGTTCTCTTCTGCTAGGACCACTCTGCAGGACCACGAGGAGCTGTTTCTGAGTAGTATAGTGAGAAAAAAACGCTCAGAGGAGGATTTTAAACAGGGAACTTCAAAAGAGCTAGAAATGGTCCAAAACAACCAATTACTACAAGCTCTTGTGCTGAGGTCACTCCTTCAGGGACAGATAGGCTGCTCAAGGCTCCCCACTCCCACTGGTGAGCAAAGAAACTTCCTTCTATCCAAGTAAGGCAATAAACAACACAGGAACTACACCACAGCCCAGAATACAGCAAAGCCTGCATTCTGGTCTAAACTAGTCGAGGAGAGGCGGGAAAACAAGGATATTTTTTTTGTTGTTTTTGAGATAGAAAGCACACAGAAATGCAGTAAACAGTAATAAATCAGTTACACAGGCTAGCACACTTTAGTGGGCAGCCTCAACAGTTAAATTTAACAAACAAACAAACAAACTTTCGACCAATTTTCGACCAAATGTAACTTTAAGTGCAGATAATATATAATGCAACAAACAGCTAAAAAAAACAGTTTAAGCTTGTTCAAAGTAAGCAAGAGAAGGTATTTTAGGTAAAAAACAGCAAAAAATACTTAAATCAGGAAAGTAGTCGCTTTTCTCAGTTCTCTGCTGCTAGGACCACTCTGCAGGACCACGAGGAGCTTAGTCTCTATAATCGCTAAAATAGATGTTAAATCAAAGACAATAGTGAGTAGGTATATACAAATGAATTAAACATAAGCAGTTATTTACAATATGTATGTTCCCATAGGGGAGATGTGATTGTAGGCTAAGGGGGTAAGGTAGTAGTTGGGGATGTTATGCAGGATGGGAACATGAGCATTCCCAGAGAGATGTTAAGTGTGAGTGGAGGAGAGTTTTAAAGGTGGGGAGGCTGCAGGTGCTGCGAATATGAGGTGGGAGGGAGTTCCTGGCGTGGGCTAGGGAAAAAGAGAGGAAGAGTTTGCCTGCTGGACGGGCAGGTTTGTGGAGTTCAATCAGGTTTTGAGTGTTGGTTCTTAGGGGTCTGCTAGGTAGGTGCATAGTGAAGGTTGAGGCAAGGGAGGAGCAGAGGGAGGGCTTGAAAATGAGCTTATGAGCATAGGTTAGCTGAGTGTAGATAAGGTAGTTGGGAAGCTCTAGCTAATTTAGTTTGTGGAGGGCGATACAGTGATGGGAAGAGGATCTGTGCCCAGTGGTGAATTTGGCAATTTTATTATAGCAGGAGGAGAGTTTTGTTTAAATAGAGGATTGTAGATTGGTTAGGAGTGGGGCACCATAAAGGAGAGAAGGGATGAGGTATGTGGTAGAGAGGAGGAATCTAGTGGATGGGGTGAGGAAGCGAATATGTCGATAGAACATACCAAGTTTCTGGTGTGTTTTTTTAATGTTTGTTTGTATATGGGTATCATATTTAAGCTGATTATCGATGAGAGCTCCTAACAGTTTAGCACTGGAAACAATTTCAAAGGAAGTGTTGTTGTGACTGGTTATGAAGAATGAATTTATGTCGATAGTTATGCTTTTGGATGGGGTGAATATCATGAGTTTGGTTTTTGATGGACTGAGAGCTAGATGGTTATCTAGCATCCATTGTTTGGTGGTTGAGAAGGCATCTTGGGTTAGTTTTATAAGGGCGGGAATGGAGTTAGCAGCACAGATAATTGTTGAATCATCTGCATTTTGGATGATTTTAGCATTAGGGATAGTGTTGTGGAAGTCATTAATGAAAATGTTGAAAAGTAAGGGACCTAATATAGAACCCTGGGGTACACCAGTGACAGTGTTGAGGAATGAGGAAGTGGATTTCTTCCATTTGACAGATTGCTGCCTGTTGGAAAGGTAACTGGTAAATCAGTTGATAGAAGTGGGTGAAAGGTGTAGATTAGAGAGTTTGGTCAGAAGGAGGGAGCGGGAGATGGTATTGAAAGCCTTAGAAAGGTCTAGGAGGAGGGTGGAAACAATACAGCTGGAGTCTCGGGCTTTATTCACTGTTTTAAGGAAGGAGAGTAGTGCTGTAGTAGTGCTGTGACCAGATCTGAATCCATGTTGTGTTGGGGTTAGTAGGTGACTGTCGATGAGGTAGGGTAATAATTGTATGTGGATACATTTTTCAAGTAGTTTAGAGATGAGAGATAAGATGGCGATAGGTCTAAAGTTGGAGATGTTATTATTGTTTCAACCTTTGTGGATGGGAATAATGTAGGCTTTTTTCTAAATTTGGGGTACATAGCCTTCTTGGATTGACCAGTTTATAAGAATACAGATGGGGAAGGCAATGGCTTCAGCAGCTGTCTTTAGGAAGAAGGAAGGGATATTATCAGGGGCATTAGAGCATGGTTTTAATTTTAGAAGGAGTTTTTTTATAGTTGATACAGGTATGGGTTTGAGAGAGAAGAGAGGAAGGTGGGAGGTGGAAGTACCTGAGGAGGGGGGGATAGTGGGAATTGTAGCTGGATGAGTGGAGTTATTTGTGAAGGATGATGTTAATTTGGATATGGAGTCGATGAAAAAGTCGTTAAATTGGGAGGCTAGGTCGGTATCAGAAGCATTATGTTCAGGGTGTGGATATTCCTTTCTGCCGGGGTTGAAGATGGAGGAGATACTATCCCAGAATTTTTTTGGGTTAGTCTTGTGATTGTTTTGGAGGGTGATATAGTAAAATTTGCGGTCGGAAGTGATGAGTTTTTTTTAACTCTGTTAGGGAGTATTTTGTATTCATTTAGGGTGGCTGGGGTTTTGTTTTTATAGTGGTTCTTCAAGGCTTTATCACGGAGGCGCATGACAGCTAAGGTATCTTTGGTTAGCCAGGGGATGGTTTTGCTCCTAATTCTTTTAGTTCTCAGGGGGGCCAAGGTGTCTAATCAGTTTAGAAATGTTGTATTAAAATAAGTGACAGCTTCATCTAGAGGAAGAGGATTCAGAGGACTCCAGTTGAATTGTTTAAGTAAGTCAGAGAAGGTGTTGGGGTTGAAGTTTTTTAAGGAGCGTATAGAGATGGTGGTATGTGGCAGCTGTAGGGAGGGAGAGTGACGGTGAGCGAAAGTAGGAAAGTGGTCATTGAAAGAGTCAGGGAGGGTACCACTAGTGGAGATAAGGTGTGGGTGTGATACTAGAATCCAGTCTACGGTGCTTCCAGAGGAATAGTCCTTTGATGGCCTGGTTATAGAGTTGATGAGCTGATGGAAGTTGTAGAGGTTTATATTTAGGGGGTTTGTGGGGCATTGGACAGGGGACCAGTTAATATTAACGTCGCCTAGGATAAAAGTCTCATTTGTAATATTGGTGGAGAGCCAAGAGAGTATGTCTTCAAGAGTAGGTATATTGTCACCAGGAGGGATGTAGAGGGAGGCTAAGCATATGGTTTTATGCTTGTTTAGGTGGAGTAGGGCTAGAAGTAATTCAGCACTGGCAAATTGGGAAATAGGCTTAGAATATGAAGTAACTGAAAGGGAAGTGGAATAGAGTAGAGCAACTTCGCCTCCTTTTTTATGGGTTTTGTCTTTCCTGATGATATTATAGTTGAGGGGAGTTATTTCAGAATCTTTTATGGAGGGTTTTAGCCATGTTTCAGAGATTGACAATATGCCAGGATGGTTATGGAAAAGCCAGACATGAAGGTTGGGGATTTTGTTACATATACTTTGAGCATTTAATGCTGAGAAGGAGGGTTTTTTTACAGATGAAGGGTTGGAAGAGGGGTTGGTTGATGAGTTGATGGGAGACGGAACAGGGTTGGGGTGTATGTCACCAGAGGGAAGGGTGATGATAAGTTGGTGAAGATGAAAATAGGGGTGATTGGAATGTTTTGTGTATAGTTTGAGGGTGTATGTTTTGTATAAGTAGTGCTAGGTAGGGTTAGAGTAGTAAACTTGTCGGTGGGAAATACTTTGAAGGGGAAGAGTAGGGAGAGGTTGCAGAAGTATAGATGAGGGCTTATGAAGGTAGAAGAGTGTTGGTGTTGATTAGGGATTGAACTGGTTGTATGAAAGTGGGGGGAGTGAATAGTGTTAAAGGGTTTGGTGGTGTAGGTTAGATAGGATAAACTAAGTAGTAGTAGTAGATGGGTTACAAGTGAGGATGGTTTTGTCAGCATTGCTGTAGTTTAGGGTTTTAGTTGGGATGAGTGATTGATGTGAATGGAGTATGGTATGGCTGTGAAAGGGTTAGGCTAGATGTTATGAGGTGGTAGGGGGTGGAGCTGAGGAGTAAGGGGTGGGGAAAGATTGAAGCTAATTGGATTGGGTGTGGTTAGTGGGGCTTAAATGTAGAAGTAGTGTGGGCAAGTGGAAAGTGGGGGCAGGGTAGGGGAGCGGAGTGAGCCCGCAGGCCAAGAAAGGAAGACCAAAGACGTGGGCTATGAAAAACAATCAGTAAGGGTAGGAGTAGAAACACAAGGTAACTAGCCACAGGTGATACGGGCAAGGCAGTGAGTCAATGGTGTAATGAAAACATAGAATTCCCAGGGTTGAAGAGGTAGCATAGGCAGCTGGAGGTTTAATTAAAAAGTACTGAGCTTAATGAAGATTGAAGTAGAAGTCAGTTAATGGATGGATGCTGCCACCTGCTGAAAAAGTGGCTAATTACAGATATTTGGAGCAGCACTGGGAGGAAAGGAAGGGATGAGTCTATGGATCCAAGAGAGGCTGGGTCGGTGCTGGGCTGCTGGCTAGCGCACGCCGCGTCAAAAACATCAACCAGTGGCACAAAATGACTATGCAGTATGGTACATACACTTGTTTGATTTTTTGGTTCTTGTGGGGAGGCAGGACAGTTTTCCAATGCACCGCCTGATCCCTGTGATGGTTCTTACAGGTAGGGAACCAGGGTACTATGTAGCACAAGTAGGATGTCTAGGGTAGCTTGAACGTATTAATAGCAAGCTGTAAAAGGAAAAGAAAGGTATTATTACTACTATGATGGCAGAGAAAACAGCCATTGAGAGGGAAAGGACTGCAATGGGGTAGTATAGTTTATGCAGTATGGGGTAGCCTAGGGGTGGTATGTAGTGAGGGTGTGAGTTTGTAGGAAGTGTAGAGTATGGGAAGACTGGGGGGGATAAGGATAATTACATTAAATTAATTAGGAACAGAAGGAACTTCAGTACCGCAGTACATTACACTTGGACTATAAACAGTGTTTTGCATTAAACAAAATAAAGCAGTACTGAGTAATACATAAATACCAAATGATTGCATTTAAATACAGAGTAGGGCAGCATTCATACTTCAGTAAAATATGTACATTGCACTATACAGGTTAACCAACAGTTTAGGACATAAACTCTGCGTGAGGAAGCAGTTACAGTTGTAATAAACACAGTCTGTCAGATATAGGCAAAAATAGAACAAACAAACTGCTCATAAATCCTATCCTCTCACTTAATAATTATAGCACTCTGAGTTTATGCATTGACATACCACAGCATGAAAAGTTCAAACTAGTGGGGCACGTTAATTCATATCTAAGCAGGTTGAGCATTTCAAGAGAAAAGCAGCTGTGACACTTACAAATGAGGCAGGAATATGTGGTAACAATTTAAAAAAATGTCCAATCTCAGTATAACGTATAGGACCTTAAACTAGTCTATTTGCTTGCAATAGAATGGGTTCAGTGCATACATTATAATGGGCAGACAACCTTTTGTATCAGGGAAATACCTCAGATATAGCAGAACAAGTAAAATAGCCACTTTGAGGCTTCAACTTATCTAAAACTGGTAAGCTTTGTCGCCAAAATGCTGGTTGAGCATTTCCAGTTTAGTGTTTCATATAGAAAGCAGTTGCATTGCTCCAAGTGAGGCGGGGAATGTGGCACAACAATTAAAAAGAAAAATAAAGGAGGCTACTAAAATGATATTATGCAGGCTGATCTTGGGAACGCTTTGATAATTGTTGAAGAGATGTGGTTCAGGGCTAAGTAAAGAACGCCGACAAACAGTCAGTGTATGCAGCAGTTCTACACAGCTGTAGCTAAGCGGCATACATATTAGGGGCTAAACACATTACAATGACTGAATGCAGCTAACTAAATATAGAGATACACATTGGGAACGTTCAGCAAACTGCTGATGGGATATGTGTCAGGGCTGAGTTAAAAAGGCCAGACAAACAGACAAATATATACAATAGCTCTACAAAGCTGTAGCTGAGCAGCAAACATACATAGGGCATAAACACAGTACAATAACGAGATACAGTCAAAAAACACTCACCCACGAATGGAGCCAGCAACTGAAGACACTACCTGTACTGGAAGGGGCCAGAGGATGATTTAATAATGGCGCCTAGCTCTACTGGCGTCACTATATAGTTTCAAGGGTGGGAAGAAGACAAGAAGAAGGGAAGAGGGACAAGGCAAGGGAGACAGAGGGGAGAAAGTTGAGTGGGGGGAGGGGACAGGTACAATCAAGTTAGACCAGAAAGAGCCAATAAAGGAAGACCAAAGACATGGGCTATGAAAAACAATCAGTAAGGGTAGGAGTAGAAACACAAGGTAAGTAGCCACAGGGGATAGAGGCAGGGCATTGAGTCAAGGGTGGAATGAAAACATAGAATTCACAGAGGTGAAGAGGTAGAATAGGCAGTTGGTATTTTTATTATAAAAGAAATAAAATATTATAAAATAAATAAAAGAACTGTTAGAGGGATCTTTACAAAAGGGAAGGAGCAAATTAATTAGAAGTAAATGAAAATTGTGGGAACAATACATGCATAATAACGTTCAGGAAGAGGAGGAGTGAAGTTGAAGGAAGGTAGGAATTTGGCAATGTATGTAATGTTAGTGTGATGATAATTACAAAGAAAAAAGATATGTGATGTGTAATGTATGTAAATGGGAAAATGTTAATATGCTTTGTTTTCTTTTCTGTTAATTTATGTTACCTGTGTCTTAAGTGATAATTTAATAAGGGTGTTAAAAAAAAGAAAAAGTACTTTCTCCCCACCTTAGCACCCCATAGTAAAATGTTTGAAATTCAGGTGTTTGAAAAGGTAGTTAATTAACACCACACTATATTTAAAAATTTTCATAATATTTTTTTATGAACAGCATAAAGTACTAAACACCATCAGCATAAATTCTAGTATTAGTTTGAGTACTGCACATAAAAGGGGAGAAACAGTGATTTCAGACCATAATATCTATGAGAGGGAGGTCTTAACACAACTTTCTGATGTTTATTTTTATTCTGTGTTCCCTTATGATCCTACAAGTGGTTTTAAGACACAGATGTTGCTCGTCCTATGTTATGAATCAAGACGAACAGATGGGGTACTTTGTTTATATGCTTTATTATATAGAAACACATCAGGATGGATAGCAGCAACATAAAATATAAACAAACTGATTAACTGACAGACCATTACATATATGCACACTTACATCTCTACAGCTCTCTACAAAATGGCAGTCTGGCTCGCATGTGCTCAGTATTTATAAACATGTACAAGCCCATGGAAAGCTTCTTAAAGGTATACATACATGCTGATCTACATCCTCCCTCTTTAGTGATTTGACCACAATAAAATGACATCTGAAAAGGACATGCAATTATACAGACACTGAGAAATAAACACAACGTTCATGTCCACGTTACCGTGTATCTGGAACATGGTCTGGAAATGTGACCTGATCTAATGATATAGCAATTAGGATTGGGTTTAGCAACAGGAACAGTCATTGGTGAACAATCTGTTTCAGGAGTTTCAAGAATCTTCTCAGGAACTGGGATATTTGCTGGAATGCCCTCTAGAACTGGAACACTGGATAACTCCCTCTGAGATCTTGAGTCTTTTTCACCGACAAGGTGCTACAATACAGGCTCGGACACCAGTACTAAATGTTTCTGATTCCACTAAAATTCAACTCCTTGTGATTCCACAATGCACTATCTCGGCTCTGGGCATACACTTTTCACAACTCCAATCTGATCAAAACTTTTGGATGTCTGTATCCTCACTATCTCCCCTTCTTGTAATGGATTGAGAAGTTTGCCGGACTTATCATAATAGAACTTCTGGGACAAACACCTTTTCATAAGTTGAGCACTCACTGCTTTGTTGTTCTTAGCACAGAGAACCAACAGATTGCTACTAACTGGTAGTGTGGTTCTGGTTTGTCTCGACAAAAGCCTTTGTGCAGGTGAACCAAGATGTTTACCACAAGGAATATTTCTGAGATTCAGCAGATTCAGAAAAACATTGCTATTGTCTCATATTGACTTCTCCAATACCTGTTTCACACTTTGAACTGCACGTTCTGCCAAGCCATTTGACTGTGAGTACTCAGGGCTACTCATAACATGAATAAAGTCCCACTCGTCAGCAAATCTCTTGAACTGCTGGCTTGTAAACTATGTACCATTGTCAGAAATTACTTTGTGCAGACTACCATGAACTGCAAAATGATGCTTCAACTTAGTAATGACAGTACTGGATGCTAGATCAGGAAGTAGGCCAGTCTTGATCCAATTTGATTAAGAGTCTACTAACACCAAGTAATTTTGACCATTCCACTCGAAGATATCAGTGGCTACTGTCGACCAAGGTAGTTCAGGAATCTGGTTTAGCTGAAGTGCTTCTTTTTGTTGATGTGGCTTAGTACTATTACATACAGAACAAGATGAAAGTACTCTCTCAATGTCCTTTGACATAAAAGGCCACAATACTAGTCCTCTGGCCCTTCTTTTGGTAGAATCAGTCCCTGGGTGGCCATGACTTCAAAATCAAGTTTTTCATTTTCATGCTGTGCTGTGGTATTTCTGGGCGATCTGGATAGAGTATCAACACGATAAAGAAGTTTGCCTTTTGTGTAGGCAAGATTGAAATTGTACTTTTGCAATTTTAACATCATACACTGCAATCTGGCAGGAGCTGTATGCATAAACTTTCTCAAAATAGTGACCAGAAGTTGGTGATTAATTTCAGTTTGAATTGGGTAGCCATAAGTATAATCATGGAACTTCGAACATGCAAACACAGTTGCCAAGAGCTCTTTCTCAATCTGCGCATACTGCATCTTGGTCTGGGTTAGAGTTCTGGATTCTATCCTCTTGAAGAATGACTGCACCAAGATCAAACTTCAAAGCATCACAAGAAAGAGTAACTGGTTTGTGAGCATCATAGTATCTCAGAGTTGGTGGACTGGCAGTTCTCTGTTTCAGGACATCAAATGCTCTTTGGTGTTGTTCTGGCCAGGACTAGGATACTTTTTTGGGTGTCAACTCACTCAGCAGTGCTAAAAGTTGCCTCAGGTTTTGAATGATCTTGCCTAGATAGTTAACCATGCCAAGAAAATGTTGTGAGGCTTGAACATTGTCTGGAGCTGGCATCTCAAGAATAGCAGTTTGCTTGAAAGGATCTGGTCATAAGCCTGAACTGGAAAACAAGTCACCAAAATAAATAACTTCTCACAGCCTGAGCTTGCACTTATGAGGATTCAGCCGAAGATTCACTTCACATGTTCTTTCCAGAACTTTCTTGAGGTTTCTATCATGCTCAGCTTCACCATTACATCCTACCTAACATCTACTACAATAACACATGGATAGCCAGAAAAAAATTGTTCCATTGCACACTGGAAGACTTCAATGGCAGAATGTATCCCAAATGCCATTCTCAAAAATCTGTACCTGCCAAAAGGAGTACTGAAAGTGGTCAGCAATGAGGATTTTCAGTCAAGCAAAATTTGCCAAAATGAACTCTGCATCCAAAACAGAAAAAAAAGGTGGCATTTGGCATAAGAACAGTGACTTGATTGACTGTACGCATTGGAATGTGAGGTCTTTTCAGTGTTTTGTTCAAATCTCTTGGAAGAATACATATTCTGATATCACCTGAGCTTATCTTATGAGCCACCACCATGGAAGATACCCATTCTGTTGGTTTGTCAACTGGACAAATCACACCTTGCTGCACCATTTTGTCTAGCTCAGCCTTGACTCTGTTCTGCATAGCTACTGGAACTTTCTGGGCTGGTCTGACAACTGGGCTGACTTCAGGGTGTAACTTCATGGAGTACATAACTGGGAGTTTGCCTAGTTTGTGTTTGAAAAGATCGGCATAGGTAGAGAAAATAGACTGGGCAAAATTAGAACAGTGGTCTTTTAAGCTTACATGGTGACTTCCTTATTAAATGAAAGCAGTCCCATTTTCAGACCATCTATGAGGCCAAATAATGACTGTATGTGTCTTTTGACTACATAAAATTGCAAGTCATAGCTCTTCCCAGCAGTGTAACATGAAAGCACTACTGAACCTTCAGTGTGAATTCCTTCACCACTACAAGCAACAAGCTTCACACATTTGCCAAATCAAGCGTCTCACCAGCACATACTCTATCAAATGTTTCTGCTGACATAACATTGCACTTTCAACCTGTGTCACCTTTGAGCTCTATGGGTCTTCCATTTATTCTAACAGTACACAATACTTCATTCTTTGCCCATAAATCTACTGCACTGAGTGTTTCATTAAGCACAGACATACCATCAACATAAAAAGGAGGGTCATAGCTTTCATCAACTTGTCTCTTTGAATGTTTTCCTTCAATAAAAGAATGAACCTCTTTTGATTTACAAAATATTTGGAAATGATTCCACTTTTTACATCTGTGGCATTGTTGACTGAAAGCTAAGCACTTTTCTCTTGTAGACACATGATTACCACCGCAATTATGACAGTTGACTATAAGACTAGGTGAGGGTGCATGCTTTGAGTTTGCTGACTCACCCTTGTGCTTCACTGAGACTGTGCATGCTCTGGAATTTATTTTATTTTATTTTATTTTACATTTGTTGACCGGGCTAGTCTAACTGGATACATGTCCATTTTCAGTAGAGGCCCGGGGAGAAAAGCTCCATAGAGGGTAGTTATGACAAAAAACAACAGGAGATCAGAATACAAAGTATTACATTCAAAGTCAAATGAGAATTTGCTAGAAAGCTGTGGGGTTTACTAGGGAGCTGCTGCAGATCCTGCAACACTCACATGTGCTTGGGCCTGTTTCTTTTAACCATGTGCTGCATACTATCAACGTTAGCACTAGAAGATACTGGAAGCATGCATTTCTCATTTGTAAGCATATTTGTGTGCTTTTCTGTGTGCCCATATATCTGACAAATCTCAATGGCCTTATTCAAAGTTAAATCACTGTCACAAAGCAAAATCTTTCTCACAGCATCATTTTTAATTTTAATTTTATTTTTATTTTCATTTTACATTTGTTTACCGGGAAAGTCCGACTGGACACAGGTCCATTTTCAGCAGAGGCCTGGGGAGAAAAGCTACAATAAAGTACATTACAGTGGTATCAGATTAACAAGCTATAATTACAAAATACACAAATTTTCTATTAACTAGTATTGACATTATAAATATAGCAGAAGTTCATTTTACAGTGTTTAATACAGTGAGTATCAAAACATGATACGTGTAGAAAAACATTGGTTAATGAAAACATGCTTCAATCTTTTGAGTTATCACTTTGGAGAGATATTTGTTCTAACCTGGGGGGGGGGGTAACATGGACATAGCCAGTCTTTTGTGTAGTGGGCTTTGAGGAGTTTTTTGAACTGGTGAGTAGAGGTTATTTGATCTGGGAGGGACTTCCAGCTTTTGGCTATGGAGCAGGCAAAGAGGGATTTGCCAGTCTCATTTTTGTGTTTAGTGATGCTTATTTGGTTACGGTGTGCAGATCTAAGTTTTCTAGCTGGGGTGTAAGGCAGAATCAGTTGTCTGAGGGCAGGAGTTTTCTCAGGCAGATAGTAGAGTTTATGTGCAACTATAAGTTGGTTTAGTAGGAGTAGTTGAGGGAACTCTGGCCAGTTGAGTTGTTTGAGGGCTATACAGTGATGATACCTGTTTTTGGCTTCAGTGGCAAACTTTAATACCACACACAAGCCTGTTTTTTATCAACTCATCCCTTAAATCACCATATCTGCAGGTTTTAGCTTTGTTTCTCAAGTTAGTTATATATGCTGCAAAAGTTTCACCAGGCTTTTGATCCCTTGTGTAAAATAAGTGCCTTTCCATTGTAATATTCATTTGGGGTTACAAATTTCTCTAAATTTAAATTTTAAGCACTCAAGGTCTTCCCTTGCTTCAGCCGGTACCACTATATGATGGTTCTCCCCCTCTCCTGCAAACACAGTGGGTCCATACACAAATGAATGCTGTCTTTCTATGGCTTCTGAACCAGCTAAATTAAGCACAATAAATGCCTTTGTACGGTCATCTTTGTCAGAAAATGCAGCTTGTATGAAAACATCATACTCTTGCTCAAACACTCTCCAGTTCTCTGCAATATTATTATCAAATACATGTTGAGATGGTCTGTGAAAGCCTTCTGTCATGCCAACAAATTATAGTAAAACACAGTGCAATCCTGGCCCATTTTCCAGGCCTGCAAAGCTAGAATTCATGGTTTTGGAGAGGGTATTTATGATCTGTTTAGAGCTAGTTGCAAGTTCCAAACCCATAGAGCTAGTACTTTTTTTTCTTTTTAATGAGGAGAGAGAGGGAGAGTATTTAAGACCTATTCAGAGGTACTTGCAGGAGTGGCAGAGATGGAGCAGTAAGGGTGACAAGTAGGGAATGGATTTATCTGTGAGTATATTGATAATGTACTAAGAGCTGGAACAGGTGGTACCATTTGAGTTCAGTCCCATGCACTGACTGCTACTTCTGAGACTTCTAACATTGTTAAAGAAGGCTTTATGAACACCTCAGAAAGCAATATTCAATTTGAAACTAGCCTTGCAAGTTTTGATCCTGTGCCAGAGTTGTTCAAGACTTTTTTGAGTTCATTTGTACAATGGGATATGAGTTTATTTCTTAGTGCCGTATGTTTTTTCTTCAATTGATTGCTGTTATATTTGTCATCATGCTTGTGGTGGATGAGAAAAGATATTTAAATGAAGGAATCAAAGTGGAAATAAAAGTCAGTGGGATATGTTACAGGGGGTGGGGGACATTTTAAAGAGTGCTAGCAGGTTTACATTGATATAATCCTTGTATGTACACTTGTAATAAGGTCTTAGGTATAAATATTGGCATGATGGTCAGAAAAATGGAGCAGACTGGTATTATTACTGATGACAACAAGGTCAAGCAGACCGAATCTTCTGGCAGCAGAGGATACTAGGGTGCTCAACAGAGTTGGCCTTTATAAAGTTAAAGAATGGCTGTGCATCTGTGTTGTTTGCAGTGTATCTTACCAGATGATGGGCAGGTAATTTAAAATCATGAGAATGATTACATTAGGTTCTACAGTTAAAGACTCTAATTTGTTAACTAGGTGCCGTGGGCAGTGGGCAGTGGGAAAAGGGATGGGGCTCTATAGTTAGCAGTGATGTGGTAACTGGACATATTTACTTACACTAGACTATCCAGGAGTTCAATATAATGTCTTGTGTGTATTGTGGATAGGTATGAGTATGTTGCTGAAGTCTGTGCCAACTGGGGCATTGCCTAGGTAGCTTAAGAAGGGAATTTTGTAGTATCTCAGCACATGTGGGTATAGTGTTTGTGTCAGATTGCAGTGATGTGGGAGTATTCTGCTTGCTGACCACCACAGTGAGTGACATAAGGGCATCCAGTTTGGTTGTGTACTTATACCTCTCAAGTGGATTCCGGATCATACGGCAATAAGGGATTGTCAATGACCACAAGGAGGTTTCTACATTGCTTCAAGTTGTCTAGTGATACCATTATGGCAACAGATGAAGTAAGGACAGACTGTGGTCCCATGGTGACAGAGGTTCAGAATGTAAACAATAACAGCAGAATACAACAGTAATATTAAAGATAAGAAAGTGCTTTACCATAGGTAAACAGCAATCAGTATACAAATGCAGATGTTTAGACAACAACTAGTAAAGCAGTACAGGATAAAGCCACTATACAGAGTCAGTATATATCATCAGCATACAGTGTTATAGTGCAGCATATAGCAAACAGCTAAAACTAGCTTGCTATCAGCTACAGCAATTGGCTAAAGCAGTCTGCTATCAATTTCACAAGGTATTAATAAAAGTAATCTCCTTGCACAGGCACTCTTTGTAGATGGATGAAACTAGTCTGGTATCATTTTGGCAAGGTAAAAGAGAGCCCCCAGAGATGGGCAGTCTATGTAGTAGTAAGGGAGTAAAACAAAAGTGGTAAGCCAAACATGCAAATGACTAACGTTTAATTCCAGTGATGGGAACTGAAGTGTAGTTGGCAAAGTAAAGACAAAAAATAAAATAAAAATAAAAATCAGTCCCTCGAACAGGCACTCAGTGTATTTAAACTGGAAGAGAACAACAGTGTTTATTTCAGTGATAAAAATTATCAAATGTACATTCAACAGAAGAGCAGTGCAGATTTCAGTGACACACACAACTGAAGTACAGACAATTGCAGTGCAGTCAGCAAAAGACCAGTGCTAATTTCAGTGACGTAAACAAAGTGCAGACAATAAATTAATAAACAGACAATAATGTTCACAATATGTAGGAGGGCAATAGTATGAACCTCTGTGGAGCTAGGTTATTAAAGTGCAACAATCAGGTGAACAATCAGCAGATAACAATTTCCACTATATATAAATAAGACAACAGTACTAAATTTGTATGGAACAAGCTTTTTAAATGTAACTAATCAGATTAAGTAGCATGACAAGTCACACTCTCTGTGATTTTAACTTATTTGTTTGTAATCAGTCATAAAAACAGCAGTAGACTATGGGTTTCACCAGAATAGAGCATGCCATCAAATACAGACTTGTGATGTAAGCATAGAATTTCGACTGTAAATATTAAATAGAGCTTAGTAATTCAGGATGTAAGTTAAATGAAGTGGTGCATAGCTCACCTATGTTTGCAGAATCACAGAAAAGGGTTACTGGAGTGGAAAAGATGTGCAATTGCAGACAGTAGCACTGTAAGTGGCACAGCTAGGTTGATATACGATGAAAAGGCACTAGGCCAACGTCTTCTTCTGTGAGCCCAAGGTGATATAGCAGTATGCACCTCAGCCAAAAATGTCTCCAAGTCATGCTAAACAGCTCATGTCAGTGTAAAGCTAAGCAAGGTAGCTCATTGTACAGCAAAACCAGTCAGTCGCAGAAACCACAGGAAACCTTCGTCTAGTAAAACAACAGCCAGCAACTATATTCACCATCCCTCCAGGGCAAAGTCACAACAAAGATCTAAGGAGTTTCACTCCAAGGTGCAAATTAAAAGCTAGTTTGATTCCAGATAAAAAAAACAGTAAGTTGGCTTTATTTCTTAGGTTCAAGATGATGTAGCAATGTGCACTTCAGCCAGAAATGAGTGAGTGTTACACCTCTGGTATTTTATCATGCATCCAATAGCTAATGGCAATTAAATAACCTGCTCATATTGCATTTAATAGCTGTACTGAAGTTCAGGAGAACAACTGTGCCATGTCTGCATGGTGGTTTGCAGACATGTGTCTGGAGAGAATAGGGCATTGATAATGTTCTGCCTTCTCAAGAATGTTGACATCCACCTGTGTGGACCACTGAGGGGTTAAGCTCATTGTATCAGTGTGTCTGAGGATCTGCCTACTGAGGTTCTCTGGCTAATAGATGAATGTGACTCATGATTTTGTGGCCTGAGTCAGAGATGGCCAGATGACCTGTTTTGTTGTGGAAGAAGGTAGCAGCAGAGTTACCGCTTGGGTTCAGGAAGTCTAATGGTCCTAACAGTGCTGCACAGTTATACGTTCACAAGTTCATAGGTGTGTACTAGGCTAATGATCACTGGGGCCTTTTTAAGCCTGGCCATGCATCCCAAATCTCTGACAAGTTCTAGAATTCTTGATAAGTGTAAGCAGGGGCTTTGGAGATGACAAAGTTACAAGCAGGGACCTGAGAGACGAAACCTTTACAGGCTGCCCATGTTCATTAGAGACACTGGTGCAAAACCAGATATGAATTTCTTTTCCTTTTCCCATACAATTTTCCAAGTTATACCTGAAGTGGGTTAAGGAGGAACTCTGCTTCTCATGAATGGAGAGCCTTTTCTAGAGATGGGGTAGTCTCTGGGATACATAACTCTCTCTCTCCAGCAGATCCTATTGATATCACAAGCAAGGTTTAAGCCTTTAGAATGGGTAATTCTACTGTTGTTTGTTTTGAGGATATGCAGGAGTTCCATCAAAGTGGAGTCTGACAATGCTGTCTAGGCCAGGTATAGCTCTCCCCTCAACAGCCTGTGAGATACAGAATACAGGGGGGATAAGGCCTTGAAGTGGTCTGTAAAGGGCATGATACTTATGCCCTGCATTATTTTAGTGAGAAACCTCTATGGACATTCTAATTGTTGGATGTGCATGGTTAGGGAGGTATTGTACTCAATGATATGTCTGATGAATGCCAAATACATTGGAACAATGACCTCCTTGGGCCAAGATAACATACCTTTGTTTATAAGATGCACAGCATAGAATGATTTCCTTATAGCTGTAGACACATGATGATCAAAGGCTAGATTACTGTCTATGTGTGTCCTCAAGTCCCTGACTACTGGGTCGACTCTTAGAGGTGTGTTGTCAATATGATAGCTATCAGGGATGGATAACTCCGCAAAGGATGCTGTTAGGCATTTCTTGGCATTTAGTTTTAGTCCATGGCTCTGACATGTCAACCCTTCCTGGTAAAAATTAGTGATGGTGAGGGATTCTATGACTGCTCCCAATTTGCAACCATCTGCAAATTTGGTTAGCCAGAGGCCCTAGACATTGGCCTTGATTTCAGAGAAGTAGATGCCAAAAAGGAATGGTCCCAGAACTGATCCCTGATGGAGTCCTCCTGTGACTGGGCTCTTTGCAGCCTAATTGCCCTGTATAATTATTTGGTACCCTTTCCTATTTACTCTCACCTCCCTAGGTCTGCAATCTCAGTTTGCATAAGCACCTATGTTTCTCTGATACTGCTTTTTGTATATGCTCACTTCACTATAGATTTAGAGGTTTTGGATGTTTTATGTGTACTGCATATGGCAGGTAGTGCTACAGACCTGTATGTGTCATATACTTCATTTATTTTGTTTTTCTTTGCATGCACATGTTGATGTACACAGTTTCATTGCCCTTATTTTAGATGCCCACTTAGCTTTGTTTTACCTGGATCTACACATGTGGACATTTTCAAATATATGTTCTTTGTGCTCTACAAATAGATAGATCTGTGGAGGACACACAAAAAAAAAAAATATATATATATATATATGGGTCTACTTTAGATCAATGAATTTACCTTTCACCGAAACTCAAAAATGTGAGACGACTTCAACAAAAGTTCATTTCAGAGAAGCCTTGGATCACTGATACAGTGTTACTAGGTAAAGAACCACTGGTCATCAGGGTCAACTTTGACCTTTTCCCCAGTGTAGTGTGATCTCAGAGTTGGTATATTTAGCTAGGGAGGGTGTGGGGGCAATGCCCACCACTTGCATGGGTTTAAAATTGCTCCCTTTAGTTCTTTTCTCATGGTGGTCTCCTTGATGTACACAGGGCACAGCTTCATTGTCCTTATTTTAGATGCCCACTCAGCTTTGTTTTACCTGGTTCTACATGTGTTGACATTTTCAAATATATGTTCATTGCGCTCTACAAATAGCTAGATCTGTGTTGGGGCTACAAAGTTATACAGTGAGGAGGATGCAAAAAAAAAAAATAAATATATATATATATATATATATATATATATATATATATATATATATATATATTTATATGGTTTACTATCATATGTCCAAGTGTAAATTAGTTGGAAGATGATGTGGCTGACGCGTTTGCACGGAACACAGATGACTGAACAATAAAATTGTCGAATGGTGTTTTTTATGGACATCGAATCGACATTTTCGAACAGCCATAGTCAAAACAGGAAAGACCGAGTAGTATGTCTTCAAATCTGCTCAACATTCTACAACAGTTTTTGCAGGGGGGGCAAAACCCTCTGCACCCCCATACCTCCCACATATATATACAAACTCTGAGATCGCACTACACTGAGGAAAGGGTACATTTCCAGATCCCCACTATAGTGCGATCTGCACTACATTGTCGAACCTTGCTATAGTGAATGTTTGCTATTGTAAGGTTCGACAATGCAATAATCGCAATTCCGATTCTGCTACCCGAGTTTCGCACATTGGTTGATCGCACATAGTGCGATCGACAATGTGATAGTAAACCTATATATATATGTATATATATATATATATATATATATATATATATATGGTTTACCTTCAAAATGTTGAATGCTAAATGGTTGAAAATGACTTGGTTAAATGCACTATACTGAATGATCAAAATGTTGAAATAAAATTAATCTAAACTCAAAATGTCGAACTTATCAAATTTGCCCATTTCTGTACTGTACTGCGATATCGGAGTTGGTATATTTAAGTAGGGGGGGTGTGGGGGCACAAACCCCCCACATGGGGGGTGCAGGGTGGTGTAGTCCCCCTGCAAAATAGTAGAGGTGATCTCATTGCTTTTTCAATTAAATGATTTTAGACATTTTGATCATTCAATGTTTTGGGTTTAGATGTTATTTTTCAACCAAATGAACATTAGACATTATGGCATTCGACATTTTGAAGGTAAACCTATATATATATATATATATATATATATATATATATATATATATATATATATATATATATATATATATATATATATATACAT
The DNA here is from genome assembly GCF_019279795.1 of Protopterus annectens. Classification (NCBI taxonomy): domain Eukaryota; kingdom Metazoa; phylum Chordata; order Ceratodontiformes; family Protopteridae; genus Protopterus; species Protopterus annectens. The sequence continues at coordinate 1,147,826,050 of NC_056725.1, read as the reverse complement.
ATATATATATATATATATATATATATATATATATATATATATATATGGGTCCACTTTAGTTCAAAGAATTTACCTTTCACCGAAACTCAAAACTGCGAGATGACTTCAACAAAAGTCCATTTCTACGAAGCCTTGGATCACTGAGACAGTGTTACAGGGTAAAAAAAAAAACACTTGGCCACCAGGGTCAACTTTGTCCTTTTCCCCAGTGTAGTGCAATCTCAGAGTTGATATATTTAGTTAGGGGGATGGGGGCAAAGACCCCCACTTGCATGGATTTAAATTCTTTCCCTGTAGTTCTTTTCACCTGATGACCAAGTGTCAGTAATCTGAGGCTTCTTAGAAATGGACTTTCGTTGAAGTCGTCTCGCAGTTTTGAGTTTCTGTGAAAGGTAAATTTGTTGAGCTAAAGTAGACCCATATATATATATATATAGAGAGAGAGAGAGAGAGAGAGAGAGTACAGAAATGAGAAGAGTTTTTGCCCAGACTGGACAAATGGTCAAACATGGCAGCTTAAATTCGGTATAAAAAAGGGCAGAGTAGCACCAGTAAAAGAAGGGTAACGGAATGTGGGCTTACTCATCACTGTACTGGACTTTCTGATTCATCTCAGGTATGTGGCATTATAAAATGCAGACTGCTGACTTCAGGTACGTTAGTGATGCATGCAAATCAGCATAAAAGAAAAGGAAGTGCCACAAGAGAAGCAGCAGAGACAGTAATACCACATAATGAAAACTGCAGAAGGCAAACAGTATGCAAGTTATTGACAAAAAATACAAAAGCCACAGAAAAGCCCACTGCCTGAAGCTGAAATAGCTGGTGAAGCAGATGAATCAAGGTCCTACATAGTTTGTAGGGAAGATTGTAAGTTGTGCAGAAGCCATAGGCATCTGTACAAGGCAAGTACACTGAAGTCAAAGTTCCATGAAGAATAGTAACCAGAGTGATCATAAGTAACCTCTTGTGAGGAAACAGAGAAAGTCATAGCTGTAATAGCGGACAGTGCAGAGAGAGAGAGAGAGAGAGAGACTCTTATGTTCTGCTCCACATGAAACAGTAGCGCAGCAATAACTGTCTTAAAAGAAAGACTAGATGTCCAATATAGATAGACCTGTGAAAGCTTCGGATTATGACTACACTATACTAACCTTTCTAGAATTGAAGAGTAGGTTGATGCAATGGTTAAGGTGCTTACCTCATAGACACAAGGTACAGGGTTTAATTCTTAGCTTTGAAATCATAATTGACTAGGCTTAAAATGGCTAATACAGGCAGCTAGCCATATACTTACCTGTAAACTGAAAATTTGCATTGTTAAAATGTGTCATTTTTTGTAAATATTCCATGACATGTTTATTGTAACACAAAGGTTGTTTAAAGTGATCAATGTTTATAGATATATAGATCCTTTAAAAAAGGAGTATGAGTATATAGCTTTCATGTTAATAAGCTAACTAAAGTAATTTGCATGTCATGTGATACACTGGTGTTTTTAGTTAAATTGTGTGGAATATAGACTTCATGGAGGGTAAGCAACAACGCCTTTGTGTACTATTTATTAAGCCTTCTGACATTGCAATCCCATTAAAAAAAAGGAAGTCCCTCTTTGTTTGGGACCTCCACCTACGGGCACTGCTGCTTCTATTAGAGCTCTTACTCCTGCCAGATCTTTTGTTGAATGTTTCAGAACTCATTTAAATTGCAAGAAATCACTGTATTCACTGCGCTTATTTTTTAAATGGAAGAGATTCTTCATTAACATAGAAAGTAGCACTTTATACCTCAATCATTTCACTTGAAGCACCTGTACAACTTTAGTCTCAGTTATTTCGTTGTCAAGGTGTCTGTTATGCCATAAAAGTACATCACCCTTATGTGGAGGACAGACATGTGACCTAGCACCAGTTTTTCAAGCATTTCCATAAAGGAGTTCAGCAGCTTCACTCACACCCAAAAGCATTTTTCTCTTTCTTTCATTCTGATGGTCATGATTCACATACATTAATCTCTTAGAAGCTTTTTTTGTAACTATTACATTTGCTCATAGGATGGGCAGCCACGGTGGTGCAGTGGTTAGTGTTGCCACCTCACAGCAAGAGGTTCTCCAGTTCAATCCTCGGCTGGGATGCCTTCTGTGCAGAGTCTGCATGTCCTCCCTGTGGTCACGTGGGTGTGCTCCGGTTTCCTCCCAAATACATGCTGTAGGTGGATTGGACACTCTAAATTGACCCTAGGTGTGAGTGGCTGTGTGTGTGTGCCCTCTGTGGAAAGTTGGGTGCTGGGCTGGCAACTCAACACCATAAAACTCCACTCCCAATCATGAGCGGACAGGTGATCTGCTGTGGCGACCCCTAACCGGGAAAAGCCGAAAGAAGAAGACTTTTGCTCATAGGATTTCTGAGCTTTGTTTGGAGAATTATTTGGTCTTTCACAAAGGTCAGATGTTCCTTAGGAATAACTTACTTTTCTTCCCAAAACTGTCTCAAATATGTCCTGAAATTGATCAGTTTAACTCCTTGTTCTGTATAATGAGGGGGCCATAGGTTAAGGAAGATGGACCATTTATTTGCCTCCTTTGCCTCCTGGAATAGAATACTTTGCATGTCTGAGTGACCCTATCCAATTACTGTATGGCTGACCATCCACTGGGAAATGAACCTTTCCAATGCACTCCACCAGTGAGTCTGCTTCCATTGCTTGTTTAAAGAGACAGTGTCTATTTTTGTCATCTGGACAGCAGCCATTTTGTCACTGGTACATACTTTTTCCAAGCCTTATTGTTTGGACCATAATTCCAGCAGTCATGCATCTCAATGCTTCAGGAATCAGCTTTCCCCTAGAATCATAAGAATCATTGGACTCATGGAAAGTTCAAGGCTACTGAGTCTTGTGACACCTTACCAGCTCCTATCCTAGACACCTTACCAGCTCCTATCCTAGTCTGTACTTCTCCTCACATGGAAGTCTAGGCCAGTGAACCCCAAGATGAATTTATGAATACCCATCCAATTATCCATGTCCTGTTTGAAGGAACACAGTGCATCACACCTATTTATCTTCTGGGGAAGTCTATTTCAAAGGTGAGGGAGATGCTGAGTAACAAAGCTTTCTCTCCACCTTGTTTTATTGATCCTGAGATAGTATAAAACCACTTTCCATTCAGATGAAGAACTTGGCCTTTAGACTTTAAAATTGAGGGCATTAGCTCTTTAATTCATCTGACCTTACCTATACTTACCTTTAAACCTTCTGCCACTGGCCTCCAAGGGAGGTTTAATTTACACTGTTTTGGACTCTTGCTAACAATCACCCTTTGCACTGAGCTTTCATCAGATGATGTTGGAGAAGGCTGTCTACAATGGCTGCTTATTTGCCTCCATATTCTCCACTGGGTTAAGATGGCTTCTTCTTCCAGCATTTGTTGACATATTTTCCTGTGAGTTATACGAGTACATAATTGCAAGTTGTTGCTTTAGTCCTGTCTTTACATTGTGCTCACTTAGTGTATGAGGTTGAGCTACGTACAGGGATAGATACACCCTCCTAGCCTCCCACATGATACCACAATGTGTGCCAACAGAAGGTGTGCATGTGCCCCCTAAGCACAAACACTACAAATTTGTTTAGAATTGTGCTGACCTGGAGAAATCAGAAAGATAAACTCTCACTGTGTAACAGCTGTTATACTGAGTGAATATGCACTATTTTTGTTTAGTTTATCTGTTGAATTACCAAAATATAATCAAGGTCTAAAACACCATTCAGGCACATGATTAAAGTGTACTGTTGTGATGCCTATTAGGCAACAAAATGTATCTTTATATATATCATAACAGAGTGGAAGTTGTAGAACATGGATTTTTTGTTTGTTTGTTTTGTTCCTGTGTGCTCCTGTAACCTTCATAGTTCTTGCCCAGTGTGCCGCTTCCTTTCCTTCTGTCAAAATTTCTTCCAGGTAATGTGCCAAAATATTTGAAAATACATGCACTTGTGGAAGCTGAGAGAAATACCCTCCTGAGTAACCAAGGTCAAAGTTGAGATACCTTTACAAACACTTTCTTTTCTAGATGCTGAAGGAAGCTACTTCAGAGCAGACCAGAGAGTTATGATGGAAATACACTGAAAGAACAATAAAGTCTGCTAATAGTCCCAACAAGTCATAGCAGACTGGTCAAAATGTCTACTAAATGCTTCTAAGCTGCAGCTTCCAACAAATTATTCATTTTAGTAATATTCTAACAATATTCTTTCATAAAAAAATGGGATACTGCAGTTCTTGTGGATCTTGTATGTCATTATAAATAGAATATGCAGCTTGGAGTTTTATATTCTGATCAGCAGACAAAAGCTGAACTATCATCAAGTGTAGTCTAACAAAAGTTATATTGTTCAGTAGGTTCAAGTAAGATACAAGATGTTAACATTTTCCTGGATTTTTATAGAACAGAAACAATTGTCTTGTTTGTTCCAGAGAAAAGTATTTATTGAAATACAGTGAGGGTGTCAAGATGTTTAAGACAAAAAAGGCAGTATTAAGGAAAACAATCTGTTTGTTTTTTTTTTTCCAAATCTTTGACACGTCTGATCATCCTTTCACAGGAATTGTTTACCAAGGCAATGCAGAAGGATGTGGCCTTTCAGTAACCCTCATTTTGTGACAGTATGACAACATAACGGATTCTGATGCTAAAATAACCCTTTAGGACAGGTAAAAAAGGAAACTGCTATGGCTCTCACAGCTCATTAGCCAGGATACCCATAACTAATCAAAGCTGCTTACAAAGATAATGTGAAGTGAACTGAGACAAGTCTATTTAGGTGTAACATTTCTCCTTGTGGTGACTGTTCCACATACAGCAACAACAGCACAAAGATGGATGGTGGTAGAATTACTGCGTATAACACTGTTAGTAAAGCTTTTGTGGCAACACAGGCCAGAGGCAGAAGAAAACTGATACGATGTGTTTTATACACATAAACACGCCCAAACTTAAAAACAAATCTGAATACACATACACACCCTGATGCTAGCTTAACCGACAATGTTTTGTTTTTATTTTGAAGAACTAAAGATCCTGAGTTTTTCTAGTGAGACCACCTGGTTAACAAAAGCAGAAGAAACATAAATCAGCATAGCCCATTAATCCAAGTAATGGCTTGCTGACAGAGTTAGCACCCTTAATGCAGTCGACTGCCTACTAATTTTCTCCTTGTTACAGCAACCCAGTACCAGGTATCCACACTTGACTCTACCGTTTCATGACACAGATATAAGCAGTCATCCCCACTCATTTATGTGGTATAGTTTTGTAACCAATGCTATCATCCTCAGATGTGTCCAGTTTATTGACCATCCAAAATACAGTAATTTAGTCATTTTGTCGATTTACGTTTTGTTGACTGAGCTATGTCCGTTAGGCTTATAGCCTGTTTTCAGGGGTGACCCAAGGTGGCTCACGTACAGACTGGGGGGAATTTTGGCATGACAGTGGGGAAACGCTCTTATTCATTTTACTAAGTGTTATGACCAGCTATAACCTCAGTTTAATACCTCATCTGAAGGCCAGAAGCTCAAGAGTATTGCATTGCCGAGCAATGCAGTATAATCAGATGAATGGTCTAGTCCAAGTGATCATTTTCAGCCCCATCAAAGGCTAAAATTACGAAATGTAAAATGCAAGTATATAGTAGTACTGTCTACAGTATTGTTACATAAGATTATCTTATTAATACTTCAAACAGGTAGAAATCAGGATTTATACACATTAAAGAGTATATATTTGACTGAAAAAATAAGCAGTTAGCATTGTAATATATCCTACATAAAATACACAGTAATCACTGTTCTGATATATACCTAAAACATGCAGGATACAAATTATAATGCTTAGTACATTTTAAACTGTGAAGAGAAAACCTTACTAATGAAAAGCAGAAACTCATCTATTTCTCTGTCCTTGGAGGAAGTCTGTCAGGTAAGCATGTCATTTATTCTTCCTGTGACATTTTGCAACTTTTGAATATAAAATTCACTTCATTGTTCTTCAGGATAGATAAAATGAAACAAATTAAACAATTATAGTTTACATAGCTAAGAAACCAATTTTAGTTTTGCAAGGATTGGATCTGTTATTCTTTTAATAGCAGGTTTACACACTGTTACTTATGACCTTTGGTTTAATTATCTGAAAACTCAGCTCATATGCCTGTTTTCCTGTTTGAAAAGCACTGAAAGTGTGTTTACTTTCTAAAATCCTCCGGTAGGGAATAAATCGCAAGGACAGTGTGATAAGCACAAATCCTCACCCATGTCATAAATTTAATACATGGACACATCTTGCAACTGTGAAGCCCCCAGGTAGAAAGTTAAATCTCTTCATTGGGTAATCAGATTGGTGTGGTCAGTAGTTAATGGATAACACATAGCATACAAAATTAGAGAAGTCAAACCTTCATAATTCTAAGTCACCTAGGCAACTGAGTACACAAAATATGTGTACACTGTTTTAATGACATGAGTTATAGTGTTTGAGTATTTTATTTATTTATTCATTAACTGGTCAAGATTGCTGATCCCAAAGGGCCCTTTACAGCTATGACCTACGTGAAAGCAGAAGACTAATTCTATTTTCGAGCAGAAAACAAATGCTACTAAGGCTACAGTACATGCATGCATACAAAGTGTGGCCACTATAGTAAGAGTGTTTATGTAGTGATTAAAACACTTAAGCATAGGAACTAGAAGAAGTGAGTTAAGTCCTGAAATACTGTGAAGTAAACTTTCCTTCTAGATACATTTTTAGATGGTTAGTGAAAAACTGTTGGCCAGTAACAGTTCATTCTATTGTCTCAGACCCTGTACACAGAAGCATTTGCTACTTAGTCTGGAGTTGAGAAGAAGGAATACACAGTGGGTATGGGATACAGGCAGGTAAAGAGATCTTGTAGAATGAACGAAAAAAGGTACCAGGTCCTCAGCGAAAGTCCACCAAAAGTTTAATGAGCAGCAGGTTAACACAGTAGCGAAAACAAGGCAACACAGTGACAGAAAACAGTAACAGCAATATGTAACTAATGCAACCTTTGCTGAGGAACTGTGTTTACCTGCTGCTCATTAAACTTTTGGTGGACCTTCGCTGAGGACCTGGTACCTTTTTTTGTTTATTTGTATTGTTTGGTACCTGCCTTGGATTTTGATCTTGTAGAATGAATCATGTAAAAGTTGCAAAAAAAAAAACTACGCATCTACACATGAGAAAGGCAGGGAAACTAGGAAAAAAGTCTGCTAGTTTTCAGGGTACCACAAGGTGTAGAATGCAGTAAACTGGTAGATGAAGGTCCACATTGGGAGCACATGCTTGTTATACCTCAGACCACTAGCAGTTGCAGGTAGTTAGTAACTTGTCAGCACTTCAGATGTGGTCCATTGGACAGTATACTTTACAGGCCCTGAAAACAAAAAGATAAATCTTTTCCCATTACAAATACGCCTGTTAGTATGCATCCACAGATGTATGGTACTATACATTATGTTGGATATTGTCTACAACATGTGCAGGAGCAGTCCATCTCTTACCAGGGCTGAAACCGAACATGTTCTACTACATGGCTTTGGACACGCCTGGTGACTGAAACATCAAACATTCACTTCCGCCCATGTTCTGCCCGTGAAATGTCACCACATTGCATGGGATGTATATGTAATATCTTTGCCTCTTGTTAAACAAATAATCTATCTGTATATTATCTTGCCTATCTGTCCAGCCATTCATAATAAAAAACTTTGTTGGTAACATAGTGGCAAAGCACAGCAATAAGCATCCTGCGCTACCATAATCTGCCTTCAGCTGCATTCCTGAGGGAGGGACATCGTCTGTGTTACATCCCTTTTCCCTTTTGTGTAACATCTTTGAACTTCCTGAAGTAGTAGACTCGAGGAACAAGTATTCTCAGCTTCTTTTTACCTTCTGCATAATTCTGATTTCCTGCAGACATTCAGCACAGTAGAGGGTAGTTATGCATACACATGAACCTGCCCATCACCTAGTTGACTACTACCAAAATGGCCAAGTATGGAAGATGTTCATGAACTCTCATGTAGTTCATGCAATGGCCACTTGACCATGGTGTGTGTACTCCATGGTGAGAAATACCACAGGAAAACATAATGCAACCAAGGCAGAATGTGAGAAACAAGAGTTTCAAAATAGTGGAATGGGTAATGTGCATAGAGTGGAACTCAGTGACAAGCATTTTGTTTATAAATATATGCAGAGAAGCTTTTGGGATGCTGAGAGATATATGAACCCTTATAGTGTGAAAACAAGAAAGAGGCAGGAGTGAAGAGTATGTATTCAGCCTCTGGGACAAATGCTTCCTTACCTAAGGAGGTAAAAGAGGGACTGAACCTGAACAGACAGGATTTATTGGAGAGATTATTGTCATTTCTAGAGAATTCAAGAGGGGAATAATATAAAGTATTAGGTCTGGCCAGATTCCCACGTTTAAATTTTGCAAGGGAGAACACAGAACTGCCAGTCTGAGGTGTTCATTTTCAGTTTCTGCACTGTTTTAAGAATCACAGCTTTTAAATAATGCTGTCTTTCAGCTAAGAAAAGACAAAGGGTAAATCAGAATTCAGTTGGAGTCAGTGAGATCTGACAGACTCGTTTGATCTGACACAGCATAATGAACAGCATGACGTTTGTAGTTTAGTGTTGTCTAAAGACAGAAAATTCTGGAAACCAATTATTATGACAGGATCAGGGATTTAGGCTCAGGTGCACCACAATGCTGTGATTCAAGAAAGGATAAGAAGTGTGATGTCAGGGCTTAGAAGATGTAATTGGAAAAATGGTTAAGAAACAGAAAAGAGTGTCTTTCTGGAGACCACACTTTGGTAGGACAAAAAAGGACAATAATGGAAATAAGGTCAAGGACTTTCTAGAATTCAAATGACACAACAACTGTCTGTCCTACAGAAAATATGGCAGGCGAATGACAGAGCTGCAGTGCTTGTGCTCAATGTTTATCTGTAATCACGTGTTGGAAAGAGCAGCACTAATTTGTGTGATACTGCAGTTGAGTCAAAACTGTGAATTCCAGCAATTCAACCTGTAGAGGAGTTAGAAAGGTTAGAAGTTAGTAATATATATTTTTGCTTGCCACCAATAAAGAAGGATATGACAATTGTTTCACAGAAATCTGTCATAATTCCACTGGAAAGGGGCTGTTTAAATTCACATGCCCAATTATTACATTATCATATCTGTAGGTTTTACTGAAACATGATTGAAGTTCATCTTCTCCAAACCAGATATGGATATGAAGTTTGAATATTAGTTTATCAGGTTAAGTAGGTGTAGAAAATGGCGCTTTTAGATAAGTGAGATGGGAAAGGTGCCATGGCAGGTATAGAGATGAGTGACGTATTAGGGGAAAAAATAAATCACTAAAAAGATTACTTAAGTGCAGGGGGCTTCTAAAAATCAGTGTATGTGTATTTACAGGTGTTGCTGCTCTCTCAGCAGAAAAATATGGCTGGTTTCAGACTATGCCTTTTTTCAGTAATGAGTATCACCTCTAAAGATCTATGTAATACCACTGGGCCTAGCATCAATTACGTCTTAATTCCTGATGAAAAGCTCAGATTAGTCAAAAAACTCAGGTAGCTGTACAGTAAAAATCTATGCTAGTCTAATAACAAACACATCACATTTGTGTTAAAGCATCTTACACACCTCTCAACCTCTTAGAGCAAGAAATCTGGAAAAAGCTCAAAATAATGAGGGGGGGGGGACAAAGGCCAGATTTTAAATATTGCTCTTACAAACTTAAAAAAAATATGAGAATAACAGGATTTGTGTTGGCATGTATTTTTTTGCAGTATATGAAGTCTGAAACTCAAATGTATGTTATTATTTAGTGACTGCAATCCTCAGTGATTTGCCAGAAAAAAACACAAATTTTACAATGAACATACAAGAAATATGAGGGAAAATCTGGACAGTTGAGAGGAATGGTGTTTTATCACTGGTTCACCACGACAATTTTTTTTATTAACTGCTTCCTGTTACTATGAAATAAAAGAGATGTGAAGAAATAATCTATACAATGGGGTTTCATTGGGCTTCAACTAATCTATTCATTATACTGCACTGCCATCTAGTGACTGATATAGCACTGAATTTTGAAAAATGCTTTTATTCTGAAATTTCATGTTGTGTTTCTAAATCTCACTTAATCTTCACCCACTAAAATGGGTTATAATAATCTGCTTCATCAAGGTTTAATTTTAATATAGGTGTTAGTGTTTTCCGTATTATGAAGTGAATGGTTATATGGCTTAAGAAACCTTTGTGCTTCAGTTAATGCAAAGAGCATGCTCCGAATTCCTGTCCTGAAAAATAATAACATAAACCAAGAAGCGTAATATCTTTCAGAGGGGCTTTCAAGTCGAGATCCTATGGTACCCATTTCCAAGAAGTGCTCTCATAGAATGTTCTTCCCAGAAAGAAAGCTTCAGTTACACATAATAAAACTCCTGGCAAGCCTGTCATCATATTTTCAAGGTGCCTTCTGTTCTGCAAACTATTAGGATTTATTTCTTTATTTTAGAAGCTGCGATATTTTCCAGGATCTATTAAAAAAAATGCACCATATGTGCCAGTTGAAACCATCTGTTTATGTAAGATGACAGATATATGTATAAACAAAAATTTATATTAAAATATCTATACTTGCTATTTATTAACTGACAGTCCCAGTTGTGAGGGGGCAGCTTACAAGTACAGACCTACCAGAAATCCTACAGACTTAAGATTTACTGACAAAAAGTACACAGTAAATACAATTTCCACAAACATGGAAATGCACAGGGAGTATTATGAGACTGAAGAAAGCTCCATGCCAATAGCAAGTAAGGAACAGATGAACAAATTCATGTGTACAATGTTTATACACTGTCAGCTCTACTTTAATCTTTGGCCCACGATAGAGTAAAAACAAGTGTAACAGTACAGTGTCCATAGTTTTTCAGTGAATATAGATGTGGGCTCGAGAGACTGGTGTATACAATGAATATAAAATATATCACCAACAAACTTCATGTTATATTTGATAAATGCAAGAAAATTCCAAATATACAAAGCATATCCAAAAAAAAAACCCTAGAAGAGATATCAGAGTATCAGAGAAGTGTTACAAATTATATATAGTTAGCTATTAAAAGAGGTTTAGTGTATTAAACATAAAGCAGAAGAAAGTACAGTCAAGTAAGGTATGTGCCATAACAGAAGGTCATTGATGATGGCCATTGAAACAGTAAATAATAATATTTGGGTTTACCACTTTCTCTGTCCCAGTTTCCAGTTGAGGACATGGAATTTAGAGCCAAACTGAGAAAGTTAATCTAGCCATGGATTATGTCCTGTCATTTTAAAACTCTCTTTCCCTGCTACCAGTCAATAACCTATAGAATTGTAATAAAGCCATTATTCCTGGGCAAAGGGCCCACATATATATGCACACACACACACACACACACACACACACACACACACACACACACACACACACACACACACACACACATGCACATATTGGAAGACTGTGAAGATTTAGTGGTCAAATTTGGGACTGAAAAAAGTTGACAATAAAAAAGTAAATAAATACCATTTATAAATTATGTACCAATACATGGTGTGGTTCAGCAATACCCATATTTATGGAGATATGATAAAATTAAGTATAAAGGAATATGGGTTAAAAAGGATTCTGTTATGGCAGCTAAGGATTTGTGAGAAGAGACTAAATAAAAGGTAATACAAAAACTGAGAACCTGAAAGCTCTTGATTATGGACAAGCTACAGTACAATCAGTGGAAATGTAGTCTCTTTAGTTTTATATATGAGTCAGGTATATTTTTATCAACCAGATGAGAAGCGGTGGGCAATTGTTAATAAACAGGTGAAGGAATTTATCTGGGAGAGGAAGAGGGCATGAGTTAAGTGGGTTAATTTGATCATTCCAATAGAACAAGGTGATTTAGGATTACCTGATTTGAAGGGATATTTCAGAGATACACAGTTAAGGCTCAAATACATAACAGAAGCAGAAAGCTATCATTTGAAGTGGAAAAGGGATGATGATGAAATTGGGGAGGGTTCAAGAAATAAGGAGAAAGTGAGATTTTGGATACAGATGCTTAAGGCGAATAATAACAACCATGCAGAATGTTATATTCATAAAGTGGTAGAACGTATTCTAAGAGGCAAAGTAACACAAGAATGGAGAAAGGAGATTTTGCCAGTAGGGATGAATGCAAGTAGGGGTACAGATAATAGGCAAAAGGGGGCTGTAATTTACTGGAGAAAACTGGGAAAGGACCCAAGTTATTGAGAGCAAATAACTAGAGGTAAAGTTAATACTGGAGAATGAAGCCAAGAAGATGTTTGGACTGCAGGCTAGAGACTGTTTTCCTTACCAGGGTTTGTTATCAGAATAGAGGCAAAGAGAAAAGGTTAGGGGAATCTTAAGTGAAAGACCAGCACTGGTAGAATATTTAGTAGAATCTAGAGCAGAAGCTGCTGTTAAAAAGGGGATAATTAGTTGGGCATATAAAATATTGCATGATAACTATAAAAATCAATAAGAGGACTTAGAAAACATTGAGAAGAGAGACTGAAAAAAAGAATTGACAAGGTGACAATGGGAAGACATATGTATGGCTCCCAAGTATGCAACAAAGTACAGAAGGTTTAGGATCTTTGCTTGGAAGTGTTTGTATAGGTATTTTTATATCTCAAACAAACTTCAAAAACATTTTCCTTAGGTAAATAGCAAATGTTGAGGGTGTGATGGGGAAGAAAGAGGCAACTGAGAGCATATGTTTTGGGAGTCTAATTAGCTGTCAGATTTTAAAAATTCCCTTAAAAAATTGCACTTTATTCATCTGCTCTTACTGTATTTGTGTTTCTTCCTACTTTATTACATTCATTTGTTTTTGCCTCTTCTTGAAAGTACTAAATTGCCCTTATTCTGCTGCATTTATTACTACTTGGTAGCAGCCTGATTAAACTGTAACTGTTATTCTAAGCCTTTTGGTTTAAGCACCTGGGCTTCACACCAGTTATTTTACATTAAGAAGGTTTGTGGTCTGCAGTGTTGTGGCAGGACAGGTAGCTTACATCCTTCTAAGTTGGGAATTGCTGATTGAAGGATCAGTGTTTGTTATTCTAAAAGTGTATTAGTTCTGGTTTAAGCACTTGGGCTTCAGCCAGTTATTTTATATTAAGAAGGTTTGTAGTCAGCACTCTTGTGGGAGGAGAGGCTATATTCTGCCCTTATGAGCTGGGAATTTCTGGTTAAAGGCTTATTGTGCCTTCTTATTGGAACCATTTCTTTCTGAAATTGGTGTGCCTTATTTGCTGTAGCATAGACTAGATTCAGGCCTGCTGAATCTAGCTTTGTTTGTATAACTTGAGCACTGATCCAGGCCATCTTTTTTGGAGAAGGTTCCCCTGCACCCTAGTGGCAAGAGTGTGCAGTTAGAACATGTCTGATTAAAGACTGCAGGAACAGGGCTCAGTTTTCAGCTTTTTACTGGTTAAGTGGGTAATTTGTTTAAATCAGTTTGCTCATTTTCTATTGTTATATAAAAATAGATAAATAAATAAATATTGCCCTTTATTCATCTGCTTTTACTGTATTTGTGTTTCTTCCTACTTTATTACTTTATTTTGCTTTTGCTGCCTGTTCTTAAAAGTACTTAATTCCATTTATTCTGGTGCATTTATTACTGCTTGTTAGTAGCCTGATTAAATTGGAACTGTTATTCTAAGCCTTTGGTTTACGCACTTGGGCCTCAGACCAATTGTTTTGCATTAAGAAGGTGTGGTCTGCACTCTTGTGGGAGGACAGGGTAGATTCTGCCCTTCTGAGCTGGGAGATTCTGGTTAGTGGCTTATTGTGCCTGGTTATTTGAACTGTTTCTTTCTGAAATTGGTACACCTTGTTTGCTGTAGCATAGATTAGATTTAGACCTGCTGAATCTAGCTTTGTTTGTATAACTTGAGCACTAATTCAGGCCATCTTTTTTTGGAGAAGATTCCCCTGCACCCTAGTGGCAGGAGTGTGCAGTTAGAACTTGTCTGATCAAAGACTGCTGGAACGGGGCTCAGTTTTTAGCTCTTATTGGTCAATTGGTTAATTTGTTTAAATCAGTTTGCTCAGTTGCTACTGTTAAAAAAAAAATACACTTTATGCATCGCCGCTTAGTTAGGGTTAAACTATTCCTGGTGCCATACAATCTGCTCTTCAAATTTTCCCTTAGAACTAGTCAGTTTTTTAGTTTTAGCACTCAAATCTGTTTCTTTGAGCTCAACACTTGTTCAGAACTCATAAGCACTAAATAAGCTACTAATTACTACAGCACTCAACTTCCTCACTTATCTAGAAGAAAAGACTTTTTAGTACGTAACAAATAAGCACCTATCCAGGCATGTCTAACCGTCAGTTCCCAGTGTTTTCTCCTGTCTACCTGATGAATCTGGGCATCTTGGGGCAATACAGCAATTGCCTCATGCACACAGACAACCCTCTCCTCCTACCACCCAACACTACAACCTGTGAGAGATGCACTTATAGAGCCAAACTGGAAGCATAGCTGTCTTCAGCCAAGACTGGACCAGACAGTCAAGAGGAGAAGGTAAACACTTGCACCACACCACACTCATCACATAGTCCCTCAAACCTACTCCACCAAAATCCACACATAGAAACACAAAAACATTTGCAGAGGCTCTCAATAATAATTTCCTCAAGTAACAGAGACTTCCAAAGCAGAAACGCAAGCAATCTCCACCCCCCAACACAACCCAAATGACACATAGCCCACAGACTCAATGTGCCAATCAACCACAGCCCATAAGGCAAAACAACATACCCAACACACTAGTAATAGGTGACTCTATAGTCAGGCACACTGATGCCCCACTCACTAGGCTAAACAAGGAGAAGGTTACTGTCAGCTGCCTGTCGGTTGCCAGGATCCGTCACATAACCCACACACTCAGGTCACTCCACAACAAGTACAAATATGAATTGTCCATGTTGGTGTGAATGACCTGAGACTACATGAAAAGAAACATGGAAGAGCTCTCCAATCTTGTAGCCCAGACAGGTATGACCTTAGCCCTGAGTAGCATCCTGCCATCGCCCAGAATGATACCACAGTACAAGGACAACATGATTGACTTCAACAATTGGCTAAGCTTCTGGTGTCATTCTAAGGGGATCCAATATCTGTCTGCCTGGGATGACATGATCGACAGACCATGATGCTTAGCCAGAGATGGCCTGCACCTGCCGCCCTTGGGAATCCGGATACTGGCTAAGGCTCTTGCCACCCCTATAGTGCCTTTTTTAGGCAAACTTCAAAGGACAAAACCACCATCGTAACAGATACAAGCATGCAAAATCTGAAGGTAATGCTACTCAATGCTAGAAGTCTAAACCTCAAAATGCACTCACTAGAGGCACTCCTTAAAATGGAGAATATCATCATCTGTGTAGTGTCAGAGACCTGGTTCAAGGCTCCAGAGAACACTCCTGCATTACCATACTATAATTCATACCACACCTTTCGGCCACCTAACCTGTTGTGAAACACTAAAGGTGGAGGCATGTCCATATTCATTAAGGAAAACAACATCTCCAGGCCAGTTGCTCCGCATAATGCATCCGAAATTATCCAAGTGCAGCTAACTCTGGGCAAGACTGCAATCCAGATTGTAGCTTGCTACAGATCCCCTACCATGCCCCATGATTCACACTACTCATTTCTTGATACACTGGAAAATATTAGGCCACAACCCAACACCCTAATAATGGGTGATTTCAACTACCCCACCATTAACTGGGAAAACTACTCATGTACCAACGCTTTTGCTTAATGTTTTCTAGAATTCGTAAATTCCAATACCTTGGATCAACTTATCCACACCCCCACCAGCGGCAGCAATATCCTAGACCTGGTCTTTACCAACATGGGTGACCAGTGTTCCATACCAAAGGTCAATTCCTTGTTGGTCAAATCCAACCACAAGCTAATCACCCTAGACATCCACATCCCACCCCCACCCCCCATTAGGGAAACTACCGTAAAAAATTCTCCAAAACCAACTTCATGCTTCTTAAGACAGAAATGGCAAACTTCACGACACCCATGCAATGGACAATAGAGGTATGACTGCTGAATTCTACACAATTGCACTTTATAAGCACTTACACAAGTGGATCGTGCTATCCTTAACAGAACCAAGATGCCATCCTCCAAAAAAATGAAGCCAATCTGGTGGTCCCCTGCCATAAACAAACTCTACAACAGAAGAAAGAAACTGTCGCAAAAAAGACAAAAATCCCATAATTGGAGGAACTCCCTGGTCAGCCTCAGTAAGAAGCTGAGATCCCTCATAAAATCCTCCAAAGCTAGTTATGAAAACAAAATCACCACTGATTCTAAAGACAACCACAAAGCATTCTATAGCTATGTCAAGAATTTGAATGGCAACACTCAGATCTGCTCTGAGTTACAGCACAATGGCACTAAATATACAAAACCAACTGATATTGCCAACATCCTGGCAGATAGATTCAGTGCTAACTTTGCCCCCCTCTCACCCCCTAAAAGGCCCATTTCTATACCTGAAGTATGCAAAATTCCTGTAATCACGGCTGCACATGTAAAAACCCCACTCTCCAAAGCCAAGGACACAGCATCCATGGGACCTGACAACATCCTAGGCTACGTTCTACATGGACTACAGAACGAACTGGCACCCCACCTACGTACCATGTTCAATCATAGCCTCAGCTCAGGCTTTGAGCCCACTGAATGGTGCACAGCAACAGTTATCCCACTCCACAAAGGGGGATCCACCACAGACCCCAGGAACTACTGCCCCCTGTGCCTGACGAGCCTGGTCTGCAAGGCCATGGAATGTATCATCATGGAACTTATAAACAAAGACATTGGTAATCTCCAAACTCTGAACCCCACCCAGTTCGGATTTGTAAAAGACATATCATGTCTCCTAAATCTGATAAACTTCGTTGAAGCAGTCACCAAAGCCGTAGACGAGGGTAACGTGGTTCACACAGCCTATATAGATCTCGCCAAGGCTTTCAACACCATCCCCCACTCTAGAAGTATAGATAAACTCACTAAACTAGGTATAAATCCCTATGTCACAAGATGGGTCGTCAACTGGCTCACTGACAGAATCCACACTGTGAAAGTAGCAGACTCCAAATCTGACTTCAGACCAGTGACAAGTGGAGTACCACAAGGTTCAGTCCTGGGTCCTCTCCTGTTTGGCATCTACTTCTCTGAAGTACAGGCTAACACAGAAGGTCTTTGGCCAATAAAGTTCATAGATGACTGCAAACTAGGAGCCATAATCAAAACTCCTAATGATGTGGAGATCCTACAAAAGGGCTTCACTGAGACAGATGCCTGGTGTCAAAGCCATGGCCTCAAGCTCAATGCCAAAAAGTGCATTGTCATCCCCTTTGGTAAAAACTCTGTACCCATGAACTACCACATAGGTGGTAGTAAACTTAACACCAAAAGTGTGGTAAGAGACCTTGGGACACAGGTGGACAGTAGTCTCGCCTTTGATAATCACATTGCCACAGTAGTCAGAAAATCCTTCTACGTGCCACACCTTATCACAAAAGGTTTCTCATATAGGAAAAAAGAGGTCATTGTTCCCCTGTACTTGTCACTCATTAGAGCCATTATAGAGTACAACGCCCCTTTTGGTATGTACCTCACAAGATATCTACAACAACTGGAAAGGCCGCAGAAATACCTCACAAAGAGGATTACCGGCCTCAAACAGATGCATATGCAGACCATCTCAAAAATCTCCAGCTTTACACCGTCACATATCGCCTACTCAGAGGCGATCTCTGCCTAACATACAAAGCTATGTCAAACCCAGAGCTGTTGGACATGCTCCACTTAAAGAAATCCCAAC
Organism: Protopterus annectens; assembly: GCF_019279795.1. Taxonomy (NCBI): domain Eukaryota; kingdom Metazoa; phylum Chordata; order Ceratodontiformes; family Protopteridae; genus Protopterus; species Protopterus annectens. The sequence goes on along the minus strand of NC_056725.1, from coordinate 1,147,808,003 downwards.
CCCTCCGAGCTACACGCTCTAGGGACCTAAACCGTGTCACCACAATAAAAAGAACATGCCTAGAGGGATAGATTCCTGTCACAGAGACTTCCCATACTCTGGAAAAAACTACCTATCTATATCAAACAAAGCTCCTCATTAGCACTCTTCAAGAAAAATCTTGATGATTGGATGGGAAATAGGAAATTTACCCCGGGGATCACCTCTGTGGCTCTGCTCAACAGGGACACAGGAAAATCATTTTCTTGGGTGGCGAAAGCCAGGGTACCTTTTTGGCTGGGCTTGTATAGGCCCTAGGGCCAATAGCCTAGTACCTACCTATGAAATATTGGGTGAGCAAATGGTTGTAATTAAAGACATTTTTTTTTGTTTTTAGCTGGGAGACGGGATCTGAATTGCCTAGACATAAGGCCTTATTAATTTAAATTTTGATGACTGCCAAAAAAAAAAAAGAAATGACTAAAAAAATGAATTGATAATTTAATAAAGGTGTTTAAAAAAACTTTCCTAGTTCAGCTTTAATGTCTTCAGGGGTGCAAATTGCTTTTTTTACTATGACCACACACCCCTTCTTCCTATGAAAATGCTGTAGACACATTCTGCGTTTTATACTGTGAGGCACTGCTGTCCTTTAAACATTTACTGGTGTAATGAGTTTCCAAAATTTCTGAGTAATCTTTCTTAGTATCTCTACATGTTCTGTCTAAAGTGTCCTGTTTCCAGATGTTGGCCTTAACATATTGTCTACTTTTGTTAGTAAATTTACTACACTGTGTTCAGAAAAAAAAAACTGCTGATGGTGAAATTATTTTTACCGTGTCTATTATAAGTACTTTTTAGTACACTCACTACACTTTGGGGTTTGAATTACAGACTTTGAAACACATATTTCTTGCTGCCTATTAAAAGTTTTCATTTTGATACAAGGATTATAGCATTTAATCCTGGCATTCACTTGTTTGACCCCACATATGCTGCGCTGCACAACTGATGGATCCAAGTGTCTAAAACCTCTAGACCATTCAGGTCAATCTGTTTTTCTCAAATCTGTTGCTCTATCCAAAGTACAGTGTGAATGTTTGTGTCTTTTTCATTACTAGACTTCTTGTTACTTACAGTTTTTATTTCTGTCCACTGCATAATACCAAACTATTACTCACGTTGAATTCTTCTGTCTTCTGATCCTCGACTCTGTCATTCTGATTCTGAGTTGCTGCTCTGGGGAATATGTTAGCCTGACTATATAGGTATATGCCTTTTCTGTAGTTTGGTCAATACATGTAAGCCTATTTAGAACCCTGCAGGGCTCTTTCACTGCAGGCTTGCTTACACTATGCACCAAGTCACTTTGTAAATCAAAGTACGGGCAATAAGTAGGAAGCTACTGTTCAGTTTCTTTCACTACAGCTTCAGCCATGTTTTCCCTTGAATTATTTTCCCACTCGGCCTTGACATGATTTCACCAGCTTACATCAAGGTCAACTATGCCTGGAGTTTCCTTAAGGTCAGCCAGTCAAGTAGCCTAGGGCACTTTCTCCCCACCTACTAATACAGGTATGAGGGTCTCAGTGTCTAACTCTTTCCCTAGAAAAGGCAACAAATACCACTATCCCTTAGTGTTAGTTGCTGTCTCTACCCATTTCTTTTTTATTCCCTTTCTTTATGAGCTTGATGCACAGAGCCTCTTCTTTTTGCTTAGAGCTGCCAAAATTTCTATCAACAGGAATATCATTAGGGTCTGTTCCAGGTTATCTTGACTTTCCATGTGCACTACCTTCTACTTTTCCTCTTCTTTATGTGGTTCGCATTCTGTCTCAAAAGTGACTGCACAGATTCCTTTTGCTTCTCTGGAGTGCTCTCTCCTTGTTACAGTATGACTGAGAACCACCCGCTAAACTTCTTTCCTTCTCCAGGTTGTTTTTCTTTTGTAAAGGGTACCTCAGAATACAATTCACCTTCATTTTTACTTTTCATCAATTAAAAGTGCACCATACCTGACCTGGCAGTAGATCTTTTCTCTTCTCTTCTCTTCTCTTCTCTTCTCTTCTCTTCTCTTCTCTTGTCTTCTTTTCCAGCCATCCTTTCAGTAGCACATTTTAAAGATTTGTAGTTCAAAGTCACATTCATTATAATAAATAAAGTCATAAAGTTTGTCAACTCCAGTAAATAAGTCAGTATATTGACTAAAATATTAAATAACACATGAAAAACAAGTTTCCCTACTTTTTTCAACTTCTATATTTGAAAATGCTTTGGCTGTCCCCATTTGCTGCATTCCATACTAAGTGCTGGACATGGCTTCTTATCATGCTAAACGCCATACTTTGGACTAAATGGTAAATCCTGAACTGCACACTTTTCATTTTTAACTATGACAGCAGATGCATGCATAATGGTAATCTTCTTTCTGCCATCCTGTTGAAGCATTTCTCCCACTGCTCATTATGTAACCAAGGAGCCTCAGTCCTCACTACTAGCACCAGTCGGGGACATACATTGGGAGGATGAAAAGTACACACATCTTATTTCCAGATGCAGCTGTCTGCATCAAATGCAATATCCCTTAAGTGCACACAGAGAGCACAGTCAGTCTGGGGCTGGTTTCTCCTTCTTTCTCCAGATCCCAGTAAGACTCCCCACTGGCACAGCTATAGAGCTGAGTTCTGAGCTGAGTGGCCAAGCAAAGACCTCCAGCACCCTCTCTGTCCAACCAGTACTTTGTGCCCTGCCCAAGTAGCTGACATACACACACTTTGGAGTTTGATTTATACACACACACACATACACACACACACACACACACACACACACACACACACACACACACACACACACACACGCACACACACACACACCTAGGAATGGCTGGAACAAGTTACTAGCTATGCCCCCTTCTGCCCAGACTGCAAGGTAGTTATCAGTGCCAACAGCCAACTTGTTATCAGCTACTTTAAGGCCTTTAGCAAAGGGTGTCCAATCTTACTGTGTAATGTTACTGTTAAAACAAAGATAGTTTAACCAAGAGCAAGGCTATTAGGAGTGGCCTATACAGTGTCACCAAATAAATATGCAAGTACTCTCAGAACTTAAATATGTCTCACAAAGATCAGTCACAATGAAATGTTTAAATATATTTAATAATAAATAATAAAAGAACAAGACAGTACTAAATATATATATGTACAGTGATGTTGTTGTTATCTTTTCGGCTTTTCCCGGTTAGGGGTCGCCACAGCGGAACTCCAGTCCGCTAATTATTGGCAGTAGATTTTGATGAACGCCGAGGTGCCAGCTCGACGTTCAACCTTCAATGAAGGCACGCCCATTTACGCATGTCTTTCGAATGCCCACCCAACCATGGGGAGGACATGCAATCTCCACACAGAAAGCACTCCCCGCACTCCAGCTGAGAATTGAACGGGAGAACCTCTTGCTGTTAGGGTGATGTCAGAGTTCAAAATCACAGGAAATATTTAAAAGTGCATTGCAGGACAGTTTCAAAAAAATAAAAGTATATATCTAAGCTAAGCTTTGCTATATTCCTGACTATATCTAAAAGAATGAAACTGTACTCTAGTACACATACTTCAGAGAATACAAGGCAGATGTGGTGAGTGGGTCTTAATGCTGTCAGATCAAAGACAAAATATAGAATACTCAGTCTCTCTCTCAGAGCTTTCTTGAATTAATATCTCAAATATTATTGCTGGGATAGCTTGCAGGATGACATCACTTCTTGTCATCTGTCTCTATCCCAGGTAAAACCCCCACTGATACAGCTGGTAGCATTTAGCATCTACCTGTGAAAATACATAGGCAAGGCTTTTTTTAGATCTAAGGCAGATCCAGGAAGTCATAAAACAATAAAAAACGCCCAAGACAATACAGTGAACCTCTAGTTCTAGACATTGTGTCTGTTACTGCACTGAAACTGAAAGATAACATCCTTTTATTACGTGGCTAGAAAGTAATTTAATTTCAGCTATTTTTTTAAGTTAACATCTTGTGTTCCAATTTCCATTGTTAAAATATATATATCTAAACAGTTACAATAGTGCAGGTACATTTCTGTTCTAATCCAGCAGGGCACACTGTGGTTATATTTTTAAGCTCAGTAAAATGCCTCTTCAGCACACATGTCTGTACAAACCATCTTATATGACATATAGATCTAATACATTTGTAACACAAGTATATGAATCATGTTGATATTCACAATGACATAGAATTATTTACAAAATTCCAAATAGCTGGGCTGGCAGTGTTTCCTTTCATAATAGACTCTAACAAAAAATTGCTTCTAACATAATCATTTTAATGCTGCTTTAAAAAGTATTTCTCAGCACTGAATCACACAGATCAGTTAATTTGCAGTATTTAGTTCTCTGACTTAATTCAGTTGCATATGTGTCCACAATTTCCAGTGAACCCTGGTTTATAATGAAAAATAAATGTCAAATACATGGCAAGTTTTTTTTAGGCTCACAGTACTGCTGTAAAGTGCCTTTAATGACAATCAATCAGACTGCACTTGTTTAGTAAATATGTTAACTACATTGGGTCTATGTTCAGCTACTGAAAACAATAACATTGCAGTGAGTTGTGGAGTCATTTCTATTCAAGAGTAGCAGGACAGGGCCTGATCTGGAGTGATGTGATGCACATTTCCACCCATATTTTGCTGTAGCATTATGTTATTCATGGCTGAATCCATTTAATGCAGTGAGTTGTAGAGTAACAACCACCTGGTTAACTGGCTAGCATTTTAGATACCTGGGTATTAGTAATAATGAACTCTTCCTTTCAAAAGCAATGTGGGTACAGCCAATGTATATCTTTGATTTTCATGCAGGGTACAATGACAAATATAAACGGAAAATAACAAAACAAAAAAGCAGCAAACAAGGACATTATTGAAAAGAAATGCATTGAAAGGCCATAGTCAGCCAATATCACAAACAAAACCAACCAAGGTGGGGGGAGCTGCGCCTCTCCCCCTAACTATATATATGAAACCTGAGATCACACTACAATGGGGAATAGGGCAGATTTAAAAGGTTTCCCTTCATTATCTTCCTGTTTCTCTCTCCCACCTATTTCATACTTCTAACTCATTCCTTTTTCTCTTGCTTTGTACCTGTATATCCATACTCCTTTGCTTCTAGCCCCACACTACTATATTTCTATACTCTTGCTCTTAACCCACATACTTCTGCATCCTTCTTTCCTGCTCACAACTGACTTCTATTTACTTTGCCATATCTACTGTCACATCATCACACTTTATCTCTTCTACTATCACTTTCTTCCATGTGATATTGTTCATCCTATGTATTACCTTTTCTCTCTAGCAGACTAAGACCTTTGTTGTTAGTTAACGTGCTTATAGTTAATGTAAATTATCTCTGTTACATTTATGCTTTTTACACTTACTTTGTAAGCAAATTTTCTATGTATTAACATTGTTTCATTTGTATTTAATTGTTCTCTTGTATGTAATATTGTGGAGCTTTTCTCCCTGGGCCTCCACTGAAAATGGGCTCTTCATAGGCTCAGTGGACCTTCCCGGTCAACAAATGCAATAAATAAAATAAATAAATAATTCTTACCATATGTATCATGTTACTTCCTGGTTATTGGCCAACTATGGCCATTCGATGAATTTATTTTGATTGCTGTCCTTGTTTGCTGTTTTTTGTTTCACTCTTTTCAGTTCAAGTTTTAGCTTTTCACATTTTATTGTTTTCAGAGGCCAAACATGGACCCAACTGCATTATCCTCAGCCAGGTGAAGAGAAGTTGCAACTTACTCTTCCTTAATCTTTTTGGGTAACCTTCAAGCAGTGCTGTAATGGTCAAATTTCTGAACTTATTTCTTCCAACCTGCAATGTGGGTGGAATGAGGGGTAAGACAAATATGATGAGAACTCATTCAGCTGTACTTAAATGAAATTGGTGGATACTGTTAGAAGTCCGGGATTTTCAGATGCATGTGAAAGAGCTGGGACTACTTCATCTGAATTATGCTCATTCTTGCTTCATTGTTTGAGCTGTGGCTTTGTTTCATAAAAATAGTTTTTGTTTTGCTTTTTAATTAAATTTTCTCATTTTTTATTTGATAATGATATGCAATAACACCAACATGTGCCATTTCCATTTGTAGATTTAATTTCATTAATTTGAATACTTATTATGTTCGAAGATACAATTACTTGTAATAAAACTGCTACCAGTGGTCGAGTGATCATTTTCAAGTTTTTGTTGCATTTTAGTATCTATATTCTGCTAGAACTAGCAACACATTTCTTTATGATTTTTTTCCCAATGCATTTCACTCTTTCAACTTAATCATGTCCAGTATTCAGTAGGGATTGCAGGAAGTGGTGACAACTTAACTGTTTTTCTGAAGTATGCAAGTCAAGAAAAAGAAGGAAAATGTTTGCCTGGTGTTTGATGAAAATAAACAAATCCTTGTGTAGTTACTGACTTCAATACTTTCCTGAAGAGGAAGAGGGTAATGTCACCTTCCAGTCCATACAGCCACCAACTGTCAGTGTCATTAAGTGTTGAATTCTGCAAGGAATATTACAGTCCCATTTCCAACATCAAGTACTCCTCAGCTTCACAGCTTCATGGATTAACGTAATGGCAACGTTATAATCCAAGATGGGCCATCTCCTTTACTATCATTTCAGCTATTGAACAAGCAATACAGAATCATGAGACACAATGTGCTATATATCACACTTATAAGAAATCTGATTTCCTGGAGTAACACACCTCTCCTTCTTATTATATAATTTTTTCCCATAAAATTACTATGCTAAATTTTTACAAATTGTTACAACTACTGGTATTAGATCTTTTAGAAGAAATGGAAAAGAACTGGGCAGCCACGGTAGAGATATTCAATATCATGAACAGATGTCTGTGTCAAGGCCTCTTCTTATGAAATCAGTAAAGAATGAATTTCACCTCACTACAGAATAAACACAGCTTTAAGATTGCAAGCTTAAGAAAGAACCTTTTGCTTTAGACACTGAGACTGTAAACAGAAACATCTGGTTGCTAATCTTAAGATATACATTCAAACATCGAATCATGTATTAACTTATTGATTCTAATAAGGCAGAACATTCAGTGTTCCATTATTCAGTAAAGTCAGAATTACATAACAACACAGGAATTATGCAGTGATTTTTATATGGATGAGTTCACTGGGTCCAGTGCCGTACAGGGCGAAATAAAGAAGTGCTACAAAATAATGTATAAAAAGAAAAGTTCACAAACCAGCTCATTCCACAATCTCTTTCATATCATGCGTGTTCCTAAAATTTGATCAATATTCTCCCCTCAAAATATTACAACTCATTCATTTCAGATATCACACTTAACACAAACTAGATCATGAACTAGAATTACTTTATTATTGTCACCATTACATAATTTAACAACTCTCTTGTAACAAAAAAAATAGAATTCTTCTTTAGGATTTTATACAACTCACAGTAAATTGTGGTGACATACATTGAAACCCAAGCTCACTTATAGCCAGTATCAGGCTAACATTCCTTGCATCCTCTCCATGGATCAACAGCAGCTGCATGCCTCGACTCAGAGTCACATATCTGGCATCCTAGTTTTGGCAGAACTGGGGCTTAAACCTAATATCACTGAGGAAGTAATGATGCATTCCTGTTGTAATATATTTAGTTATGACAGATGTCTTAGAGGTGCAGGTAGGGTAGCTATTCTCTGTGAAGGTTTGTCACCTGTTCCTTAGACTCAGCACAAACGCTATTGATAAGTAATAAAGAAGCACCAATAGCACTAAGAACAAACGTTAGAAATGAGTATATAAAACTAGGATGCCTATGTATATCATCAAAAGTTGCCACATGCAACTGTTGAAGCATGGCACAGTGGCTTTCCAACAGCACCAAGACAGTAGATGTAAACCTGAACCAGATGAACAAACCAGATCTATTCTCACACCCCAGAACAAACATTTACGGTCAAGTATAACTTTTAACATTAACAGTAGAATAAATAAACTGGCTGGCAGACATCTCTAGTTAACTAGATTTTAATATCTTTACCAAGGAGTATAAAACCAAAACGTACCATGTCAGATACCATTAGCAAATATATACTTACATACATTAGTTAGACATCAAGTAAAATGCATCACATTTCAACCACCAATGAAATGAGAAACTGCAGGCATTTCTGACTAGACATCTATGAATATCTCTTACAAACAGCAAACTGGTTATCACTGTCAAATAGCACTTTTATAAGTGAAGCACATATGCACTTCAGTGACAACATCCCAACATTTATTGAAACAATAGCATCATTAAGAGCATTTTACATTAAAAATCATACCTAATCATGAGGTAAGAAAAGTTATGACTAGCAGGGACTTGCTATAGAAATCTTATAGTCAGAATCTCTTGCATCTTTTCAGCTACACACAGCAGTACAAAATCACTAAAAAATCACCTCTATAATTGCAGACAGAATCTTTCAACAACATTTAACAAAAGTCTTCTTCAAGCCACACATCATTCGGGGCAGGCCTAAAACATCTCTTAAACAAAACCCCATATCCATTCCTCACATACCTGATCATCTGCCAGCTGAAGAATTCTCAGACTATTCCAAGAACATAATCATTCATAATAACTAATATCCTGACAAGTGGATTGGGGTCATTCAGTCCATACAGCGTATATGCATCTAGTCAAGGCCTTTGACACTGTACCCCACACTGGCATTATAAATAAGCTAAAAAATCTCGAGTTTAATCATTACGTGGTTAGATGTCTTGCACACTGGCTGTAAGGTAAAACTCACATAATTAAATTGGCAGGTGCCACTTCAGAAAGTAAGAAGGCAACTAGAGGAATACCCCAAGGCTCAGTTCTGGGACCCTTCCTTTTCTTGTCTCCATACTGTAAACCTGGGCCCATGGCTAACTAAAAAAAATGACAGTAAAGAGGTGTTGTCATTTATTTCCCCTCCGGATATAAAACTGTATACATGGATAACAGGTTTAAACTGAATGCAAAAAAGGTGCAGTGTTGTCACATTTGTTAGACACCCTATATGTACAATTTACAGTATAGCCTGCATCTCACTACAAACAGGCATGGTAGTCAGAAACCTGGGCACCTGGTTCAACAACTCCCTCTCCCTTGGCCAACATTTAGCAATAGCAGTCAGGAAATCCTTCTGCCCTACCCAACCAATTTCTAAAGGCATCTCATCCAAGTCAAAAGAAGTTATTATCCCTCTGTCCTCAGCTCTAACTGACCAGTTATACAATATTATGCTCCTTTAAGCTTGTACTTAGCAAGATATATTGTAGAACTAGAAAGGTTCCAAAGGTTCCTAACTAAAAATAAAAAAAATATTGCTTTCAAAATCTTTAGCACCCAAGTCAGACTTGAAGCTCTATCCCTACACTCTGTCTTTTACAGACTCTGAGGAGATGTATATCTTGCATTCTGTGACGTCAAATACCTATGAAAATGCATTTAATATGCATGGCTGAGGTGACAGAGTCAAGTGGAAGGCTTGTAACTGCACACCACATGGGACACTTCAGTCCCATTACAATATCCAACAAATTTGCCTGAAAATACCTAAATACCTACCAAAAGTGGATGTACATGTGAATAATGGATACGCCAGCAAGCCACCAGAAATACAGCCAGCCATCAACAGTAAATATGTACTATGAGTGTGCATGGAGCTTTGCCTTTGGGATCTCTCTGTGACAGATGTCCCACGTATGACCTTAAAACTAAATATAATACTATCCAGGTCTCATGACATCCAGAACATGGGCAAAATACATTAGTGTCAGTTGATTGTTTTTCAAACCTCTTCCCTTCACCTCAGATGATCCATACGTTTCCTTAAAAAAGACTTTCAGCACAGGCACTGCCTCTACTTTTTCAAATTATATAACTGCAAGAATTATGCTGACATGGTAAATTGAGAGAGAGAGAATGGCTATTTCGTTTAGTACTTTCTAACTGTAAGCTTTAATAGTGGGTATTAAAGGGAAGTCACCAAAAGGCCATAAGAAAACTTCATGATGTTGTCTGCAGAAAACGTATCAACCTGCAGTACCTGCACCATGAAGGCACAGATATGTTATAAGCAGTGACATATCATAATGGGTGAACTTCCATCTCAGATCCTGAGTCAGCGACAAGGAGTATTGAGCTTGGATAACCAGGTTCAGACTGCTGCAACTCACTGCATTGCAATTAGTCATTGTGCCAGTGATTTTATCTTGGAGGTTTAAACAGTCAAGTACAGAAACTGCCAGACAGAAGGAAATTAGATTTTTTATCTGGACCAGTATTGCACATACTTTAAAAAGTACCATGTTATTGGTTAATATTCACTAAAACTAAACTGTCAGAACTAATATTCTAATTGTTGTTCACTACCTGGTTAACTGGCTAGCATTTTAGATACCTGGTTATTAGTAATAATTAACTCTTCTCTTTCAAAAGCAATATGGGTGCAGCCAATGTATCTCTTCTAAACAATTCTTTGATTTTCATGTAGGGTACAATGTACCAATATAAAGGCTTGTGCAGTTACCGCAAATTCTTTTTTCTACCAAACATATTTTAGGATATCATGGCCATTGTCCCTCTGCACCTAAAGTTATGAACACTTGAGAAATGGTATACAACATGCCCAGAAGTAATACATTACTGAATAGTATGATACAACTGTGCATTAGTTACCTGTCCAGAGTATAAATTAGGACAGCAGTGGATACTTTAGGAAGCCGGGAGATGACCCTCCATGGGTATCATAATATACATTTCTCAGATGTGTCACTTCTTTAAAGAGGAAGACAAAAACAAGAGTAATGGTTTTATCATGGTTTAATGAAAATTTGTTTTAAAAATTGAATTTACCAAATCTATTTCTTTGAAAATATTTTCTCTAACAGCAGTGCATGACAGTAAGCTGTATTATTTCTTCAGGGAAGCACTTATCACAGTGCTAGCCAGGACTGATTGCAAGCAGCTCTGAGAGTGCCAAATCGTATGGCAGAACATTTATTTCTATTTGTAGGTATTCACACATTAAAAGAGTTTATTTCTGAGATAAAGCTCATTATGTAAACTAAGTCTGGTAAATGTCATATTTTTTATAGTTTTAAGTAAGACAGCTTATTTCTAGGAGTGTTAAACACTTTCATTCATAGATGAAGGATGGGTAATATTAACCAGCTAGTCCACTGCTGTCAATCTGTTTGCTCAAATTCAGGCAGCCTTTCAAAGCCCCAACCCAAGTATTAGTGTCCCTCCTGAGTGACAATGTTCTTTTTTCCGTACTTGCAACACTGCAGCCAGTAACAACTCAGCATCACCCACAAAGTACAGTTTACACAACAGCCGGTATTATTAAGGAATACTTGTGAAACATATATTTTGTACATGTTGATCCCTTTTTTTGGATTGTTCTGGCTTCACCATAGTCCTTAACAGGATAAAGATGGTGTTAGAAGCTACATTTTTGATTGCCATGATGAAAGTTTGACCTTTCAGGGTGTTTGCCCTTTTTCCATGATTAAATTACTATGAAGCTAGTTTATTTAACTAAGAGGGGGCAGGTTGACGTCAGGGTGGTCTTCCCTCTTCAAAAACACTTTACAAAGATTGTTGATTTTTTTTAATTTATTTTATTGTTTTAATTCCTGCAAGATAATTTTTGATTGTTTTGTTTTCTGGATTTCTATTTTATCTGTGCATAGTTAGGGATTCATCACTTGTAGTTTCTTGGTTTTGATACAATACATATTTGGTTTTGATATAATACACATCTCAAGGACTTTATCTGATCTTCCCATCTTAAGCAAACACAAATAAAAGTGCAAATATCCAAAAAACATTACCAGCTGGAGTACAAAGAAGAAAGATAATTAGTTTATTTCTCCCTAGCACATCAGCAAAAGCCTTTAAAGGCAGTAAACCAAAGAACCATCACATACACTTCATTTACATCCATTTTAACCAATGAAATTCATTATTCTAAACTCAATTAAATAAATTCTGAAAGGAAGACAAAATATATTCAATAATAAAAACATCAAAATTCAACCTCAATTAAATATTTTCGTAATAAACTTAACCAATCAGCATTCAAATGTAATCTATTTGGTTGCAATGCATTATACTTCAAGATTAACTGTGTTTCGGGTCAATTTAATAAACTATACTTTTTGCCATTCTAGGTGTTTTTATCTGTCCTAATACCACAAAATGGACACTTTCCACTCGGCCCTCATAGGTTCATAGGTTCATACTAGGCTATCTGCCCTAGGGCATTTATAAGTCTAGACAGAATGTGTTTGGCTTTCGCCACCCATTTTAAATTTATTTTGCCATGCCCTTTTTTGAGGTTAGTATACTGTGCCTCTGTCTAACAGTGACACAGAAGTGATACCCGGGGTAAACCTACGATCTCCCATCCACTCATCAAGATTCCACTTGAAGAGAGTCAATGAGGGACTCTGCCTAACCTGGACTGGGATTTTATTTCAGAGTGAAGGGAGCCTCTGGGTTATGAATCTGTCCCTCCAGCATGTCCTATTTATTTTAGTGCTGATGTTCAAGTCTCTCGAGCGCATAGCTCGATGGGATTTGGATTTTCTGAGGTGCAGCATGTCCATTAATTCCAGGTTGGACATGGCTTTATACGTCAGGCACAGATCGCCTCTGAACAGGTGGTATGCCACTGAGTAGAGCTGGAGTTTCTTTAACTGGGCAGCATATTGCCTCTGTTTGAGCCCTTTGATCCTCTTGGTGAGGTACTTTTGGGGTCTTTCCAGTTGCTGCAGGTGTCTGGTAAGGTACATCCCAAAAGGGGCATTGTACTCAATTATGGGCCTGATGAGGGATGAGTAAAGAGGCACGATGACCTCCCCTGATCTAGATGTGAATCCCTTCATGATTAGGTGGGCTATATAAAATGTTTTTCTAACCACTTTGGCCACTGGGTTGTCAAATGAGAGATTGCTGTCAACTTGGGTCCCCAGGTCCCTAATTACTTCTTCTGTACTTAATGGATTACCACCTATGTGGTAATTTGTGGGCACTTTGTTTTTGCCAAAGGGGATGACTATACACTTTTTGGCATTTAGCTTGAGGTCATGGCTCTGGCACCAGTTGTCTGTTTCTATGAGGCCCTTTTGGAGGATGCTTGTATCGGCTGGAGAGTCGATTATGGCACCCAGTTTGCAGTCATCTGTGAACTTGGTCAGCCACAGTCCTGTGTTGGCCTGTACCTCCGAGAAATATATACCGAACAAGAGAGGTCCCAGGACTGAGCCTTGTGGGACACCACTTGTAACTGGTTTGGAGTCTGACATGGCTGCAGCAATTCTAACCATGTGGGTTCTGTCCTTGAGCCAGTTTGCAATCCATCTAGTGACATAGGGGTTTATATTTAAGCTGGTGAGCTTATCTATAATGCCTGAGTGGGGTATTGTATCAAAGGCTTTTGCGAGGTCCAGGTAGGCTGTGTGGACCACCTTCCCCTCGTCAATGGCCTTGGTGACTGTTTCAAAGAAATCAACCAGGTTTAAGAGGTAGGATCTGCCCTTAACAAAGCCAAACTGGGTAGGATCCAGTGTCTGTAGGTCCCCAATATCTTTATTTATGAGGTCCATGATTATCCTTTCCATAGCTTTGCAGACCAAGCTAGTCAGGCTTATGGGGTGATAGTTTCCAGGATCCATTGAGGAACCACCTTTGTGGAAAGGGACCACTGTTGCTGTACACCACTCTCTGGGTGCATATCCTGTAGTAAGGCTGAGATTGAACAGTAGTTTTATGTTTGGGTTTAGCTCTTCTTGGAGTTCATGTAGGAAGCAGCCCGGGACACCATCTGGTCCCATTGATGCTGTGTTTTTTGCTTTGGAGAGGGCGGCTCTTACCTGAGCATCTGAGATGTCAGGGGGGCAGCACTCTGCTGGGATAGATATTTGCCCTTTTGGTGGGGAGGGGGGGGGGAGTTTGCGCTGAACCTGTCAGCTAAGATGTTGGCAATGTCTGTGGGTTTGGTGTATTTTTTGCCATTTTGGACTAATTCTGAGCATATCTGGGAATTACCACCCAGGTTCCTAACATATCCTTAGTGTCCTGTGCAATTTTTCTCTCGAAGCTGGCCTTAGACAATTTTATGAGTGCCAGTAGTTTTTTGCTAATACTGATCAGTGATGCCTTCCCGTTTTAGGATTTTGCTCTATCATTTAGTAGCTTCCTCCTTTTGTTTATGGCTGGGGTCCACCATGTACTTCATATACATGAAGAACTACACTGTTAACTGGATGATCTCCTTTACCATCTTTTATATGCTCTTAGATCCAAAACTTAATTGTTCATCTAAATTGCCCAACATGCCCACTTTGCAGAAGCACAATCACATCTAATTCTATAAACAACCATAGTACTTAGAGTCCAAAGAATAAAGCCACCAAATCCAAAGACAAATGGATTGCACAGCAAAAACGTAAAGAAACTTCCAAACACAAGTGTAATCCAACAGACTGCCAGGGTGATAAAATACCATTTTACAATTAAACCAGTTTTTTATCGCCATTTTACAATTAAACCAGTTTTTATCACCCTGGTCGTGTGTTGGATTGCACTTGTGTTTGAAACCGTAGTACTTAAACAAGCAAATGTCTGACAAAAAACTAAGTTCCTGCCAACTAATTTTTACCATTTTTTGTTTTAAAACCTAACCTACATACACTGCATTTCCACAGGGAAACATTCCTGATATAAAGGAAAACATTTTTAGCCTACTTGCAGTCATTTTAAATAGCCTTTCATTAACATTAAGAAGCCTTCTCTATGAAAATGTTGGGAAAATAGGCAAATGTTCTGTCAAAAAGGGTCAGAAAAAAGAATTTTTCAATGTTCTTAATTATTTTAAAATTATATTAAAACCTGCTATCTAAGGCACAGCATGGCTTTAGACCCTCCCATAGCACCACCACTGCACTACTGTCTTTCACTAATACTGTCAACCACTAAAGAAACACGGGTCTTTTCATATCTTCCATAGTCTTAGAACTATCTAAAGCTTTTGACATGGTTAACCATGATATGCTTCTCAAAAGTCTATCAACCCTAAACATCAGCCCCTCTTCTATCTCCTGGTTCAGCAGCTACTTATCAGACCAACAGCAAGCTGTCCTATGGCAAAACCAATTGCCCCTTCTGTTACCAGTATCCTTAGGTGTCCTTCAAGGTTCCATCCTTGGCCATTTGCTTTTCTCTCTTTTTACCAAACAGTTCCATACTCTCTGCCTCAGTAGTACAATATGCTGATGACACCACCCTTATATGTGCCGCTCACACAATAAAAGAACTGCATACCATAACCCAAATAACTTTACTTTAGCTGAAACATGGTATACTAACACCAAACTCATTCTTAATCCCAGAAAAGCAAAACTTATTCTGTTCAGCCCAGGTATGCCCCCCCCCCCCCTCCAGACAACAACTTTTGCATCACTTACAAAGATAATATCCAGATCAGTCCAAGCTCACACACTAAACTGCTAGGTGTAGAAATTGACAACAACCTTAGATTTGACATCCACATAGCTCAAACCATCAAAATAAATAAAAAGCTTGGCCTCCTATACAGGAACAAACATTTTATCTCTAGACATACCAATGTCACAATAGCAAGGACTCATCTTTGGTCCATTCTCCTCTATGCCTCCCCAGTCCTGACTAACCTCTGCCAGGCCGATTTAAACAAAATGGAATCTTGCTACAACAAGATTGCCAAGTTTGCTACTGAAGCTTCATACAGATCCCATCACTGTCTGTCTTTAAAGCAGCTTAACTGGCTTGAGCTCCCACAACTTTTGCTACTCAGTCAATTGTCAGTAGCACACAAGTTATACTATCTTCCTGACAAAATCCCTGCTCTCCAGGATCTGCTTCAACCCTATACTACTGCTAGACCCTTAAGATCTACTAACCAGAACCTCGTAAATGTCAACAAATATAAGAATTATGATGGTAAGTCTTTCTTTGGTTGCACTATTGCAAGAGCCTGGAACGCACTACCTAGCCAGATAACTTCTAATAACTCTACTATACAGTTTAAAAAGCTCCTGAAAACCCACCATTCTAACAACTGGCTATGCTCCTGTTACTTCCCAGGGTAAGACATAAACAATGTATAAAAGGATAAAAATTAGAGTACTGGTAACTTATTCCAGCTCTCTGGTAAAACTGATATTTAGATCATTCCTTAAAATATGTCATCACTGTAGAAATTTTAGTATAGGCCAAGGACCTATTCATCAGATAGTCAACAAACACTATATGTGGTCAGTAGCAATTACCAATGCATGTTTTTATCCCAAAATTATAATGTTTAATGTTTGCCTCTACTGCACTGAACTTTTTATTGTTACCTTCATTATTTTTTTGAATTTGTTTATTTTATTGTGTATGTAATTTTTTATTTTGTGTTTAATTTATCTTATGTAATGTAACTTGGAACGTTTCTCCCCGGTCCTCCGCTGAAAGGGGACCTGTGTCCAGTCGTACTTTGCCGATTAACAAATGTAAAATAAATAAATAAATAAAATAAATATTAATAAAATATCTTGAAAAAATAGCAAATTTAGCAAAATAATAAAATGTATTTACTGTCTGATTTTGTTGTGTAAGATTATACACTATCCCATCTTCTGAACCAGATCTTTTTCAGGATACTGTTGGTGGAACCTTCAAATAGTTATTCTTTCGCACTTTGCAAAAGAGACTAACTATAACCTATTTATCTCAATCTCCTAATTCCTGAAATGCTATCCATCTGCCTCCTTCTCTTAGTATTCTACATACTCTGGTATATTCACAAACATGAAAGACTGGGTTAGATGAAAAGGATGGACACTCTTTGTATGTAAAAAACTATTGGCTGCTCTAGGTTTTCTACATTGCTTTGTAGCTATACCTTGACAATTTTGCTCTACAATAAAAATATCCAAAAAAAAACTTAATTTTTGCATATAGCATGGGTGAACATTATCCCCCAATCATTTAAAGATACTACCTGCACAATATTCACAGCTGAATGTTGTTCACCCTGACATAAGAAAAGCAAATAATCTATATAGCATTAATTTAAAATAACATTTGACTGGAAAACCTCTTGCATACAGTCATAAATATATTTGCATATGAAGGGGCAAAAGAAGCCCTCATAGCTGTGCCTCGCAGTTGCTAAAACAAATCTCTAGCAAAAAAAAAACACATTTTGCATCAGGCAGAAATGTAAAAAAAAGACAAAACAAATGAAGAATACATACCTTCACCTAAATAACTTTGTACTGCCTTTGCATTTATGTGGGCATATACTTGTACATAAATCTTTTACATCCATAATTAACTAAAACTAATGTTCTTTCCATTCTATACTTTTAACCTGTTCCACTACCTTTGCTTTATACAGTAATCAGACATATATTCATACTTTTGCAATACTCTAATTGCGAACTTGCATTATCTAAATGATCTCCAAGCCCTGATATGTATATGTATATTTCATTCAGGCAGTAAGTGCTGTTGCACAATCGTTAATGCCTGTGATAGCTTCAGAGATGTGTCTCTTCAGCATATCATTAGCTTGCCATTGTCCATTAGTTTCTTCACGTCACCTGTGGATATATTCCTTATTAATCCCCCCTCCTAAAACAAGGATCTTTTCCCATATCTTCACTTTCAACCACCCCGTATTTTTTTTCTTATCACGGTCAATAATTATGGAGAACTTCACCTCTTCCCAGCTCTCATCTTCCCTAAACTCCTGTGGTATGTTCAACAAACAATAGCATAGCTTTAGGGTGTGACACAGACTATTACTGCCACAATATTCCTCACTAACACCTTACAATTCACTATATAGATAACAGCAAAGTAGCAAGAGATAGTTAGTTAGTTAGTTAGTTAGTTAGTTAGTTAGTTAGTTAGTTAGTTAGTTAGTTAGTTAGTTAGTTAGTTAGTCAGTCAGTCAGTCAGTCAGTCAGTCAGTTAGTTAGTTAGTTAGTTAGTTAGTTTATGAACTGTGCAGGATCAACCTAATGGCTCCCCATCCTGCATCCAAATAACACATTCATTTCTCCATGGGGATGAAAGCCCACCAGCCTATTGATTTCTCATTGAAGGTGAGATTTGAGTGTTAGGGGTGGGCCAGTTTACATTTCCTGAAGATTGTCTTACTCCTTCCTCTGTGGCAGCCATGTAGGAACCCCAATAGCTGCTGCAAGGGGTACAAGCGTGCTTCCTCACATGTACAACATCCTAGCCAAGTGGCTCACTTCTTGCAGATGAGTTCACTGGTTTACTGTATACTACAGGTGTCATCACTGCACTCAGATAAGCTGCCTCCCTTCCACCAGGATGGGTGGACCAGCATTTGCTGCTCATTCATATTTTCTCTACTCCCCCATCTGATCCATCCAGAGCCTTTGCTAATAGTCAAACACAGGTCATCTGGCATGCAGTCAGGCCTTTATCCCCTCAGCACCATGAAGTCAGGTCAGAGTTGTTTTTGTTAATCTGTGAAAAGCCTTTGACTCAGCACAGTACCTCAGAGTGTTATTGGAACTGTCTTGCTATGGTCATTCTTCGATCTCATTTAAATGGAAAAGGGCTAAGTGTTTGGTCAGTGTCACTGGGCCTGAATAAAAACTTCTGTCAGATAGACAAGTGCACCTGACATTTCACCAAGATTGTGTCACATGACCACTTTTATAGGTTTATTCTAGTTTTAATTTCTCCAAGTCTTTTGGGTTTCTAATACCATGACTGGAATGGATGTCATTCCTAAGTCAAAGTATAATTAAAGTTCATGAAATTAGTATTGTTTTCACAGCACCAGCAATGTGCTCAGAACTGACTCCTTCTGCAATTCATGTATTGGTAGCAAATCTAAATACAAATTCAATTTTTTTTATGAGACCCATTGCTCTTGCTACTATTGAAAGTGGCTGGATATCCTTCATTCACATTGCCCTCGTTTCTACCTGCAAATCCTTATATTTTATGACTTTGTGTCTACCTGTACACAAGACTCTGTAATCACTGGGTGTAGCAATTTTAATGACTATGTTTGTCTTCTTTTAATGCACTATTACATCTGGTTTTCCCGCATCTATTTTTTGAACTGTTGGTAAAAGCTGATCCCATATGATATAAACATCATAATTCTCTACAGTGCCTTGTGGCTCATGTTTCCAATGCTTCTCAGCTACTTCAGTATGGTAATATTTGCACAATGCCCAACGCAACAGTCTTACCACATTATTATGCCTTTCAGTATGCAGGCCCTCTGCCATTAGTGTATCACACCCAGCAACAATACGTATGACTGTTTCTAGTCCTGTTTTACAGAACCTGCTTTTTTCTGTTTCTCCCACATGTTCAAAGGACTTTGGAAACCAACTTGAATGTAGTCCACAGTCCTGGGCTGCCAATGTTATCCTTTCATCTTTTGGTTTAAATTCACCTTTCCTTAACCATTCCTGGGTCAAATTCTGATCAACATGAGCTTGTTCCAGGAGTTTTCTGTACTTGCAACTATATTTATGCCTTTTCCAACTTTTCGTACCTTCTCATCTGATCCTTCACCTTATATTCTTTTTTTAGTTTTTTGGCACATTCAGTTGCTGCCTGTTTTTTTGTACTTCAATTTTGATTTCTCTTCCTGCTTGACATCGATATGCTTCTGCTAAACTAAGCGAGGAAGTCACTTTAGACTTGTTCTCCTCTTGTTTTAAAACTTTCACTATGTTTGGATCTGGTGAAGTCAGCAGATATGTATGTATGTAGTCCTGTGACTGCAGCTCTATGCATGTAATTACTTCTGAGGAGCCCATACCTCCTTCAGAACGAGGAATATATAATCTTAGGTATACACTTATTTTTATTAAACATTTGATAACAGGAAGCATTTTTCTTGTTTTCCTGTCCAATTGATCCAATACCTTTTAGGGCCAGTCAATCACACCAAAACTGTAAGCTAGAACAGGAAGAGCAAATATTTTTTTTTACTTCTTTTTGTTTCTTTTACTTCTTCTTTTATCCATTCAGCATCTTTGTTATGCTCCACAGGGTCTTCATAGATATTTCTCCAAAATATGTCTATTTCTTCTGCTTTTTGGTGGTGTTTCTATTCTTTTGTTTTGTTTCCAATTCTCTGTAGAACATTTTTGGGTCATCAATGAATTGCTTATTTTGTACTTTTCCTTTATATTTATCTCCATATATCCTAAGTTTTTCTGCCTGTGCTGATATCTTTAGTTTATTATTTGAAATAGTGTATGATAGATCTTGATCTGTTCTGATACTGAAAGTTGCTTTCATCACGTCTATCTTTCTAAGCATTTTCTCTGATCTGTTCCCTCTTCTATACTCTTCAAACAGTGATACTTCTTGTCTTAAATGCTTTATTGTTTTCTCTGTTCGATATTTCCATGACGGCATTTGATTTCTCCCCTGCTTTGACCTTAGTATCCTATGTTTATCTGTTATTAATTTAGCTGCACAGTAATATACCCTATTTACTTCTGTTATATCACATGAATTTCTGTGAACAGTCTTGATTACTGTGTTCATTTGTGTAATCAGACTTCAAACATTTGGGGTATTACTGACTTTCTGTAGTGCCTTCTGTGTGGAGTCTGCATGTCCTCCCTGCGGTTGGGTGGGCGTTCAAAAGACATGTGTAAATGGGCGTGCCTTCATTGAAGGTTGAACGTCGAGCTGGCACCTCGGCGTTCGTGAAAATCTACTGCCAATCATTAGCGGACCGGAGTTCCGCTGTGGCGACCCCTAACTAGGAAAAGCCGAAAGACAACAACTGACTTTCTGTAATCTATTTCTTTCATCAGGCTTAATATATGTATCCTTCTCTATTAAATCGACTCTTCCCTTACATCATTTTCTTCTAAACTGAGGGCACAGTTTTTGTTCTCTGTTTCCTGCCATTCTACAGAAAGTTCCAGAACATCTTGCTACAGCTGCATCCTCCTTCATCCATTGTTCTTTCATATAGGAACTCACTGGCCTATCACTCCACAACATTGACTGCTTTAGAGTTGCCAGTGTTTCTTGCTCCTTCCATTGCTGTGCAACTCCAACTGAACTTTTGTATTGGTTTCCTACTGAAGGCTCCAGAGTATATTCATGTGGTAAGTGATCACATGCATCCTGCTCCACCTGTTTTTCCTTAATTTGAGGACTCACTGTTCCAGTATGCTGTGACATTACCAGATTTGGATATTCTACACTAAATCCTTCACTTCACAGGTATTTCATAACATCAGTTTCTATTAATTTAACTTCTCCATTACTAATTTTCTTTTCTACTTTCCCCTTTGTTTTCTTATTTTTTTGTATTGTGAAATTTTCCATATCCAGATGTATTTGCCCATATTTCTCTTCAAATATCTTTGGTGCTGCTTTTTTTGTACTGATTAGCTTTTCTTTCTTCTTTGCATAAATATTGCACCATATTAAATCTCTTTTATCCCGATGTCCATATTTCTTCTTCAGATGTCTCCCACTCCATCAGTCTCTGCTTCCTCATGGGAGTCACTGTTCCAGCATGCTGTGACATAACCTGTGTTTCTACTCTAAATCTTTCACTTTGCAGGTATTCCATAACTTTAGCTTCTATTTGTTTAATTTCTACTTTACAAATCTTCTGTTCTACATTCCCCCGTAGTGATCTTATGTTTGTATTGCAAAATGTTCTATATCTGGGTTTCTTTGCCTGCATTTTTTTCAAATATCTTTGGAGCTGCTTTTTTATATTGACTAATTTGGCTTTCTTCTTTTCATAAATATTGCACTATATTAGATATCTCTTTCTTTCCCATGTCCATGTTTCTTTTTTATACCTTCAAAAATCTCTAGTTTTTTTTTTTATATATTTTTGCCCTTTCTCAGTCACTTCTTTTTCCAAACTGCCCAAGGTTTCTTTGACTATTTAATGTTTTTTTCATGAATCTGATCTATTAATGAGCACACATTTGCATTTGACAGTTTTTCTTGTGCAAGTATTTTTCTTTCCTCTAATTTCTCTCTTAATCTTTTTGAATATCTTCTATCTGGAACTTCTGGGCTTCTTGCATGATAGCAACAATATATAATGTCTTTCTTATTTTCCATAGTCCACTCTATCATCTTTATGCTTTTGGCATGTCCATTTTTGTGGACCACTACTTCCTTCTACAATGGGGGGGGGCATCCTCCCCTGAGCCTGGTCTTGCCACATTGTAAGAATGTTTCCGTGCTTTGAGGATTCTACGCTGTCAATTTTTCAGTCCTGGCACCAATATGCATACCAGAATCGGGTACCTTTTTTATCCTGGGACTTGTGTACCCAGCTACCTTTTTATTTTTTTCACCTACTTCTGTCCATGATATATGCTGTATACAATACAGTCGATATATCAGTGTCATCTCGGTGAGATTTTGTAAAAACAGAGTCCACCTCATGAAGATACTTACCATGACCTCAAGATGAATAAAATTTTAGTAATACTACTCTCCTTTGCTTACTGATTTTATATTATCTCCATTTGGACCCCTCTCCCCATTCAGACCTTTATAATTTTATAAATTTTGTCGGAATTTCTTTAACTAGCATTTCAGCATTTCATCTACTTTTTGAACTAACAATAAGGTCATCTGGTCTTCTTAAAGTTCCCTCTCCAATATTATTAACACACTATCCAATAATCTTGACAAGAGTGATGCTTAGTTCAATATATGTGGCTTCTACCCAAGCTGTCTTTGAAGCTCACCCTTACTCTGTATATTCCTGTGGGCCTGTGTGCAGCAGCTGCTGCAGTTGTATACATGCATAAGCCTTCCTCTACCACTAGTCTGGGGTATCACTGGAGTACCCCACTATACAGAGAATAGCATATCACTGGCATCGATTCTATTCCATTCCCTTCACAAACCTATCATATTGAGTATACTTATGGCAACCCACTGTTTGTAACTAGTAACTTATTGTTCCCAGTAGTCACAGTCTGCAGCTTAGTCTGTTATTGCCATAAGTGTCACCATATCCTGAAAATGAGCAGATGGCAGAGGTTGAACAACTTCAGCACTCAAGGCCCAACGTGTCCGCCATTTGTCTCTGGAAGGTCCTGTAGCTATTATAGCAAATGCTTCACATACCTTGGGGTCGACCAGTATAGCAAATCTATTTGTGGATAATGCTTGTCAGCCAATGCCCATAATATGTCTCTGTCCACTCAAACATGGTCTGCCATCCGCTCACCAGTTAGCTGCTAGCAGCTGATATGCTGCCAGTATTATTTTTATTTTTATTTCCGCCACATCCGCCCACGTCATGCTACTCGGTGAGATGCAGCGGTGCTTATAGACAATAGATGCTGCTGCAGGAGCACTGCTGCTGCTGTTCCTGGCATCTTTGCTTGTTTCATCTCTGCAAAATCACATGTGTTTTTGCTCTTACACTGATGAACGACTTGCTGCATACCTGCTGCTCCCCACATCGATGACCTGTGACCTGTCTTCAGAGGGCCTCATTTGCATCTCATTATGCACTAGACTGCACAACTCCATTTGTATGTCATTATAAGGTCATTTGCACATGCCTGTTCCCTGTGTTGTCTTCCTCACTGCAAAGTAACACTACTGAGTACTGTTTATCACAAAATGCCTGTGCATAGCCACTAGCCACACACCAACTTCCTGCACACCACCATTCACCCAATGAGCACTGTCTACAGTTTTACAAATCATTACTTAGTAAACAATACCAAATGTAAGTTAAGTTGCCATTTTAACAGAAGCAGAGCAGGAAGAGTATGCTATTTTAACAGAGGCAGACTACGATGAACATGCCATTTTAAGAGACACAGAGTAGGAAGAGCATGCCATTTTAAAAGACACAGATTAGGAAGAGCATGCCATTTTAACAGATGCCAATTAGGAAGAGCATGTCATTTTAGCAGACACAGAATAGGAAGAACATGCCATTTTAACAGAAGCAGAGTAGGAAGAGTATGCCATTTTAACAGATGCTGATTAGGAAGAGCATGCCATTTTAACAGACACAGAGTAGGAAGAGCATGCCATTTTAAAAGACACAGAGTAGGAAGAGCATGCCATTTTAGGAGACACAGAGTAGGAAGAGCATGCCATTTTAACTGACACAGCGTAGGAAGAACACGTCATTATAACAGACACAAAGAAGGAAGTACATGCCATTTTAGCAGATACATAGTAAAAAGACCATGCCATTTTAACAGAAGCAGAGTAGGAAGAGTATGCCATTTTAACATACACAGATTAGGAAGAGCATGCCATTTTAACAGATGCCGATTAGAAAGAGCATGCCATTTTAGCAGATACAGAGTAGGAAGAGCATGCCATTTTAACAGACACAGAGTAGGAAGAGCATGCCAGTTTAACAGACACAAATTAGGAAGAGTATGCCATTTTAACAGACAAAGAATAGGAAGACCATGCCATTTTAACAGAAGCAGAGTAGGAGGAGCATGCCATTTTAAAAGACACAGAGTAGGAAGAGCATGCCATTTTAAAAGACACAGAGTAGAAATAGCATGGAATTTTAACAGAAGCAGAGTAGAAAAAGTATGGTATTTTGAAAGACACAGAATAGGAAGAGCATGGCATTTTAACAGACACAGATTTGGAAGAGTATGCCATTTTAAAAGACACAGAGTAGGAAGAGCATGGCATTTTAACAGACAGATTTGGAAGAGCATGCCATTTTAATAGACACAGATTAGGATGAGCATGTCATTTTAACTGAGGCAAATTAGGAAGAGTATGCCATTTCAACAGAAGCAGAGTAGGAAAAGTATGCTACTTTAACAGACAGAATAGGAAGAGCATGCCATTTTAAAAGGCACAGAGTAGGAAGAGCATGCCATTTTAACAGACACAGAGTAAGAAGACCATGCCATTTTAATAGAAACAGAGTAGGAAGAGCATGCCATTTTAACAAATGCAGATTAAGAAGAGTATGACATTTTAACAGATGCCGATTAGGAAGAGTATGCCATTTTAGCAGACACAGAGTAGGAAGAGCATGCCATTTTAACAGACACAGAGTAGGAAGAGGATGCCATTTTAACAGACACAGAGTTGGAAGAGCATGCCATTTTAAGAGACATGGAGTAGAAAGAGCATGCCATTTTAACAGAAGTGGAGCAGGATGAGTATGCCATTTTAAGAGACAGAGAGTAGGAAGAGCATGCCATTTTAAAAGACACAGAGTAGAAATAGCATGGAATTTTAACAGAAGCAGAGTAGAAAAAGTATGGTATTTTGAAAGACACAGAATAGGAAGAGCATGGCATTTTAACAGACACAGAGTTGGAAGAGCATGCCATTTTGAAAGACACAGAGTAGGAAGAGCATGGCATTTTAACAGACAGATTTGGAAGAGCATGCCATTTTAATAGACACAGATTAGGATGAGCATGTCATTTTAACTGAGGCAAATTAGGAAGAGTATGCCATTTCAACAGAAGCAGAGTAGGAAAAGTATGCTACTTTAACAGACAGAATAGGAAGAGCATGCCATTTTAAAAGGCACAGAGTAGGAAGAGCATGCCATTTTAACAGACACAGAGCTGGAAGAGCATGCCATTTTAAGAGACACAGAGTAGGAAGAGCATGCCATTTTAAATGACACTGAGTAGGAAGAGCATGTAATTTTAAAAAACAAAGAGTATGAAGAGCATGACATTTTAGCAAAAGCCGACTATGAAGAGTATTCTATTTTAACAGACACAGAGTATGAAGAGCATGCCATTTTAGCAGACACAGAGTAGGAAGAGCATGCCATTTTAACAGATGCAGAGTAGGAAGAGTATGCTATTTTAACAGACACAGAGTAGGAAGAGCATGCCATTTTAACAGACACAGAGTAGGAAGAGCATGCCATTTTAACAGACGCAGAGTAGGAAGAGTATGCTATTTTAACAGACACAGAGTAGGAACAACACACCATTTTAAAAGACAGAGTAGGAAGAGCATGCCAGTTTAACAGATGCAATTTAGGAAGAGTATACCATGTTAACAGAGGCAGAGTACAATGAGCATGCCATTTTAAGAGACACAGAGTAGGAAGAGCGTGCCATTTTAACAGACACAGATTAGGAAGAGCATGCGATTTTAACAGACACAGATTAGAAAGAGCATGCCCTTTTAACAGATGCAGATTAGGAAGGGCATGCCATTTTAGCAGACACAAGCAAAGGAAGAGCATGTCATTTTAACAGAGGCAAATTAGAAAAAATATGCCATTTCAGCAGTAGCAGAGTAGGAAGAGTATGCCATTTTAAGAGACACAGAGTAGGTAGAGCATGCCATTTTCAAAGACATAGTAGGAAGAGCATGCCATTTTAACAGACAAAGATTAGGAAGAGCATGTCATTTTAACAGATACCGATTAGGAAGAGCATGCCATTTTAACAGAAGCAGAGTAGGAAGGTCATGCTATTTTAACAGACACAGAGTAGGAAGAGCATGCCATTATAACAGACACAGAGAAGGAAGAACATGCTATGTTAAGAAACACAGAGTAGGAAGTGTGTGCCATTTTAAAAAACACAGAGTAGGAAGACCATGCATTTTAACAGAAGAGGAGGAGTAAGAGCATGCCATTTTAAGAGACACAGAGTAGAAAGAACATGCCATTTTGATGCAGATTAGGAAGAGTATGCCATTTTAACAGATGCTGATTAGGAAGGCCATGCCATTTTAACAGATATGGAGTAGGAAGAGCATGCCATTTTAAAAGACACAGATTAGGAAGAGCATGCCATTTTAGGAGACACAGAGTAGGAAGAGCATACCATTTTAAAAGGCACAGAGTAGGAAGAGTATGCCAGTTTAACAGACACAAATTAGGAAGAGCATGCCATTTTAACAGACACAGAGTAGGAAGAGCATGCCAGTTTAACAGACACAAATTAGGAAGAGCATGCCATTTTAACAGACACAGAGTAGGAAGAGTATGCCAGTTTAACAGATGCAAATTAGGAAGAGCATGCCATTTTAGCAGACATAGATTATGAAGAGCATGCCATTCTAACAGACACAGAGTAGGAAGAGCAAGACATTTTAAGAGACCATGAAGAGCATGCAATTTTAACAGACACAGAGTAAAAAGACCATGCCATTTTAATAGACACAGATTAGGATGAGCATGTCATTTTAACAGAGGTAAATTAGGAAGAGTATGCCATTTCAACAGAAGCAGAGTAGGAAAAGTATGCTACTTTAACAGACAGAGTAGGAAGAGCATGCCATTTTAACAGACACAGAGTAGGAAGAGCATGCCATTTTAACAGACACAGAGTAGGAAGAGCATGCCATTTTAACAGACACAGAGTTGGAAGAGCATGCCATTTTAAAAGACACTGAGTAGGAAGAGCATGTAATTTTAACAAACAAAGAGCAAGAACAGCATGCCATTTTAGCAAAAGCAGAGTATGAAGAGTATGCTATTGTAACAGACACAGAGTAGGAAGACCATGCCATTTTAACAGACAGAGTAGGAAGAACATGCCAATTTAGCAGACACAGAATAGGAAGAACATGCTATTTTAACAGACACAGAGTAGGAAGAGCATGCCATTTTAAAAGACACAGAGTAGGAAGAGCATGCCAGTTTAACAGATGCAAAATAGGAAGAGTATGCTATTTTAAGAGAGGCAGAGTACGAGGCACATGCCATTTTAAGAGACACAGAGTAGGAAGAGCATGCCATTTTAACAGACACAGAGTAGGAAGAGCATGCCATTTTAACAGACACAGATTAGGAAGAGCATGCCATTTTAACAGATGCCAATTAGGAAGAGCATGCCATTTTAGCAGACACAAGCAAAGGAAGAGCATGTCATTTTAACAGAGGCAAATTAGGAAGAATATGCCATTTCAGCAGTAGCAGAGTAGAAAGAGTATGCCATTTTAAGAGACACAGTGTAGGAAGAGTATGCCATTTCAACAGAAGCAGAGTAGAAAGAGAATGCCATTTTAAGAGACACAGTGTAGGAAGAGTATGCCATTTTAAAAGACACATAGTAGGAAGAGCATGCCATTTTAACAGATGCAGATTAGGAAGAGCATGCCATTTTAATAGGTACCAATTAGGAGGAGCATGCCATTTTAGCAGAGACAGAGTAGGAAGGGCATGTAATTCTAACAGAGGCGGATTAGGAAGAGTATTCTATTTTAACAGACACAGAGTAGAAAGAGCATGCCATTTTAACAGACACAGAGTAGGAAGAGCATGCCATTTTAACAGACACAGAATAGGAGGAGCATGTCATTTTAATAGATGCTAATTAGGAAGACTATGCTATTTCAACAGAAGCAGAGTAGGAAGAGTATGCTATTTTAACAGAGTAGGAAGAGCATGCCATTTTAACAGAATCAGACTTGGAAGAGCATGCCATTTTAAAAGACACAGAGTAGGAAGAACATGCCATTTTAACAGACACAAAGTAGGAAGAGCATGCCATTTTAACAGACAGAGTAGGAAGAGCATATCATTGTAACAGACAGAGATTAGGAAGGGCATGTCATTTTAATAGAGGAAGATTATGAAGAGCATGCCATTTTAACAGAAGCAGAGTAAGAAGAGTATGCTATTTTAACAGACACAGAGTAGGAAGAGCATGCCATTTTAACAGAAGCAGAGAAGGAAGAGTATACAATTTTAATAGATACAGAGTACAAAGAGTATGCCATTTTAACAGAAGTGAAGTAGGAAGAGCATGCCATTTTAATAGCTGCTGATTAGGAAGAACATGCCATTTTAAGAGAAGCAGAGTATAGAGAGTATGCTATTTTAACAGACACAGAGTAGGAATAGAACGCCATTTTAACAGTGTAGGAAGAGCATGCCATTTTAAGAGACACAGAGTAGGAAAAGCATGCCATTTTAAAAGACACAGAGTAGGAATAGCATGCCATTTTAAGAGACACAGAGTAGGAAGAGCATGTCATTTTTTTAAAAGACACACAGAGGGAAGAACATGCAATTTTAACAGACACATAGTAAAAAGTTCATGAAAAAAGAGAGAAGAGAGCCAGCAAACTGTGTCCTGAATAAATTTATTTAAAAAAACAACAAAAAATAGACAAACAGACCAGTTTCGGCTGGGAAAAATAACACAGCCTTCTTCAGTGTAAATTCAAGAATATCCACATTGTTGTTTAAATATCCTTAGAAGATATCTGATTGGTTAAGCCTAGAATTGTTCATTGAGACCTGGTGGGAATAAACTCCCTAATTTAACAATCCATTTCTTTTCCTTTGAATTCAAAAGAGAGTGCCAACCAGTTTTATTCTGTTTATTACCCTTTATGATGTCAATAATCATAAAATAAAGTTTTGCAGTTGGATGTGTTACATGATGTTTATATAGAGCATTGTGGACCTTATGATTCTTAATATTACTGATATGTTCTGAGATTCTAAATCTTAGAGGACGTGATGTCTGCCCTACATAGAAAGACCCACATGTACAAGCAGCCAAATAAATGACCCAGTCAGAACTACAGTTAGCAAAAAAATTAATATCAAAAACCGTGGCTGTGTTCCTGCTTGAAAATTGTTTGCTTTTGACTATTCTATTGCAATTACTACAATGGCCACAAGGGAAACAGCCAATCAAAGGTTCCCCTGTTAATGTAGTTTGTATATATTGAAATTTGCCATCAGCATGTGCATGTTTATAATGGTTGAAACAGCCACCTAAATTTTTTCCTTTCCTAAATGAGAAAAGGCATCTATCTGGTATAAAAACTAGATACCTCTGGATCATACTGTAGGATATTCCAATGTCTATGTACACTTTGTATTAAACTATTCGAATTCCTACCGAAAGTTGTAGTAAACCTGATTGGTTGTGAGACCTTATTATTGCATTCTTGGTAACATAAAAGATCATCCCGTTTAAGTTTATTAACATGGTTGCTTGCATGCAGAACATGTCCCATTTTATAACCCCTCGATGTGAATCTATCTGTAAGATCTTTCCTATGTTCTTGGAAAGAGGAATCAGTGGAGCATATACGTTTCATTCTAATAAATTGTGATTTTGGAATGTTTTTGGCAATATGTGGTGGATGGAAACTGGATGCATGAAGAATAGTGTTGTATTCAGGATGTTTTCTGAAAACCTTGGTATCTAAGGTATGGTCAGGTAATCTGTTGATTAAAACATCCAAAAAAGTGAT
This sequence comes from Protopterus annectens, assembly GCF_019279795.1. NCBI lineage: Eukaryota > Metazoa > Chordata > Ceratodontiformes > Protopteridae > Protopterus > Protopterus annectens. Next base: position 1,147,777,657 of record NC_056725.1, on the reverse strand, counting down.
GGTATTAGTATCATGATGTACAGTAAAATGAAGACCCCATTTGTTGTTATTGAGGTATATCAAAAAATTTAATAATTAATTAGTACCACCTTTTCATACCATCCAACAATCGTCCAAGTAGCGTCTCCAAATATCCAGATGGTTCAAATAGATGTTATTACAATTATTGTAGATCAGATCCCTTTCAACATAAGCCATAAAAAGGTCAGCATAAATCGGGGCAAAAGATGACCCCATAGCCGTACCCTTTGTTTGCCAATAAACGGAATAAAACTAGTTGGCACTCTCTTATGAATTCAAAGGAAAAGAAATGGATTGTTAAATTAGGGAGTTTATTCCCACTAGGTCTTAATGAACAATTCTAGGCTTAACCAATCAGATATCTTCTAAGGATATTTAAACAACAATATGGATATTCTTGAATTTACACTGAAGAAGGCTGTGTTATTTTTACCAGCCGAAACTGGTCTGTTTGTCTATTTTTTGTTGTTTTTTAAATAAATTTATTCAGGACACAGTTTGCTGGCTCTCTTCTCTCTTTTTTCATGAATTGTTTGCTTTGGAGCCGTGCAATTGTGCCCGTGCAGGGGGTATTTTTTTGATGTTGCACATAGTAAAAAGACCATGCCATTTTAACAGAAGCAGAGTAGGAAGAGTATGCTATTTTAACAGACACAGAGTAAGAAGACCATGCCATTTTAACAGACACAGAGTAGGAAGAGCATGCCATTTTAACAGACACAGATTAGGAAGAGCATGCCATTTTAACAGATGCCTATTAGGAAGATCATGCCATTTTAGCAGACACAGAGTAGGAAGAACATGCCATTTTAGGAGACACAGAGTAGGAAGAGCATACCATTTTAAAAGGCACAGAGTAGGAATAGCATGCCATTTTAAGAGACACAGAGTAAGAAGACCATGCCATTTTAACCGACACAGTGTAGGAAGAGCATGCCATTTTAAAAGACACAGATTAGGAAGAGCATGCCATTTTAACAGATGCCAATTAGGAAGAACATGCTATTTTAACAGACGCAGAGTTGAAAGAGCATGCCATTTTAACACAGATTAGGAAGAGCATGCCATTTTAACAGATGCTGATTGGAAGAGCATGCCATTTTAGCAGAAGCAGAGTAGGAGGAGCATGCCATTTAAAAAGACACAGAGTAGGAAGAGGATGCCATTTTAACAGCACAGTAGGAAGAGCAAGCCACTTTAAGAGACACAGAGTAGGAAGAGCATGCCACTTTAACAGAAGCAGGGTAGGAAAAGTATGGTATTTTGATAGACAAAGAATAGGAAGAGCATAGCATTTTAACAGACACAGAGTTGGAAGACCATGCCATTTTAGGAGACACAGAGTAGGAAGAGCAAGACATTTTAAGAGACACAGACCATGAAGAGCATGCAATTTTAACAGACACAGAGTTGGAAGACCATGCCATTTTAACAGATGCAGATTAGGAAGACTATGCAATTTAAACAGACACAGAGTAAGAAGACCATGCCATTTTAACAGAAACAGAGTAGGAAGAGCATGCCATTTTAACATACACAGATTAGGAAGAGCATGCCATTTTAACAGATGCAGATTAGGAAGAGTATGTGATTTTAACACACACTGATTAGGAAGAGCATGCCATTTTAGCAGACACAGAGTAGGAAGAGCATGCCATTTTTAGTAGGAACAGCATGCGAGTTTAACAGACAGAGTAAGAAGAGCATGCCAGTTTAACAGATGCAAAATAGGAAGAGTATGCCATTTAAAGAGAGGCAGACTATGATGAGCATGCCAGTTTAAGAGACACAGAGTAGGAAGAGCATGCCATTTTAAAAGACACAGAGTAGAAAGAGCATGCCATTTTAACAGACACAGAGTAGGAAGAGCATGCCATTTTAACAGAAGCAGAGTAGGAAGAGTATGCCATTTTAACAGATGCTGATTAGGAAGAGCATGCCATTTTAACAGACACAGAGTAGGAAGAGCATGCCATTTTAACAGATGCTGATTAGGAAGAGCATGTAATTTCAACAGAGGAAGAGTAGGAGGAGTATGCCATTTTAACAGACACAGAGTAGGAAGAGCATGCCATTTTAACAGATGCTGATTGGAAGAGCATGCCATTTTAACAGACACAGAGTAGGAAGAGCATGCCATTTTAACAGATGCTGATTAGGAAGAGCATGTCATTTCAACAGAAGAAGAGTAGGAGGAGTATGCCATTTTAAAAGACACAGAGTAGGAAGAGCATGCTATTTTAAAAGACAGAGTAAGAAGAGCATGTCAGTTTAACAGATGCAGAAAAGGAAGAGTATGCCATTTTAAGAGAGATAGAGTACAATGAGCATGCCATTTTAACAGACACAGAATAGGAAGAGGATGCCTTTTTAACAGATGCTGATTAGGAAGAGCATGCCATTTTAGTAGATAAAAGCAAAGGAAAAGTATGTCATTTTAACAGAGGCAAATTACGAAGAGTATGCCACTTCAACAGAAGCAGAGTAGGAAGAGCATGCCATTTTAAAAGACACAGAGTAGGAAGAGCATGACATATTAACAGACAGAGTAGGAAGAGTATGTTATTTTAACACTCACAGATTAGGAAGAGTATGCCATTTTAACAGATGCTAATTAGGAAGAGCATGCTATTTTAGAAGACACAGAGTAGGGAGAGCATGCCATTTTAAAGGACATAGTAGGAAGAGCATGCCATTTTAACAGACGCAGAATAGGAAGAGCATGCCATTTTAACAGATACCGATAAGGAAGAGCATGCTACTTTAGCAGACACAGAGTAGGAAGAGCATGTCATTTTAACAGAGGCAGATTAGGAAGAGAATGCCATTTTAACAGAAGCAGAGTAGGAAGAGCATGCCATTTTAGCAGAAGCAAACTAGGAAGAGAATGCCATTTTAAAAGACAGAGTAGGAAGAGGATGCCATTTTAACAGACACAAAGTAGGAAGAGCATGCCATTTTAAGAGACACAGAGTAGGAAGAGCATGCCATTTTAAGAGACACAGAGTAGAAAGAGCATGCCATTTTAAAAGACACAGAGTAGGAAGAGCATGGCATTATAACAGACACAGAGAAGGAAGTACATGCCACTTCAAGGGACACAGTAGGAGGATCGTGCCATTTTAAAAGACACAGAGTAGGAAGAGCATGCCAGTTTAACAGACACAGAATAGGAAGAGGATGCCATTTTAACAGAGGCAGATTAGGAAGAGAATGCCATTTTAACAGAAGCAGAGTAGGAAGAGCATGCCATTTTAGCAGAAGCAAACTAGAAAGAAAATGCCATTTTAAAAGACAGAGTAGGAAGAGTATGCTATTTTAACAGACACAGATTAGGAAGAGCATGCCACTTTAGCAGACACAGAGTAGGAAGAGCATGTCATTTTAGCAGAGGCAGATTAGGAAGAGTATGCTATTTTAACAGACACAGAATAGGAAGAGCATGCCATTTTAAAAGACACAGAGTAGGAAGAGGATGCCATTTTAACAGACACAGAGTAGGAAGAGCATGTCATTTTAAGAGACACTGAGTAGAAAGAGCATGCCGTTTTAACAGAAGCAGAGTAGGAAGAGCATGCCATTTTAAGAGACACAGATTAGGAAGAGTATGCCATTTTAACAGATGCTAATTAGGAAGAGCATGCTATTTTAGAAGACACAGAGTAGGGAGAGCATGCCATTTTAAAGGACATAGTAGGAAGAGCATGCCATTTTAACAGACGCAGAATAGGAAGAGCATGCCATTTTAACAGATACCGATAAGGAAGAGCATGCTACTTTAGCAGACACAGAGTAGGAAGAGCATGTCATTTTAACAGAGGCAGATTAGGAAGAGAATGCCATTTTAACAGAAGCAGAGTAGGAAGAGCATGCCATTTTAACAGAAGCAGAGTAGGAAGAGTATGCTATTTTAACAGACACAGAGTAGGAAGACCATGCCATTTTAACAGACACAGAGTAGGAAGAGCATGCCATTTTAACAGACACAGAGTAAGAAGACCATGCCATTTTAACAGACACAGAGTAGGAAGAGCATGCCATTTTAACAGACACAGATTAGGAAGAGGATGCCATTTTAACAGACACAGAGTAGGAAGAGCATGTCATTTTAGCAGAGGCAGATTAGGAAGAGTATGCTATTTTAACAGACACAGAATAGGAAGAGCATGCCATTTTAAAAGACACAGAGTAGGAAGAGGATGCCATTTTAACAGACACAGAGTAGGAAGAGCATGTCATTTTAAGAGACACTGAGTAGAAAGAGCATGCCATTTTAACAGAAGCAGAGTAGGAAGAGCATGCCATTTTAAGAGACACAGATTAGGAAGAGTATGCCATTTTAACAGATGCTAATTAGGAAGAGCATGCTATTTTAGAAGACACAGAGTAGGGAGAGCATGCCATTTTAAAGGACATAGTAGGAAGAGCATGCCATTTTAGCAGAAGCAAACTAGGAAGACCATGCCATTTTAACAGAAGCAGAGTAGGAGGAGCATGCCATTTAAAAAGACAGAGTAGGAAGAGGATGCCATTTTAACAGACACAGAGTAGGAAGAGCATGCCATTTTAACAGACACAGAGTAGGAAGAGCATGTCATTTTAAGAGACACTGAGTAGAAAGAGCATGCCATTTTAACAGAAGCAGAGTAGGAAGAGCATGCCATTTTAAAAGACACAGAGTAGGAAGAACACGTCATTATAACAGACACAAAGAAGGAAGTACATGCCATTTTAAGAGACAAAGTAGGAAGAGCGTGCCATTTTAACAGAAGCAGAGCAGGAGAAGCATGCCACTTTAAAAGACACAGAGTAAAAATAGCATGGAATTTTAACAAAAGCAGGGTAGGAAAAGTATGGTATTTTGATAGACAAAGAATAGGAAGAGCATAGCATTTTAACAGACACAGAGTTGGAAGAGCATGCCATTTTTGGGGACACAAAGTAGGAAGAGCATGCCATTTTGAAAGACACAGAGTAGGAAGAGTATGCCATTTTAACAGACACAGACCCTAAAGAGCATGCAATTTTAACAGACACAGAGTAAACAGATCATGCCATTCTAACAGAAGCAGAGTAGGAAGAGTATGCGATTTAACAGACACAGAGTAAGAAGACCATGCCATTTTAACAGACACAGAGTAGGAAGAGCATGCCATTTTAAAAGACACAGATTAGGAAGAGCATGCCATTTTACAGACACAGAGTAGGAAGAGCATGCCATTTTAACAGAAGCAGAGTAGGAAGAGCATGCCATTTTAAGAGACACAGAGTAGGAAGGGCATGCCATTTTAACAGACACAGATTAGGAAGAGCATGCCATTTTAGCAGACACAAGCAAAGGAAGAGCATGTCATTTTAACAGAGGCAAATTAGGAAGAATATGCCATTTCAGCAGTAGCAGAGTAGGAAGAGTATGCCATTTTAACAGACTGAGTAGGAAGAGCATGCCATTTTAAAAGAGACAGACTAGGAAGAGCATTCCATTTTAACAGACACAGAGTAGGAAGAGCATGACATTTTAACAGACATCAAGTAGGAAGAGTATGCTATTTTAACAGACACAGAGTAGGAAGAGCATGCCATTTTAACAAAAGCCGAGTATGAAGAGTATGCTATTTTAACAAACACTGAGTAGGAAGACCATGCCATTTTAACAGACACAGAGTAGGAAGAGCATGCCATTTTAACAGATGCTGATTAGGAAGAGCATGCCATTTTACCAGACACAGAATAGGAAGAACATGCCATTTTAACAGAAGCAGAGTAGGAAGAGTATGCTATTTTAACACACAGAGTAGGAAGAGCATGTCATTTTAATAGAGTAGAAGGAGCATGCCATTTTAACAGAGTAGGAAGAGCATGCCAATTTAACAGACACAGAGTAAGAAGAGCATCCCATTTTAAGAGACACAGAGTAGGAAGAGCAGAGCTGTAGTAACTACAGAAGGATAAAACTGATCAGGCACAGTTTTAAGTTATGGGAAAGAGTAGTGGAAGCAAGGTTAAGAAGGGAGGTGATGATTAGTGATCAGCAGTATGGTTTCATGCTGGGAAAAAGCACTACAGATGTGATGTTTGCTTTGACAGTGTTGAGGGAGAAATATAGAGAAGGTCAGAAGGGGTTGCATTGTGTTTTTGTAGACTTAGAGAAAGCATATGATAGGGTGCCTAGAGAGGAGTTGTGGTATTGTATGAGGAAGTCGGGAGTGGCAGAGAAGTATGTAAGAGTGGTACAGGATATGTACGATTGTAGTGTGACAGTGGTGAAGTCTGCAGTGGGAGTGACAGAGGTGGGATTACATCAAGGATCATCTCTGAGCCTTTTCTTATTTGCAATGGTGATGGACAGGTTGACAGATGAGATCAGACAAGAGGCCCCAATGGACTATAATGTTTGCAGATGACATTATGATCTGTAGTGAGAGTAGAGACCAGGTAAAGGAGACCTTGGAGAGGTGGAGGTATGCTCAAGAGAGGAGAGGAATGAAGGTCAGCAGGACTAAAACAGAATTTATGTGTGTGAATGAGAGGGACAATAGAGGAATGGTGAGGATGCAGGGAGTAGCGCTGGCAAAGGTGGATGAGTTCAAGTACTTGGGATCAACAGTTGAGAGTAATCGTGAGTGTGGAAGTGAGGTGAAGAAGAGAGTACAGGCAGGGTGGAATGGGTGGAGAAGAGTTTCAGGAGTGATTTATGACAGATGGGTACCAGTAAGAGTGAAATGGAAGGTCTACAAGAGGGTAGTGAGACCAGCTATGTTGTATGGGTTAGAGATGGTGGCATTGACAAAAAGGCAGGGGTCAGAGCAGGAAGTGGCAGAGTTAAAGATGTTAAGATTTGCACTCAGTGTGACAAGGATGGACAGAATTATGAATCAGTATATTAGATGGTCAGCTCAGGTTGGACAGTTTGGAGACAAAGTCAGAGAGGCGAGATTGCGTTGGTTTGGACAAGTGCTGAGGAAGTAAGCTGGGTATATTGGGAAAAAGATGTTAAGGATGGAGCTGCCAGGTAAGAGGAAAAAGAGGAAGGCCTAAGATAAGGTTTATGGATGTGGTGAGAGAGGACATGCAGGAGGTTGGTATGACAGAGCAAGATGCAAAGGACAGGAAGAAATGGAAACAGATGATCTGATGTGGCAACCCCTAACGGGAACAGCTGAAAGAGAAGAAGAAGAGTAGGAAGAGCATGTCATGTTAACAGACGCAGATTAGAAAGAGCATTCCATTATAACAGATGCCAATTAGGAGGAGTATGCCATTTTAACAGACAGAGAAGGAAGAGCATGCCATTTTACCAGACACAGAATAGGAAGAACATGCTATTGCCATTTTAACAGAAGCAGAGTAGGAAGGGTATGCTATTTTAACACACAGAGTAGGAAGAGCATTCCATTTTAACACATGCTGATTAGGAAGAGCATGCCATTTTAACAGACAGAGAAGGAAGAGCATGCCATTTTACCAGACACAAAGTAGGAAGAGCTTTGCCATTTTAACAGAATCAGAGTAGGAAGAGGATGCCATTTTAAGAGACACAGAGTAGGAAGAGCATGCCATTTTAACACACACAGAGTAGAAAGAGCATGCCATTTTAACAAAAGCAAAGTAGGAAGAGCATCCCATTTTAGCAGACACAGAATAGGAAGAGCATGCCAGTTTAACAGATGCAGAATACGAAGAGCATGTCATTTTAAGAGACAAGGATTAGGAAGAGCATCCCATTTTAACAGACAAGAATTAGGAAGAGCATGTCATTTTAACAGATACCAATTAGGAAGAGCATGCCATTTTAGCAGACACAAGAGTACGAAGAGAATGTCATTTTAACAATGGCAAATTAGGAATAGTCTGCCATTTTAACAGAAGCAGAGTAGGAAGACTATGGTATTTTAACAGAAGCAGAGTAGGAAGAACATTCCATTTTAAAAGACACAGAGTAGGAAGAGCATGCCATTTTAAGAGACACAGAGTAGGAAGAGCATGCCATTTTAAAAGACACAGAGTAGGAAGAGCATGCAATTTTAACAGACAAAACGCAGGAACAGCATGCCATTTTAGAAAAAGCCGAGTATGAAGAGTATGCTATTTTAACAAACACTGAATAGGAAGACCATGCCATTTTAACAGACACAGAGTAGGAAGAGCATGCCATTTTAAAAGACACAGAGTAGGAAGAGCATGCCATTTTAGCAGGCACAGAGTAGGAAAAGCATGCCATTTTAAGAGACACAGTGTAGGAAGAGCAAGCAATTTTAAAAGACACGTAGTAGGAAAAGCATGCCATTTTAACAGGCACAGATTAGGAAGAGCATGTAATTTTAACAGACAAAAAGCAGGAGCAGCATGCCATTTTAGAAAAAGCAGAGTATGAAGAGTATGCTATTTTAACAGACACAGAGTAGGAAGATCATGCCATTTTAAAAGACATGTAGAAGGAAGAGCATGCCATTTTAACAGACACAAATTAGGAAGAGCATGTCATTTTAACAGATACCAATTAGGAAGAGCATGCCATTTTAAAAGACACAGAGTAGGAAGAGCATGCCAGTTTAACAGATGCAAAATAGGAAGAGTATGCCATTTAAAGAGAGGCAGACTATGATGAGCATGCCAGTTTAAGAGACACAGAGTAGGAAGAGCATGCCATTTTAACAGACAAGAATTAGGAAGACCATGCCATTTTAGAAGACACAAGCAAAGGAAGAGAATGTCATTTTAACAATGGCAAATTAAGAAGAGTATGCCACTTCAACAGAAGCAGAGTAGGAAGAGTATGCCATTTTAACAGACAGAGTAGGAAGAGCATGCCATTTTAAAAGACACAGAGTAGGAAGAGCATGCCATTTTAACAGACACAGAGTAGGAAGAGTATGCCATTTTAAAAGACACAGAGTAGGAAGAGCATGCCATTTTAAGAGACACAGAGTAGGAAGAGCATGCCATTTTAAAAGACACAGAGTAGGAAGAGCATGCCATTTTAAGAGACACAGAGTAGGAAGAGCATGTCATTTTAACAGACACAGAGTAGGAAGAGTATGTCATTTTAAAAGACACAGAGTAGGAAGAGCATGTAATTTTAACAGACAAAACGCAGGAACAGCATGCCATTTTAGAAAAAGCAGAGTATGAAGAGCATGCCATTTTAACAGAGTAGGAAGAGCATGCCATTTTAAAAGACACAGATTAGGAAGAGCATGCCATTTTAACAGACACAGAGTAGGAAGAGTATGTCATTTTAAGAGACAAGGATTAGGAAGAGCATCCCATTTTAACAGACACAGATTAGGAAGAGCATGCCATTTTAGCAGACACACAGTAGGATGAGCATGTCATTCTAATAGAGGCAGATTAGGAAGAGCATGCCATTTTAACAGACACAGAGTAGGAAGAGCATGCCATTTTAACAGACACAGCGTAGGAAGAACACGTCATTATAACAGACACAAAGAAGGAAGTACATGCCATTTTAAGAGACAAAGTAGGAAGAGCGTGCCATTTTAAAAGACACAGAGTAGGAAGAGCATGCATTTTAACAGACACAGAGTAGGAAGAGCATGCCATTTTAACAGAAGCAGAGTAGGAAGAGTATGTTTTTTTAACAGACAAAGAGTAGGAATACCATGTCATTTTAACAGACACAGAGTAAGAAGACCATGCCATTTTAACAGACACAGAGTAGGAAGAGCATGCAATTTTAACAGACACAGAGTAAAAAGACCATGCCATTTTAACAGAAGCAGAGTAGGAAGAGTATGCTATTTTAACAGATACAGAGTAAGACGACCATGCCATTTTAACAGAAACAGAGTAGGAAGAGCATGCCATTTTAACATACACAGATTAGGAAGAGCATGCCATTTTAACAGATGCCGATTAGGAAGAGCATGCCATTTTAGCAGACAGAGTAGGAAGAGCATGCCATTTAACAGACACAGATGAGGACGACCATGCCATTTGAAAAGACAGAGTAGGAAGAGCATGCCATTTTAACAGATGCTCATTCAGAAGAGCATGCTATTTCAACAGAAGCAGAGTAAGAAGAGTATGCCATTTTAACAGACACAGAGTAGGAAGAGCATGCCATTTTAACAGACAGAGTAGAAACAGCATGCCATTTTAGGTTCACAGGTTCATAGGTTCATACTAGGCTATCTGCCCTAGGGCATTTCTAAGCCTAGCCAGAGTGTGTTTGGCTTTCGCCACCCATTTTAAATTAATTTTGCTATGCCCTTTTTCGAGGTTAGTATACTGTGCCTCTGTCTAGCAGTGACACAGAAGTGATACCCAGAGTAAACCTATGATCTCCCATCCACTAATCAAGATTCCTCTTGAAGAGAGTCAATGAGGGACTCTGCCTAATTTGGACTGGGATTTTATTCCAGAGTGAAGGGAGCCTCTGGGTTATGAATCTGTCCCTCCAGCATGTCCTATTTATTTCAGTGCTGAGGTTCAAGTCTCTCGAGCGCGTAGCTCGATGGGATTTGGATTTTCTGAGGTGCAGCATGTCCATTAACTCCGAGTTGGACATGGCTTTATACGTCAGGCACAGATCGCCTCTGAGCAGGCGATATGCCACTGAGTAGAGCTGGAGTTTCTTTAACCAGGCAGCATATTGCCTCTGTTTGAGCCCTTTGATCTTCTTGGTGAGGTACTTTTGGGGTCTTTCCAGTTGCTTCAGGTGTCTGGTAAGGTACATCCCAAAAGGGACATTGTACTCAATTATGGGCCTGATGAGGGATGAGTAAATTGGCACGATGACCTCCCCTGATCTAGATGTGAATCCCTTCATGATTAGGTGAGCTATATAAAATGTTTTTCTAACCACTTTGGCCACGTGGTTGTCAAATGAGAGATTACTATCAACTTGGGTCCCCAGGTCCCCAATTACTTCTTCCATACTTAATGGATTACCACCTATGTGGTAATTTGTGGGCACTTTGTTTTTGCCAAAGGGAATGACTATACACTTTTTGGCGTTTAGCTTGAGGACATGGCTCTGGCACCAGTTGTCTGTTTCTATGAGGCCCTTTTGGAGGATGCTTGTGTCGGCTGGAGAGTCGATTATGGCGCCCAGTTTGCAGTCATCTGCGAACTTGATCAGCCACAGTCCTTCCATGTTAGCCTGTACCTCCGAGAAATATATACCGAACAAGAGAGGTCCCAGGACTGAGCCTTGTGGGATGCCACTTGTAACTGGTTTGGAGTCTGACATGGCTCCAGCAATTCTAACCATGTGGGTTCTGTCCTTGAGCCAGTTTGTAAACCATCTAGTGACATAGGGGTTTATATTTAAGCTGGTGGGCTTATCTATAATGCCCGAGTGGGGTATTGTATCGAAGGCTTTTGCGAGGTCCAGGTAGGCTGTGTGGACCACCTTCCCCTCGTCAATGGCCTTGGTGACTGTTTCAAAGAAATTGACCAGGTTTAAGAGGCATGATCTGCCCTTAACAAAGCCGAACTGGGTAGGATCCAGTGTCTGTAGGTCCCCAATATCTTTATTTATGAGGTCCATGATGACCCTTTCCATAGCTTTGCAGACCAAGCTAGTCAGGCTTATGGGGCGATAGTTTCCAGGACCCGTTGAGGCACTACCTTTGTGGAGAGGGACCACTGTTGCTGTACGCCACTCTTTGGGTACATATCCTGTAGTAAGGCTGAGATTGAACAGTAGTTTTATGTTTGGGTTTAGCTCTTCTTGGAGTTCATGTAGGACGCAGCCAGGACTCCGTCTGGTCCCATTGATGCTGTGTTTTTTGCTTTGGAGAGGGTGGCTCTTACCTGAGCATCCGAGATGTCAGGGGGGCAGCACTCTGCTGGGATAGATATTTGCCCTTTTGGTGGGGAGGGGGGGAGAAGTTTGCGCTGAACCTGTCAGCTAGGATGTTGGCAATGTCTGTGGGTTTGGTGTATCTTTTGTCATTTTGGACTAATTCTGAGCATATCTGGGAATTCCCACCCAGGTTCCTACATAACTAAAGAAAGCCTTGTGATTCTCCTTAGTGTCCTGTGCAATTTTTCTCTCTAAGCTGGCCTTAGACAATTTTATGAGTGCCCGTAGTTTTTTGCTAATACTGATCAGAGATGCTTTCCCTTTTTGGGATTTTGCTCTATCATGTAGTAGCTTCCTCCTTCTATTGTATAGTTTGTTTATGGCTGGGGTCCACCAGACAGGACGTCTGCCTTTGGAGGATTGGGTCTTGGTTTTATCTGGGATTGCATGATCCATTCATTCCTGAAGGTGTTCATAGAATGCGTTTATAAAGGATTCTGCAGTTTGGGCCGTATTTTCCACAGGCCCGGGGGATTTGAAGGATTCCACCTTGGTTTTGAGGAGTGTGAAATTTGCTTTAGAGAAGTTTTTCACTGTGGTTTTCTGGGCAGGGGGTGGGGTCGGGATGTGAATATCCTGTAAGATTTGTTTATGGTCTGATCTTACCAGTGAGGGATACACTTCTGGTCTGGAGCATAGAGTCCCCATGTTGGTGATGATCAGGTCCAGTATGTTTTCCCCTCTTGTGGGAGTGGTAACAAGTTGTTCCATAGCATTTGAGTTTATAAATTCTAGGAACCTTTGGGCTAGGGTGTTGGAGCTAGAGTAATGCTCCCAGTCTATGTTTGGGCAGTTGAAGTCGCCCAATATAATGGTGTTTGGAGAGACCTTCATATTTTCCAGTGTTCTCAGGAAGGCCAAGTGGGGTTCCTGGGTTTGGGAGGGTGGTCTGTAGCAGGCTATAAACTGGAAGGCAGTTTTACCCACTGTCAGTTGCACATGGATAGTCTCTGATGCTTCGTGCTGTGCCACCAACCTGGAGGTGTGGGTATCTTTGACGAATATTGATACTCCCCCTCCTTTTGTGGTTCGGTCCAAGTTTTGGGGCCGAAAAGCATGGTATGAGGTATAACCTGGTAGTGATGGGGTGCTTTCGGGAGCCTTGAACCAGGTTTCTGTTACTGCACAGATAGCGATGTTCTCCATGCTAAGGAGAGTTTCGAGTGCGTGCATCTTGAGGTTTAGACTTCTGGCGTTGAGTAGCATTACTCTTAGTTTCTTATCCCTTGTGATACCTATGGAGGTGGATTTGTCTTTTGAGCCTTGCCTAAAAAAGGCACTATGGGGGCAGCAAGAGCCTTTGCCAATATCCGAAAGCCCAGGGGTGACAGGGGCAAACTGTCCCTAGCGAAGCATCGTGGCTTGTCGAGCATGTCATCCCAAGCTGACAGGCATTGGATCCCCTTTGAATGACACCAATACTTAAGCCAATTGTTGAAATTGATCATCTTGTCTTCATATTGTGGCATCATTCTTGGTGAGGGTAAGATGCTACTCAAGGTCAGGGTCATACCTCCTGGGCTACATGCCCAGAGAGCTCCTCTATGTCTCTTTTCATGTAGTCCAGGGAGGTACGTCTCAGGTCATTCACACCACCATGGACAATGACTGAGTCATATTTGTACTTGCCTTGGAGTGACCTGAGTGCTTGTGTTATGTGGCAGATCCTAGCGCCAGACAGGCAGCTCACCGTGACCTTCTCCTTGTTCAGCCTGGTTAGCGGGACGTCAGTGTGCCTGATAATAGAGTCACCTATTACAAGTGTAGCAGGTGTGCTGTTTAGCCTTACGGGCTGTGACTGTTCGGCACACTGGCTTTGTGAGCTATGTGTTGCACGTGTTTTGTTTTGGGGTAGCGGTTGCTTGGGTGTCTGCTTTGGAGGTCTCTACTGCTTAGGCAGATTTTTATTTAGAGCCTTCGAGTATGTTTTTGTGTGTTTATGTGTTTGGTTTGCTGTCGTGGTAGGTCTATGTGAGACTGGAATTGTAGTGAGTGTGGTTTCCTTCTCCTTCCCCTGACTGGTTACACCAGTACTGAGTTGAGAGAGCTTAGCCTCCAGTTTGGCTATATGGTTGCATCTCTCACATGTGTTGGAATTTGTTGGGAGGAGGAGAGGGTTGTCTGTGTACATGAGGCAGTTGTAAAATTGCCTCAAGATTCCCTGTTAGAAAAATATGTATTAATGTATATGTTTAGTGCTTATTAAGAAATAAGAAAGATATAATGCATTTTATTCTATTAATGTTATGACAAGAAAAATGAATTCATATGAAACTGCAAGAAGCTTTTGGAAACTGCAGTGTGCCTTTTTGCAAGTTGGCCTCTGACCCCAGCAGCTGCTAGCTCAGCAAGAATTAATGTTTATGCTTCTCACAAGTGATTATCTGCTGGGTCAGGAAATTAAATGTGTGAAATAATGAGAATCTTCTGTTCTTTTCCACCTGAGCAATCGACCTTGTATATGTTACTAGATAACGCACCGGTTGCAAGGAGGAAGTGATAACATGTAACAAGGAAAATGTATTGAGAACTGTATCTACTATTATGTTCAAATTAATTTAGAACCTTGAGTGGAAACATTTGTAAAAGGGTATTGTAACTAACCAGGTGGCTAGCAAGGCCACGTTGTTTACTAGAAATGTTTTTAAGCAAAATGTAGTATCAGCATTTTAGATGAATAGAATATTGTAAGCTAAAGTGATGTAAAACCCCTTGTGACTGACTACGTCAGCCTGGTGGGTTAATGCTAGTAAGAAATGCTATAAAAGTTGTGTTCTTCCTGTTTCATTCAGACAAAATTCTGTACTTGTACGTTTTTTGCTTCTTGGTGTACACTAGTAAAGAACCTGAACCTGAACCTCCTGTGTATTGATCTTTTTATTACAGTATTTTTTTCATTTAACAAATTGGTCCTTCGGACCAGAATCCTTCAGAAGCTGCGAATCAGAGCGTAGCGGTGGTCGAAGTCTGCATGCAGGAGAAGATACCGAAATGGTTCTTCTTGAGTGAAAAGACCTCCGACTGAATTGTCGTTTAAAGAGGCTGGCCACTTTCTGATCTGTGGCTGAAAAGCGGATCTCCACTGCGAACCGTGACTGCTCAATACCGGAGGCTCAGGTAGGGAGACTTTTTGCCTTTTTTCTGTTTTAGATCAGGGACTAGGTTACAGTAAATATTGTTTTTTTTGTCAGATTTGTCATACAGATCAGGGACAAGAAAAATTACTGTTTATTTGGTCATAGATCAGGGTAACAGAATAAGGTAGGCAGTTATTCTAGATAAGCTGTGAAAGGAACTGAAGTTGTGGTACCACGTGGTAAAAGGGTTACGTAACATTTATTAACATGGGAAATCAGTGCACTAAAACATCGCGAGACCCGCCCCTAACCGAAGACGCAAAATATATGCAACTACAACATGCAGATAATGTTAGATATTATGCAAAATGGGTTAACTAATATGAATTTGATGGGAAATTAGACAAATCTTCGCTTGTTAAACTTCTTAAACAGCTTAAAAGTGATACAAAAGGTCAGGCAAAGAAACAACGGCAATTAGGCATTCCTCAGGCACACAGGTGGATTGAGGAAGCAAACCGTAGGGAACAAAAGAGTAATAATTCAAAGGCATTGTTTTTAGACAAAGAAGATAATAATATAGTAGTAGCAACGGCTCCCCCCCACTCCCTTTTTCAGGATATGAAGCAGGTGGACAAGCTGGTCCACCTCCACGGTATCCTGATGTCTCAGTGAAACCGAAATTGTTTGTTAGAGATCCCATTGAAACTAGGTCCCGAACACGTAAAACACATAGGGACACAGAATCATATCAAACAGAGAGAAATTTACAAGATGAGAGTGAGGAAGAAATATGTCCACTTATAGAGGTACCAAATCCTCAGGCAGGACAGGTTGGACAAGACCCAACCCTCTTGGTATATAGGCCGTGGACACCGGAGGATATCCGGAAGGCTACTGAGGGAATTCCCCATCCAAAAGTTAATTTTACAAAATTCCTAGAAGATTTACAAGGCATGAGGTTAAGTTACCACTTAAATGGGGAACAAGTAGAAAAAGTAGTTAGACAAATTGTAGGTCCAGATTGGCACATGATTTGTGGCACCTGGAATCCTCGTAATGCAGAATTTAAGCCACTCCCACATAGTGACGCAGAACTTGACAATAGAGTAAAAAGCCTTACAGACTGAATCTCTGAGAAATGGAAACCTAGAGCAGACTGGACTTGTATTAATCAATGCATGCAGCAAGAAAATGAAACAGTAGATGGGTACTATGCCAGATTATTAGAGTGCTTTAACAATCATAGTGGCATGATAGTTCCTGAAAATCAAACGAATGATCCCCCATATGAACAACAATTGAAAAATGCATTTTTAAAAGGTTGCATTGCACCTATTAGTAACTTCATTATGAAGCATATGATAGATCATCAAACAAGTAGGTTACAAGCCTTACTTGAATATGCTAGACATGCTGAAAGACATTTTAATAGCAAAAAGAAAAAGAAAGCGCAAGTCTTCACTGCTGAAGACGGAGCTGAAGTTTATGTATTACAGTCTGGTAAAAAGGGTAAGAAAAATGCACAGGGAAATAAACAGTCTGACAAGCGGCCAGAGGACTTTGAAGAAAGGAAAAAGAGAGGTGAATGCTTTAAGTGCGGGAAGAAAGGACATCTAGCTAGGGATTGCAAACAAAATAAGAAGGTAACCACAGATGATAAGGGAGATGAGGACTGACTATATGATGGTAAAGATACACCATACGGGAGTCAGAAATCATGGGGAAAAGACAATAAAGAAAGAACAAATGTAAATGTGATAAAAGGAGTAGAGGAAGTGCAAGTAGACATGGAGGATGAAGAAAATGAGGTTTTAGATTTAGCATTATTGAGCCTAGAGCTCTACCTAGCAGACACAAAACCGGAAGTTACACTTCTGGTGGAGGGGAAGGAAGTTAAATTCCTGTGTGATTCAGGAGCGTCACGGACTCTGATACACCCCTCCAAGTTACCAGAACATTCAGAATCACCTGATTATATATTAGTGAAAGCTGCAAATGGACAGCTATACCGGGAACCACTTTCCCATGATATAGCAATAACTGACCCTGTTTCAGGGATGACTCAAAGGAGTAAAATTGTTGTTTCTGCAAAATGTCCAGTGAACCTATTAGGTAGGGGCCTTATGCAGATATTTGGCATAGCAGTAGTTCCGACTATGCAGGGTATGGAAGCACAGCGACAAATGGATACTTTTGTGGTGCGACCGGAGGGTGAAACTTTTTACTGGTACAGCCAGGACTTAGTTACGACTGGTCCAGGGGAAGTGACCGGGGAACTGATGAACGTAGCCATCAGTAAATCCCCCTCCCTTGACACTGACAGACAGCATTTGTTGCATTGCACTCTGTATTACTGTAGCACACTAGGACCTGATAAGGAATATGAGCAAGAATTGTTCAGAAATCGTGCAAACAGATTAGTGTTACGTAATCTGTACTGGGATACTGAGGGAAACAGTGTTGTTAGCTGTTCATTACCTCAAGAATTCCTTGCACTATACAAATCTAATCGATTACCACATGTCAGTTTAACTAAGAACAAAAATGTAAAATGGGCAGACCTAGGAGAAAAGGTAATGAGATGGGAGAAACAAACTGATTTAGAATTATCAGAGCAGGGAATACAGAAACAAAAACTGAATTGGCTAACACAGGCACACCCAGCTGTACACTTGCAGTCTAGCGAGGACAGCTGATTAGCATTCTTATTAGAAGAAGAGGAGAAAGCCTTATGTAACACATCAAAGATTCTTTGGTCAACAGGCAAGTCAGATGTAGGACTTATTCGAACAGCAGGACCAGTTACTATTACACCAAAGTCAGCATTCAGACCACAGAAGAGACAATATCCTTTGAGAAAGGATGCAGAGATAGGAATCCAACCTATAATAGCAGCATTACTTGCAGAAGGAGTACTGGTAGAATCTCCTGATTCACCATGTAATACACCCCTATTTCCTGTTAAAAAGGCAAACGGGGAATGGCGTATGGTTCAGGACTTACAAGCTGTAAATAATGCAGTAATACCTAGAGCACCTACGGTGCCAGATCCACACACTTTGTTAAATGATTTGAAACCTCACCAGAAATATTTCTCTGTGGTAGATATTAGCAATGCTTTCTTTTCAATACCTATACATCCTGATAGCCAATATTGGCTTGCATTTACATTTCAGGGGAAAAGGTATACCTATACTCGACTACCACAGGGATATTGTGAGAGTCCAACAATATTCGCACAAGAAATGGCTAGTAATTTGGCGGGATTCACCCCACCGGGGGATAGTCAAATTCTACTTTATGTAGATGACATCTTGCTAGCAGCCCCCACCCAGCAGCAATGCAGGGAGGATACCATAGCACTGTTACAATTCTTAGCAACACAAGGGCACAAAGTAAACAAAAGCAAACTACAGCTTTGGAGAAAACAAGTTAGATACCTAGGATATGTAATATCCAAAGAAGGTAGAATACTAGATGAGGATAGAAAAACAGCGATTTTACAAGCACCCAAACCAGCGACCAAGAAGGAAATGATGTCCTTCCTGGGAACAACTAACTTCTGCCGGAGTTGGATACCAAACTATGCTTTGGAATCTGCTCCACTGACCGACCTCATATACAAAAAGCCGATGGCAGCACAGGATTTATTACAATGGATACCTGAAGCAGAAATGGCTTTCTGCAGGTTGAAGCAATTAATAGCTTCTTCATTAGTTCTAGGATTACCAAACTATCATAAACGTTTCTTTCAAACTGTAGACTGTAAGCAAGGATATATGACATCAGTGTTGACACAACAACATGGGGATAAGCAACACCCCATAGCTTACTATTCATCACAGTTAGACCCAGTGGCACGATCCTTGCCCCACTGTATGCAAGCAGTGGTTGCAGCTGCAATAGCAGTACAGGCTTCAGCCTCAGTGGTGTTATTCCACCCTCTCACATTGAGAGTGCCTCATGCAGTCACGATAATTTTACTGCAAGAAAAGGTAGCTTATCTTTCTCCTGCTAGACACCTTTCCTGTATGACTATACTGTTGAGCCAACCTCATATGACAAATGAATGATGCACAACATTAAATCCATCAACTTTGCTCCTAACTCCTGCGGATGGCACACCACACAGTTGCCTGCAGGAAATTGAGCAGAAAACATTGCCCAGACAAGATCTCACGGATATTCCCTTGGATAAGGCCGAGGTGACATATTACATGGACGGCTCATGCAGAAGGGACCCTACAGGGAAAAATCTAGTGGGGTATGCAATAGTTACAGACACTGAAACCTTAGAAGCCCAATCCTTACCACATAACTTGTCTGCACAAGCAGCAGAGTTGATTGCCTTAACACGAGCTTGTACCTTAGCAAAAGACAAATGTGTAAACATATATACTGACAGTCAGTATGCTTTTTCTACTGTACATGTTTTTGCACAGCAGTGGAAAAATAGAGGGATGATAACATCTAGTGGTAAACCAATTAATCATGTGCAATTTATTTTAGAATTGTTAGAATCTATTCAGTTACCTACTAAAGTAGCTATTTGCAAATGCGTAGCTCATACGAAACAGCAGGACAGAATTTCAAAAGGTAATGCAAGAGCTGATGCAGCTGCAAAGCAAGCAGCTTCAGACTCAGAAACTTTACTTTTAGACGAGGAATTACAACCCTCTGAAATTTTAGACCTAGAAATGTTAAAAACAATGCAGATGCTTACGACAAAAGCAGAGAAACAAAAATGGGAAAAACGAGGAGCAATCCTTGAAAACGGGCTGTACATCTCCAAAGAGAAAAAAACAATTTTGCCGTCTAATTTGTTTAGATATGCAGCTTTGTTGAGCCATGGGCAGTGCCATGTCTTAACAGGGGGGATGGTACAGTTAGTAAACCGAATATTCCAAACATATGGATTCACAAATTACATAAAAAAATTTTGTGCGGCATGTCATATTTGTAACAAACATCATGCACAAGGGGCATTTAAACCTAAACAAGGAAGTTTTCCTACACCGCCATATCCTTTCCATACTATTTGTATGGATTTTATAGAATTGAACAAATGTGATAACAAAAGGTATTGCCTTGTCATTGTAGATATGTTTTCCAAATGGGTGGAAGCCTTTCCAACTAAAAACCCGGATGCAACAACAGTGGCAAAAGCTCTCATAAAGGAGATTATTCCTAGATTTGGCATACCGGAAAGGATCTATAGTCACAATGGTACACATTTTGTGAATCAGACCATACAGCAATTGGGACGCTTCTTTGGGATTTCCCTTAAGAACTATTGTGCTTATCACCCTCAGTCTGCAGGACTGGTGGAGAGGCACAATGGAGTCCTTAAGAACAAACTTAGAAAGTTAGTCAGCGAAACACAGAAGAACTGGGTGCACTGTCTGCCTCTGGCGCTGCTGAGTATGCGAACAGTTCCAAATGCAAAGGGTTTAACTCCTTTTGAAATGGTGTTTGGGAGAGCATATTATGTACCTCAGTGGAAAGCTCTCATGCCTGCAGACCAGGAGGTTGATAGTTCACTAGCTAGTTATATGAGGAAACTGTTAACAAATAAATCTCTCTTGCAGTTTAACTCTTTTTCAGATAAAGAACAGACCAGACCATTGGAAGCGATTCTAGCCCCGGGGTCCTAGATCTGGGTGAAGGTAACAAAGAGGAAGAATTGGGCAAGCCCGAAGTGGGAAGGACCATACCAGGTACTGTTGGCCACTCCTACTGCAGTCAAAATAGCCGAAAGGTCATCTTGGATCCATTTGACGCACTGTAAACCGGTAAAGAACTTTCAACTTGATAAAAACATTGTAACTGTTACGCAACAAGAACAAAATGGCCAAAGATAAGAATTCAGACCAACCTCAAAAATGTTGCATAATCATATTATTGAGCGTACACTTGTTGACTGTACTTTTGACAATTTTCTTTTTGTTGTGGTTTTTTCATTTCTCAACCACACAAGTAAAACTGGATAAACGTGATGAGACATCCATAGACTGGCATCCAAACTTTAACACATACCTAGCAATTAAATGTGTATATGCTGAGACTATGAACCTTTCAAACTGCTGGGTTTGTACAGCTATACCAACAGCATACGGAGGACTACTAATGTCCGCTGTTCCTTTAGGGATCAATGAGACTTGGGAAAATTTGCTTTTTGACACAAGAACTGTGAGATCACAGGATAAAATAGCATTGTATTTACCTGTTACACAAAAAGGGATTGTGTGTTTTTTCAAGAATGATACTCTCCAGGTGGGCTGGAGTAACTGTAACATAACAATATCGTATAAAAGTTATATTAAGACTAAAAGTGGGGGTACTGTTTGCAATACTAACTATGATTCATATTTGAACTCAATGAAAACGACATTGAATGAAGTACAAAGAAATCCTGTTTCGATTAAACAATTGTCAATCATAGATAAGAAAATGTTTCATGCAGGGTTGGTGCGTATTAGCACTAAAGTTGAAAACTGTTATTTTGTGTGTGGGAAAAAGGCATACAAATGGCTACCTGAGAATTGGTCTGGCAGTTGTTTTTTGGGCTACCTGGTTCCGGCCATACGACACACTGCAGAATTACCTCTGGGTAAAATACGGAATGTGAGAGATGTTTCCAAGAAAACCAAAGATCCAATCGAGAAACCTGTGAATCCAGTAGGGCAAGTTGAAGCAGGTTGGAAAGACCATAATTCCATGAAGGACAAAGACAAATTGACTCATATGGACTTGAGTGACAGTGTTATATCTTGGGCAGGTATACTCCCAGCGTATGGTGCAGTCAAATCGATTTGGGAGCTGAGAAAACTGTCGAAACTTCTCGAAGTAATGAGTAATGCAACTTTTTCTGCTCTTGACTTAGTGACTGATGAACTGAATGCCATGAGAACTGTTGTGTTGCAAAATCGGATGGCTCTTGACTTCACCCTAGCGGCGAGAGGTGGTACGTGTGTGCTTATCAAAGAAGAATGCTGTGCGTACATACCAGATAATAGACATGAAATTAATAACCATCTGGAGGTGATTCAGCAAGTGACGGCCATGACCAAAGCAGGCCCAAACCCTCTGACGGATTTTTTCCAGAATCTGTTTGGAGGGTGGGGTTCCATCCTAATGAATATTCTGATTGCCATTTGTGTGGGTTTACTCCTATTAGGAGCATGTGTTTGTTGTGGAATCCCCTGCATGAAAAGATTAATTAAAGATTTTATAGATATGTCTGTCTCTGAAACCTTGTATCAAGACATTGAACTTGAGGAATTGGTTCCAAATGAAATTCTCCTTGAAGTCTAAACTGAATGACTCTCTTAACTGCAAGTCCCAAGTGGAAGAGGTTAGGAGAAGAAATAAAAATCGTTTAAACTTCTGAGAATAGAATAAAAAGTATTAACGGGGGGAAAATGTTAGAAAAATATGTATTAATGTATATGTTTAGTGCTATTAAGAAATAAGAAAGATATAATGCATTTTATTCTATTAATGTTATGACAAGAAAAATAAATTCATATGAAACTGAAAGAAGCTTTTGGAAACTGCAGTGTGCCTTTTTGCAAGTTGGCCTCTGACCCCAGCAGCTGCTAGCTCAGCAAGAATTAATGTTTATGTTTCTCACAAGTGATTATCTGCTGGGTCAGGAAATTAAATGTGTGAAATAATGAGAATCTTCTGCTCTTTTCCGCCTGAGCAATCGACTTGTATATGTTACTAGATAATGCACCGGTTGCAAGGAGGAAGTGATAACATGTAACAAGGGAAATGTATTGAGAACTGTATCTACTATTATGTTCGAATTAATTTAGAACCTTGAGTGGAAACTTTTGTAAAAGGGTATTGTAACTAACCAGGTGGCTAGCAAGGCCACGTTGTTTACTAGAAAAGTTTTTAAGCAAAATGTAGTATCAGCATTTTAGATGAATAGAATATTGTAAGCTAAAGTGATGTAAAACCCCTTATGACTGACTACGTCAGCCTGGTGGGTTAATACTAGTAAGAAATACTATAAAAGTTGTGTTCTTCTTGTTTCATTCAGACAAAATTCTGTACTTGTACGTTTTTTGCCTCCTGGTGTACACTAGTAAAGAACCTGAACCTGAACCTGAACCTCCTGTGTATAGATCTTTTTATTACAGTATTTTTTCATTTAACATTCCCAGATTCACCAGCTGGACCGGAGAGGAGATTGACAACTGACCTTTGGACATGCTAGAATAGTATTGGGAATTCCTTTATAATTGAAAAAAAGTGCCAATGGGGAACAAGGTACTCAAGGGGAGTTTGTGAGGGTGTAGTGCTTTTAATTTTTTAGTGCTGACTTATATAATTGCTTTAGTGAGCAAGTGCCAGGTAACTTAAATGCAATGTGTTACAGGTAACTTAAATGCAAAAATGACAAACAGTAACTTTCTTTCAAGTGAAACAAGGAAATAAGTACAGTAAGCAATGCAGATATCACTAGGGATCCACAGAAGCGCTGAAAAGCCATGTTTTAGGTGGAATTAGCATTTCAGGGAAATAACAAGCAAACAACAAGCATACAAACAAAGCTAGATTCAGCAGGCCTGGATCTAGTCTATGCTACAGCAAACAAGGTGTACCAATTTCAGTAAGAAATGGTTCAAATATGCAGGCACTATAAGCCTTTAACCAGAAATTCCCAGCTCAGAAGGGCAGAGTCCAGCCTCTCCTCCCACAAGAGTGCAGACCACGAACCTTCTTAATGTAAAATAACTGGCCTGAAGCCCAAGTGCTTAAACCAGAACTAATACACTTTTAGAATAACATACGCAGAGTAGGAAGAGTATGCCATTTTAACAAACAGAGTAGGAAGAGCATGTCATTTTAACAGACAGAGTAGGAAGAACATGCCAATTTAGCAGACACAGAATAGGAAGAACATGCCATTTTAACAGAAGCAGAGTAGGAAGGGTATGCTATTTTAACACACAGAGTAGGAAGAGCATGCCATTTTAACAGACGCAGAGTAGGAAGAGTATTCTATTTTAACAGACACAGAGTAGGAAGAGCATGCCATTTTAACAGACAGAGTAGGAAGAGCATGCCAGTTTAACATATGCAGATTAGGAAGAGTATGCCATTTTAACAGAGGCAGTGAACGATGAGCATGTCATTTTAAGAGACACAGAGTAGGTAGAGCATGCCACTTTAACAGACACAGAGTTGAAAGAGCATGCCATTTTCAAAGACATAGTAGGAAGAGCATGCCATTTTAACAGACACAAATTAGGAAGAGCATGTCATTTTAACAGATACCGATTAGGAAGAGCATGCCATTTTAGCAGACACAGAGTACGAAGAGAATGTCATTTTAACAGAGGCAGATTAGGAAGAGTATGCTATTTTAACAGAAGCAGAGTAGGAAGAGTATTCTA